>NW_023596297.1:9846614-9865420 GCF_011947565.3 Pollicipes pollicipes | reverse complement strand
TGGCTTCACTCGACGTTGAGCGGCGCGGGGCGAGGGCGCGCACACAGCCGCCGTCCGCTGGACAGTGCCGGTCATGTGTCTCGGGGCCGCAGGACCACGCCGACGCGCCCTGATCACGGTCACGTGATGGGGACGGCTGTTGGGCTCGTCAGGCCTGCTGATCTCTGACGCGGCGTTCCGTAGTATTCGTCGGTCTGATAGTTTTGGGACGTGGTCATTTTCGAGGCGTTGCTCGTGGAGGTGTCCTCCGGAGGGCAGGTGGCCATTCCCGCTTGCTGCGCTCCTTTCATTAATGGCTAGGCTACAGGACAAGTTGAAGCAGAGCCTCGCACTTGCCCGAGACTTAATGGCAAATGTCATCAACTGCCAGGGCCTTAACTTGAAACCGGCGCGATGGTATAATGTTAGCCGACCTGAGCAGACGCCGCATGTGAACGAGCTGCGCGCTGGCGCCGTAGGAAGTCTGGGCCTTGCTTGGGTCATTTTATGAGGGTCTGTTTATTGCTCAATTACTCTTTTTGCAGAATTCCAGCCACATAATCACCGGTCCGAATCGGTGACTTATTTACTGAAAAGATCGACCCGTCAGAGCGTCGTCATGAAGCGACAGGCTCCAGTTGAAGGTATTCATCACATGCGTACGTACGCGTTTCGTGACTAACGACCCTGGAACGCTTCCGTACGCATTCGGCGTACGCACCTCGCGATTTACCGCCACGCGAGCACCCCACCCGAGGCGTCCCCGCGTACGAATAGCCGCTGTCGGCTCCACGCGGCTCTTATATCGGCGGGCTCGTCTGCCTTTTCCCGGAACGGTGACGTGGCGTGATGCTAGTGCGCATGCGCGGCGCGGGACATCCTTTGCGGGAAAGGGTCGGCGGGCTCGGGGCCTCATACCGCGTTCAGAGGGTCGGCGGGGAGGACGCACGCGGCGCAGCGGAGGATCGGCCCGCACTGCGCTGGACGGCGAGCAGAGCCGTTGCCGTGGCGGTCGCTTTGCCTTTTCTGAAACCAGCGTAAGTGGACGTGGTTGTTGGCCGGTTGATTCACCATTGGCGCCAGATCTTACTAAGCGGGAGGTTTGAGGTGAGCCGTTCAGAGTTTTTCTTCACAAGCTTCTTTTGTTGTATTGTTTTTCCTGTTAGTGGTCATTTTGCCATCCACCTTTTTTAGCTCGGACTGCGGCGATTCAATGGTTGATGTTTATTGGTGCTCTGACATTTGTGGGCCGCACGAAAATTGTCACAAACGATTTATACCACCCTTGCAATCTAGTGGTATTCACCGCGCACCTGTGCAGCGTATCCTGTGTTCTGAGGAACGTGTTTTTCTACTTGTTATCATGTGAATGAATGTCACACTCCAAGGAGATCTGGGCATTTCGATCGTCAGTGGACAAAACTCCGAGTAGTGGAGGATAGGCATCCGTGGTCGCTAGCCTTCCTGTAAAACGTCAGTGCCCTTTACGTCGGCATCAACAAGGAGTGCATTTAACACCAGGCACACGATGAGGCGCCTGCGCACGCTCGACGATCAACGCAGAGGTGTCCGGCGCCTCTTCTGACTGCAAGGTCAGCGGCGCCCAGATGAAGAATTATAATTTAAAGAGCACGGCCGCCGTCCATGTCCCCCGCCGCTTTGGCCAGCACTGCGGAACAATCGTCCCTGCGTCACAACTGGCGTCGCGATGGTGCGCGGTCGCCATTCGGCCATCAGACGCGGGTTGTTTACTTTAACAAGTATATACAATGACGCCTGATGGAGTGGGACGTTCGCGGAATGCCAAGGCCGCCAGGGCGTGGACTGATTTTAGTGCCAGGAAAATCGACGCAGGTTCACGGGCCAAACGTCTTCAGCCCAACAAGCCTCTTAAATTACCAGGGATTTGTTGGGATTATGCAGGATGAAGATGGCTGCCAAGATCTCAACGGACACGAAGACTGACCGCGGTCGTGACGGTCGAAGTTCCTCTGAGACGGAAGAACGTCACGTCTGATGGGCGACTGCGAAACCGCCGAAGGCACCAGACACCGAGAGTTCATGAAACGGAAAACAAGAGATCGCTACGACCAGGAAGGCGTAGAACACCCGAGGGCCCAATATGTGACCGGCAGTGGCAGCAGGCTTGGGCCTCCAGGCGGTTGAAATGCAACGGATGTTGCCTGGTTCCAAGGAGTTGCGGATAGAACGGGGAGAAAGGTAAGCCGAACCCAAAATGCTACAAAAGCTGTTTTTCCCCGAATTCGACACTTTTCAATCTGGGAAGGGGGGCAGGGGCATACCTAGCGGAAAAGTGCACTATATGGTCGCGAGCTCAACATGGACTAAGGGTTCCAAAGAACTAGAAGCGCCGTCAGTATGACGGTGCACGGACGAAATCAACACGGATGCCAAAGTCGAATGGATCGTGTATGAGTATGAAGAATAACGATAGCATAACCAAAAGTCTCATCGGTCAAAGCATCCTACAATGCCGCTTACTTATGACGACCATGTATGATCATTACTAACCGCTTTTTACGCATGCTCACTGTTAACCACGTATTTTTACATACAGGTATGATTATTACCTGACGCTTATTGTTGCGTTCTAGACGATTTCGATAGAAATGAGCCTCGGCTCTGAACAAAGTTCTCCTGCGTTACGACGGCGACAAGTGGACGGTGCAAGATCTCATGAGATGGGCAGACGCTAGACGGAACAACATTCAGGCACAATGTGACAGGATGGATGCCATTAGGACGGGTGTGGCAAAAGTTATGATGAAACCCATGTTTTAGTTGGGTCTTTGGCGACAAATAGCTGTTGATAAGTAGATCACGTGTGTCGAACTAAGAAGAAGCTAATCGTGCGAAACGGCGATTTTTAAGTTTTTTTCTTTCCAGTCCATGCTTGTAATTTACGCAGATTAGAAGGTAATGCTGGGCCTGGCAATCAGCGGCGCGGATCGGTCGAGGGTGTTGGGTGCTGGTTGCGCCATCATTGTTTGCGTCGGCGCTGCATGGAGCAGACGGGCTTTGGGGATCATTTTATTAAATCATCTTTCATTGTGGACCATGTTTAGGTACGTATCGCACCGCGTGCGTATTAGGAAATACATCAGGATAGAGGAATTTGTTTTGTTACGTCTGCGTCAAACATGCTACCGATTTTTTTTAGTTTCATTGAGTTGGTAGGAAGAGATCTGACATCAGAACTGGCGATACATGCATGGGCTTGCTTATAGCCAGCCAATAGTAATTTAATCAACGCAGACATTCAACAAGCATGCGTTTAAATTTTAAGCAGAAAATCGCTCATGTGAGTCGTGTGATTAGAAAATTACTCCTAAAACTTTTAAAACCTGTTGTTTAAGTTTCGCACCGTTATACTACTGCCTAAACGACAATTGTTATATTTCTTCGAATGTGGTATTATAACTTATCTGCTATGGACGCCAATAAAAGTTTCAAAGCTGTGTTTGTCGTGTCCCAGTGCCGCGCATTGTGCACCTACCCACCTCATGCGGGGGGGGGGACTCGTCGGTCAGGCGGGGCATGGGGTAGGGTCAAGTGCGGGCCGGGCACACCCGAACCAGATGTGGTGGGCAGGCGTATAACGCCCAACGCTATCGACAAGATAATATGTCATTGGTGTACTATTGGCAAAACTATTGCATTGGTGTGACACGCGTCATTTATGAACTGGGATCTAGTGCACATATCCAGGACATGTGAAACAAAGAGGTTTGGAACTTGTTTCGGTGATCACATTTTCTAAGAAAAAAAGCGATTGCATTCACCACTGGAAAACATGCTTTCGGCAGTTTTACGTTCGTGCAGAATATGCGACTGAAGCTAGAAATTGTCAAATTAATGATTATTGGTCACCACAAAGCTAGCTACGACCGCTGTCACCACGGTCATGCCCTGATTTCTGCCAGACGTTAACATACGTATTGAAATGCGGCGGCTTGCACCATCCATCGTGCTAGGGTTAACCTTAGTGCCATCATGCACGTTGTTTGCCCTGTATCTGCCCATCGCATGGCGTGCGCATCGCGCGGTGGGTCATAATTACGACGGTGGTCGCGACTGTAGGGAAGACGCGTAGTGCTGTCACAGAGCGTTGACAGCATAATTTGGACTTGAAGATAATTGAGATTGATATCATTGCTATGTCTTGCGGGTTACTGCAGTGCCACTACCCAGTGTTTTTACTAGACTAACTGGTCTGGAGGGCATTTGAGTTTGTTTATGAAAAGTGCCCCAACTGTGTAACGCTCCATTTAATATGGTTGCAAATTTTGGGAAATGTTGAAAAACTGAGCGTACGGGAGTCTTAGATGAAAGGCTTATGGTTATATTCTGCCCCGCCATCTTTGACATTCGTAACATGTTTTCTTCTGCATAACCATTAAGTTGAGTGCCGGCCCGCGCTCAATAAAATGGATCGGGCAATCTGAAAAACCTGTCCCACGGCGTACTTAACCACGTGCTCCAAATGACATGAGCGCACTGGGCACGCGCAATACCACGTTTCTCGCCTGAACATTGCTCCGTGTCCTGCCTCCTTTCATTTCGTCCTGTCAACCGCGCCAGCATGTGCCAGCTATCGCCGTCCTGTTTTCTTGATTACAGCGCTGTGTAGACGTCACGATCACGGACCGTGCGGTAGCTTGCTCCAGGCTGACCCTGCCCAGGTGCGCCGTGCCCGCCAGTGGGTCGATGGTGATGTCACTCCGTGGCGGCTGCCTCAGTTAAGTTGCTGGTGTCATTGATCGCATGGCGGTGCGCCGTGACCTCGTCTTTGCTCTTGAGGTTATCGAGCTAAGGTTCAGTTGCATGGTCGAGTGCATTGCGCTTGCAAGCCTAAGTCTAAGTGTAAGTCTCGAGTCTAAGGGATTGTATCGCGAGGGCTGATTCCCCCGACCTTTTCGCCAGTTTTGCGTTATCCAATTCAGAAACTGGGACTGTGGGGCTGCGGTGGTGCCATCTGATGCGTGCGGTTGTTGGCCGGGCATGTGACCGCTCCATTACGTGATCTGGCCTTAGGCCTTTGGCTTTATCTCAGCCGGTGCTTCTATCTGGTCGGCTCGTACGATTTTTACAAATGAAATTGCCTCATATGGAACTGGTGCACTCATGTGTCACGGCCAAATGGCCCTGGGGCAGATGCGACGCAGGAGGTTTCGGGCCGCAGAGTGTGGAGTGGTCCCAAAACGGAGCGTGACTTCGAAGCAGTCGCTGGAACGCTGATAATGGTTGCCGACCACCGAGGCGGTGGCGTGGACCCAAGAAGATCAAGACTTGCCCCGATAGCTACGCAAGGTCAGGATCCTGAAAGCGTCATGCCATCATTGTTGACCATGTAGCCGTTTGCGGCGAATGTTTAAGAAGACGTGGATCCTGGAGGGCATGACAAAGATAAGGTCACGAAGGCAAGTGAAAAAAACCGAATGTACGCGGTTGGTAGGCAGAAGCAGGAATTGACAAACACGCCGGGGAAGGCCTCGCGGGTTTCGCAGCCAGTCCATCTTTCGAATAAGATGTGATTCACATGGTCGATGAACGTTACAACATAAAACGGATGAAGAACACGTACCGATGACGGGCTTGTTATACAGGTCATAAAGTCTGCGGTCACGGCTACCAAATGGCGAGCATTTGCCCGTGGCATCTGGCAATCCCGCTGTTGCCACTCAAAGAAAAGTCGCGACTATCATATCATTCATATGTCATTTTCGCGGCATCAATATTTCGCAACTATGCTTGCTATATACCGCTGAATAAAACAATGTCCCTTTGAGGCGACTAATTTCGATTTGTTCAGCGGATATACAATGTATTTAGAAGACTTTCCAGTAGAGTTGAGGAACATGGAATCGTCCTAGCAACATGTTTCATTACGAGTGCAAAAGGAACATAAAGCTGCATGTACACTCTTGCCCCGTTCAGCACCGTCCCGTCGCAGTCCATGGCACCGGTGGTGGTCCCGGGGGGTGTTCGATACCTGATCCATTCGCGGGAGTGCGACGATGACGTTAGCCATATACTCATAGGCATGTCTGAGGGGGATGCCGACCAGGGCGCTCGGTCTGACCGGCACGCCCGAAGCGGAGAGGATGGTGGTCAGCGCGTCCAGCGAGGCCCAGCCGCCGACGACCAGGACTGCGCCGCCCGCCAGTCCCGGCCAGTGTTCCTCCAGCACAAGCGGCGATGCGACGGAGCTGGCCGTGCAAGAGGATGCCACCAGTGGCAGCTCCGTCGTCAGGGGCCTGTTGAGCTGTTCCAGCTGTAACGTGCTCCTGCGACACGGGGAGTGCACGCCGAAGCTGCTCAACCGGGTGTCTGCACACCGTGTGTGCCCCGTGTGCGCAGCAGTGCAGTTCTGGTGAGTGGGAACATCACGGACCCAGTTGTCGCCGGAACTGCATGAAAACATTCCTGGACCGGCCCGTGTCACACTGTCTCTTGGCATTGCCTGGATAACTTTTTTAACATTCTTAGAGATCCATGTCGTGCTGAAGTTGTTTGATCTGACTTGTCTTCTTTGAATCATTGGTAGTAATTGTCGCCAATTGTTCATTGTCTGCCATCACCCAGGAATGTTTTCGTATTGCTGCCTCCGTAATGTAGCTTATGCTATCGCTAATGCTACCAGGCCGCAGTAGTAGTGCGTGCTTGCATATTGTTTTACGCTACCATGCTGTTGCGATATAGATGTTTTAGTTCCATATCGGCTGATGGAAAAGCGGAGCTCCAAAGGTGTCTGAAACGGCGTTTAGATGGTGCAGCTCCATGCCGCATACTTTACCACACGCTAAATGCTGCATGTAAAAAGTAATGCTTATGACCTTGGATGAACGAACGTTTCCATGAGAATAAATTCAGAGCAGGGGTGACGTAGCGGAGTTGGGGAGAGGCCATAGAGAGCAAGAGCATGTTTTTGCTTCCCAAATTTTTGGGAGGGTCCCTTTCTATCGAACTTAAGGCATTATAACTATTCGTAGATAACGAAAATTAGAGCAAAGCTCTCACAGCTAAGCTAGAGAGGATCAAATGGGCTCAGAAGACCATTTTCCTCTTAAAGTGGACAGTTTTCTGGATTATGCGGCCCATCCTTATGAAAAAGGTACAGTGGCCCACGCTTTAGATCAGAAGACCCAATGTTGTGTTCAGAAGGCCCCTTGTTGTCTCGGGAGGCCCCTGTTATAAACTATGAGGCCTTATTCTGGGGTTATCTTTCTTCAGGAGGTCCCATTTATGGAACAGGAGGTCCCTTTCATGTATCAGATGGTCACGGCTCCGAATCAGGACCCCTATTTGCGGTAACGAGGCTTCTTGGCTAGATTTGAGGCCCCCTTCACGAATCAAAACATCCTGTTCTGGATTAGGAGGGCCGCTCTATGCATCAGGAGGCCGTGTTTTAGGCCACGGAGACCCCTGACTGGATAAAAGAAGCCTCCCCAATTCCGTCTTTTTAATGTCGACGTTTATTTCTTGGGTATGATGCATGCAACAGTTCGATGAAAGAGCTCATACCCTCGACATCTCTCTCCCTCGAATACGACACTGCCCAGAGGCCCCTTGTGAGGAGGCCATTTTCGTCCATCAGAGACCTTTGAAAATGCTGCCTTCCCAGCTCAAAATCCGTGGCGCCGCCCCTGGTTCAAAGAGACTCAGCCATTCGTGCTGGCAGTTTCAAGCTTGCTGCGTTTTTTCCTGTTTCACCTACCTTTATAAAGGGTGACACTGATCTGTCTCTTCCCTTCAACTCTTCATCTGCTGGAGCGTTCTGGATAAACATCACTGGGGTCGTGCACGTCCTTCGTACCGTCACAAATGCTGTCGAGTGGTATTGAATACTTTTCATGTGATAGTGTTATTGATAACCGGTGACGTGAGTGTTATTGATAACCGGTGACGTGAGTGTTATTGATAACCGGTGACGTGAGTGTTATTGATAACCGGTGACGTGGGTGTTATTGATAACCGGTGACGTGAGTGTTTTTGATAACCGGTGACGTGAGTGTTATTGATAACCGGTGACGTGAGTGTTATTGATAACCGGTGACGTGAGTGTTATTGATAGCCGGTGACGTGAGTATTATTGATAACCGGTGACGTGAGTGTTATTGATAACCGGTGACTTGAGTGTTATTGATAACCGGTGACGTGAGTGTTATTGATAACCGGTGACGTGAGTGTTATTGATAACCGGTGACGTGAGTGTTATTGATAACCGGTGACTTGAGTGTTATTGATAACCGGTGACGTGAGTGTTTATTGATAACCGGTGACGTGAGTGTTATTGATAACCGGTGACGTGAGTGTTATTGATAACCGGTGACGTGAGTGTTATTGATAACCGGTGACGTGAGTGTTATTGATTACCGGTGACGTGAGCGGAGTAAGCACCTTAAGCGATGGCTTTAGCCATGGTTGGTGCCCAGGTCACATGCTGAGGACTATGCCCGTGATTGTATTGGGTGCAGTAAACCTTGGTTATGTGTGTCTTGACTTAAGCAAGAAAGGAATTGAGCTTTTGGTTTTGCGGCGCAATGCTTTGTGTTTTATCAATTTATCATGACTTGAGAGTTTTATCAACATTACTAATGCTTTCGTGAAAACGCCACTTGACTAATATCTCGTGATATTAATCATTGATGATTGTGAGTCAGGAACTCCCAACTCCTTGTGTGTATTGTTAGGAAGCTGCTGGTATATTCCGTTTCGGTGGTATGCTTTTTACGTAAGGCCATTGCGCACTGAACAAGTAGAGATGCAGACCTTGGAACGCACAACGCAGTTTTGCGTTGGCTGTACATCAACTGAAATGTAAAAACTCAATTTTTTACTAACTGCAAAAGCGTTCACGTCTTTTACCGTAGTTACAATAGTGGTAACATACCTGGTATATAACTAAGGTGATGCGCATATATAGGGATGATAAGGGTATTGGCATCATGTACAAATACCAAAGCAAGCGTATGGTGCCAAACGCCTCTAAGACCGACAGTAAATGGTTCTTTGGTGCATTGACATGTCCGTCGTAAATGCAAATTCAGTCTGGAAAGAGGCCTACCGTTAAATTATCCACGCGCCAAGTCACAAATCGGTTTGCTTCAACATGGGGGGGGGGGGGGGGGGTTTGATGGACCTCCCATTGTTGGGATTTCTATGCCACTCATGACATTAATGGTAGCTCTTCACGTTTCTTGGTGATTGTCCTTAACAGGGGTTATTAAAATGAGTTCAAACAGTGGAAAATTACGTGAGCTACCCCTAAAGTTACGCTATCAAAACAAGTTTTTCCTCGGGTTTGCCCACTTCCTTTTCGAAGTTGTGGGGACTGGAGCCCCCAAACTTTTTCAAGTTGGAACTGAAGCCCGCCCCCCCCCCCCCTCAAATGAATACAGATCCCACACCTGGATACAGTGAACGAGGTGACGCACCTTCGCAATGCATGCCTTATACAGCGGATCCAAATGTTCTAACCGCACGTTTACGCTCATGTTAATAGCGCATTAGGACATATAGCCCAAGGGGCAAGCAACGCCCCGGTTCCGACAAAATTATTTAAACACAATTTTTGCCGGCCCCGTTTAGTAGTATTCAGGGTTGTAGTTTTGAAAAATGTGCTTGGAGGACTGAACAGTGAAACATGATTGAGCTTGCCTTTCAGCACGCCCAACAAACGTGTTTCTTTCCTAATTTGACCAGCTTTGTTTAAGTTGGGGGTTGGGGGCAGAGGGTGGTGCCCCACTTTTTAGAAATAATTCGTATTTACGCTATGGTGATCCGGGAAAGAATCTTTTTCAAAATTGATGCCCCTCCCCTCACCTTAAGAGACGCGCCTTCGCCTGTGCATCTGAAGACCTGATTCATTCCGAAGTGTGGTCTACGAATCCACTTGGAATCAAGTGGGAATCTGTTCGATAGTGCATATGTCATGTGTTGTGCGGCTAATCGTGTGATGTTGCCGTGGTTGATTTAGTCTTAATCCCACACCAGTTTGGCGATGACCTAATGTTACTACGTTTCTTCGTCTGTATAGCGTGCCTTTCCTATGTCGAAGCTCTGTTTTTTATTTAAAAAATTCTGCGACGCTGATTTCATTTCGTGTGCTGTGTTTAGGCTCTGGACCTGTCTGAAATCGCGATGTGCTAGCTTGAAGTCTCCAGTCGGCTGGAGCAGGAGGCACGGCAAACGCTTAGAATTAACGATGAATTGCAGCACAGACGCATTGCGGTCGTTCACGGTCGTGTGAATACGTACGGAATACCAGTCACCGAACGGGTGATGTTTCCCCATTCACGAAACATTCTTGAAAGGTGTCTAAACATTTGCTGTTGCCTCCGGGACTACGCATATGCCATTATGGCTCCACATGTGGTAGCACGCTCGACTCAGTTGGTGTGAAAGAGGCTCATCTGAACTACCTGCAGCAAGGTGTATGAGATATCTTACTGTGGGCCAGCGCCTGCCCGATGGACCCTGCCTGGTGGTGCAAGCGATCACAAAGCTGTCAACAATCAGGGTGTTAATGGCGAGCTGCGGGAGGATCTCCTGGTCAGCAGCTGTGTGGTGCGCCTGGAATGTGTCGTGCTTGCGTTGGCACGACGTCACGTCCGCAGAATGATACGTTAGGGGCCTGGGCATTGAGGCTGTGCTGCTGTAAGGTGTCTTCTAGCGATGTTTGTTGCAAGCACGCAAACGTGCGTACCGATCGTGCAATGAACGTTGCAAAACTCCCCGCTGTGGTGTGTGAAGTTGTCGGCAGCATTCCAGTGTACCCTTCTCCCGTTCTGGTAGTTGTGATCAGATCTGCAGTGATTCCTGTCTGCTGGAGAACATTGGAGAAATTATCCCGAAGTATTGAAAGTTTCATATTCAGCGCAGGTGTCGTATTTTGATGGACGAGTACGCTTGGATATATAGCATCATCTTGCAATAGCTTCACACGCCTTTATCTCTAAAGACCCGAAGGAGATTGCAGAACGCCGAGTGAAAATAACGGCATCACTTCTCTCTCCACATGCCAGTGATCATCAGTGACGGCTTGCTTCAATGTGTCAGTTTAATAGCTACGCAGTTGTATATGTTTCCAGCACTTTCAATAGCAACTGATGTAAAGGGATACCAACATTGCTACATTCACTTACAATATGCTTTCTTGATGCCGGTTGGAAATGACACCCTGAAGATTAGAATGAAGGGTTAGAAGCCCTTAATCATAAGAGAAACCCTTGAAGTTAAATTTTCACAATTTTGCTTTGTAAAAACGCGATGGTAGTGGCGTGCCAGCAGAAAATTGGGCACCTACGGGAGACGTTGGACACGCCGATCATTGGAGGGGCCCATCATTAAAGGGGAAACTTTAGCGGGAAATATGAGCTGGGTAAATTTTAGGGTGCACAGTTCTCACGTAGCATCTTTTTGGTAAAATTTTGAATTTTAGTCGGGACGGTTTTTGGTTCAGATCGTGAAACTCGCCAGGTGGAGTGTGGTCCAATACAGCTTTGACAGACTGAAGGTTGAGTGTGAATTCGGCTGATAAACATGGGCAATACAAAATTCATATTGGTACTGCACAAAATGCCACATTTACCGCAGTTTTACCATGTGATGTTCACTGTATCTAAATTTGTGTTATTCGAGTCTTTCGGGGATATTCGACCGTGTTGTCCCCACCCCTGTTGTCAAGGCTGGTCCCTTTACAGCGGGATTCCAGTGCCAATTATGTATGACTTCGTCGCCGTCGCTGCTGGACCACCCGCTGGTGGAGGAGCTGCTTCAGCGGCAGCACGAGGAGCAGCGGAGCCGGCTTTGCGGCCAGTGCGCAGAGCGCGGCGGACAGGCAGCCGCTTCCGGCACGTGCACCGAATGCAGCACTGACCTCTGCAACGTCTGCATTCAGGTACCCCCCCCCCCCCCTGCACTGCTCCGGGCCGGTTTTGAACGACTTTGGTGTGGCCACAGATGGCTGGCATGTGAATGGATCTCGCGCAGTTTTGGGGTGTTTTGATGGGGTTTGCCTGTGTGTGACGCCTGCGTGTGTTGTAGGTGGTGCTCACTCGCTACTGTGGCTGCTGAAATGACGTGTGCAGCTTTCACGGAAGCGCGTGTTTGAGCGATCGCGTTTTTATGCGCTTGGACTTCGTTTTAAGGTGTTCGCTTTCTAAGCATGCATTGGGGCTGGATTTACAGGCTCACAGAGTTACCAAGCCAACGTGGGGACACAACATCGATGTGTGCCAGGATAGCTGTGCGCAACAGCAGTGTTCAAGTCACTACAAGGTGAGCATTCGAGCGGCACTCTCAACCTCCAAACCAGTTCCATTGTCGTCTCTTCGTTACAATTTCCATTACAGTTCCATTGTCGTCTCTTCGGCACAATGGTATAACTCGTGTTCTGGGACTCTAGTAGAATCAGATCGCTGTCACAAGCTCGCCATCTTCCTCGCGGATGGCGAGCGATGGCATTAAACAAACTATAGGATGGCTTCAACATACAGATGGTTGGTGTGGCATGTGTGGTATTAGCACGGTCTTGTGTAGGTGGTGTACGCATCTGTAAACATGCATAGCTTTTATTTCTACTTCGGCCTCGGCACAGCCTATTCGATCGTGTAAAGTCTCAAGACCACATGAGAAGGGCAGAATGTTTTAGAAATCCAGTCCAGAAATATACTTTTTGCACAAGCGACGCCCTTAAAGTCAGGGGGTACATACATAAATGAGGGTTAGCCTCAGAATGTTTGTACCTAGGATTTTTGTGCATTAAGGGACACGGATCCAAAATTCCTGGTCTCAATGTGGTGTCAGTCACAAAACCATATAAGGTATAAGCATATATGGTACATTTTTATTGGATGTTGCACACCACATTAATCAGATTTTTAACGCCCATAAAGCTCCGCCGCTCAGAAGCGGGACAGCTGAGCCTGAAAGAGCGCTCAATCGGCAGGTGACAAGCAGGGATGATTTTAAGTCGGAAATCTACGAGGACATTATTGGCCATTAGGTGCACCCTACTTAGCTCCCCAGTGCTCACACGCCTGCAGTTTTGTTTCTGCCAAATTTTCGGATTATGGCATCGCTACTATGTGTGCTGAATGCTTTGCGATGAACACAAGCGGCTGCATTACGACCTAGCGAAGCGACGCTTCCAGTGGTTTTTGTGTTTTTTTGTTTTTTTGTTTTTTTGGGTCGGGAGCATTAGGAACGAATGTATTGGTTGGCTAGTAATTTCACAGCCTTGCCCTGTTTTTCGTGCAGGTCTGGATGCCTTTGTAACGATACATTGTAATACACCAGAATCGTATAAAATCGGCCATCGGATGCCATAAAGGACAGTAAATGATATATTTTCAATAATGTTTCTCAACTCTCGGCATTCCTACTGATACAATTTGGTGTCGGCTTATCTACACTTAAAGGGGAAGTGGTCACATGCGGCGCGTCCTGCTGACTTGGACGTCGCATAGATCGGAGAGCAGAGTGTGGCTTGACGGGTGAGGAAGCGGCCAGACCAGTCTTCTTTGAAAACGTCATGCTTCTTTGTGGTCCGTATGATAGTTGCTAGTTCTGATGGGTTTTCCAGATGAGGCTTTCTGGGCGGCAACACGTATCATGGCCAATCTTAATCCGACACTAATAACGGCATTTTTCATTAACCATATCCTCGATCGTCGCCCGCGGTTTTTGCCAGCATGGTGAGAGGATATATTATATTGAAACCAAGGAATGATTACATTTGCACGTTTCATCACGCTTGACCCATGGGTTCCAAATGGACGCAACGTCAGCTCGGTTTCGACCACGGCCTTGTTGTTTTGTGACTGCAAAGCGCGTAGGTTGGCAGCTGTGATCCAGCCCCCGCCGCCGGAGCGGGCTAACGCAAACGCTGACGTGACCTTGCCTGCACGTTTCAGACTTTTGACAACTACTGTGACACGTGCAACACGTTGGGGTGCGGGGAGTGCATCCTCTCGGCGCATCGCTCCCACCAGTCGTGCACGCTGCTTGCCAAAGATGCAGAGGTGAAGGAGACGCTGAAGACCCGCCTGGCTGGCATGAGGTGAGCGCTCTTCACGCTGGGACGGGGTGCGTCTTCTGTAGGGTAGGTTCGAGTCTTCACGCTTGTAGGTGACCCCAGCTAGAGACCGATGGTAATGTGTGGGAGGCAAGAAAGCCCCATGCTAAAATCATCCATGATGACGTCGGCGGTGCAGGAAACCACAAGGCAAGTGAAGGAAAGGGCCGTTTACACGTGAGCAGGCTGCACTAAGAGATGAAGTCTTGAGTGGCGTGTTGTTGTTTAAACTTACGGAATTTTTCTATGAAGCTGAGCGATGGCCTGGCAAAGGCAGGTGTGAAAAGCAAAGGATAGCATGTCTTTGTCTCAAAAATCAACACAACGGAAATTGTACTAGAGTTAAAAGATCTGGATGGCCGTGAAAATTTTTGTCTGGCGAAGTCCAACTTTGTGTCCTATTAGATTAAAGGTAGCATCAAAATGCAAGGAACGAGTGGCGAGGCCTTGAACTACCACGCCAAGAATAGCATCATCCTCGCTAGAGAATCCGGGAGAAAAGATAAGTCGGCATCCACTCGTGGTTTGCACCTGACATGACCATCAAGCCCGTGGATGATGCAACCACAATGTGATATGCCGGGACCGGAGAAGATGCAGACCAGGCGAGCAAATCCCTATGAACTTCTCTGAGACACTGGACATCAGCCGGTCCGATTATGTACAGAAAAGGCCGCAAACCTTGAAGAGTTAATGTGAAAAATAGCTTGCGAGCTGGTCATGAGCCAAGACGATTCAAAGTGAATGCGGGCATCTGACGTTCTTGTTACCCTTGAGACATTTTTTTTAGTGTGGTTCAAACCCTCTCCCTAACACCATCGCGGTGTCGAAGCGGCGATCACGCAGTCATCATGACCTCCTTACCCTGCAGCACACCTGCTCCCCGGGCCTGGCGTCCGGAGCGTACTACGGTGTTGGCTTAATGCACTGGGCACGTGTCTGGACGCTGTAGGGAGGGATGAATCGACGCGGGCTAGCAAGCGGACCCATTAAGCTGAGTTAGTGCCGTGTGGCACCGGGCCGCACTGTTACCCTAAAGCATCGCACTGAACACATCTCGATGTGCTTAATCCCGAGGTGTAAGCTTTAAGCTGTGTGCGTAGGAGGCACAGAGAAAGAAAAGCGAAGAGAAAGAAGGTTGCATTAGGTTATGTAGGTTGCAGTAGGTTATGTAAGAGATGATTAATTTGGACCGGCACACGCAGTTGAAGCTTTTATGCTGCCGGTCTAGCCGCGCGTTCCATCTGGTAGCTGAAAATCAGGACCGTACCGTGCGCTTCGTCTCGCCATGTTGGGACACCAGCCATCCTCATCCCCCTCGCTCCCTCACGCCCTGCGTCGTCCGTCCGTCCGTCCGTCCGTCCGTCCGTCCTGGTGCATTACACCCGTGCGTCAGGTGTCGCCGTCGGGCAGGTCCTGAACCACCCGCCAAACACCCTTTTATGCCCTCCCTCCCGTCCCCTCCCCCCCCCCCCCCCCAACGCGGCGAGGGCGCGAGCGGGCCCGACAAGCGGGGCAACACGTGGCAGAAAGACGGGCAAAACAGTTGAAGCTGGCGCCAACACAAGGCAAGACCAAGATAAGCTAAGCCGATCAGACGGAGGCTATCTAACGGAAGGTCGGTGAACTGCCGGTCCCGCGGGCGGCTCGGACTCTGAGCTCAAGGCCATTTATCACGCAGCAAAGGGGAATGCCGCGGGGTCAACTGCATACGCATCATTGCCACAGGGTATGGTGAGACACACGTCCCAAGCCCTCTCGGCCCTGGCACGCGTCCGGAGCCCTCTTGACCCTGGTTGGGCCAACATGGGCCCGCTCCAATTGCAGGTTAGCATGTTGCGTATCAAAGCAAGAAAACTCTACCGGAAGCCAGCAGGATGGCCAACATGAAGGGTCGCGAGACAAAACCGGCTGAAGATGCGGCAGAGGGCTTTTGGCTCCTCTCTCTCCTATCTCCCACCTCCTGTCTGCCATTCCTCCCCCAGCTCTCTCCCCTTCTTCTCTCTCTCCTCTCTCTCTCTCTCTCTCACTCTCTCTTCTCTCTCTCTCGCCCTCTCTCCCTCTCTCCTCTCTCCTCTCTCTCTCTCTATCTCTCTCTCTCTTCCCCCCCCCCCCAGCTCACTCCCGCTCACTCCCTCGGGCTCCAAGGTTTCTCGCCCCTAGCAACAAGAAGGAATTCGCTGTTGCGACGGTGCAGGCGGCAGGCCGACCTTCGGGCCGCCGCCACGCTGCGCCGCCCGACAGCACACCGCGACGCCATCCTGGGGGCAGTCATCCGCGCCAAGGCGTCATGGACCATCTTTTGATTTAGCAGGACCTCACACCACCCACGTTGTTGCATACATTAGTTTCATCTGTTACTGGTGACAAGGCATCGAAAATAATGCAAGTACGCGCGTCCCTGACAGCATGCGTCCGTCCGCAGCTGGGCATGGCCTTCTGAAAGCAAACTTCCCGTGAGCAAAACAAAAACATGAAAATGTGGTATTGGGGCAGACATAGTGTTAACAGAAACGGAAGGCTGGGAAAACGGGTGCCCGGATTTTTCATTCAGTTACAATTTTGATTGTTGCTCTGCAGTCCTGTCCTGCAGTCCTGCAACCAGCTTCTCCTGTCATCCAGCTTACTTGTCCTCTCCAATCAACGAACTTAATGGTTCGTCTCTGTAATGTCCTTTTGACGCAACTTGGAACTCGCTTTTGACACCACCCGGGGATATGATAAGTCGAGGCGGAAATAGACCGTCGTTAAGGGCAATAACACCATCTACGCCATGACCAAGTTGGCTGTAAAGCCGTGCTATGGGTACTGTTAGCGAGCAAACGGGCGTCGTTGCCGGCGGGCGGCGGCGTCTCCACGATGGTGTGACCCTCTGCCGATTGGTCCCCACATCTGGAGCTCATATGTGGGCCACGTGGGTTTATGGGGACACGCAGGCGGGGACGCACGGTCCCCGCCGAGCAGCCCACGTTCAGACTCCGACGGTGCGGCTCGACGCGTTTACGACGACGACGACGACCTCGGAGTGTGCAACGCCCCTTCCAACCCCTCTCTTACATTTGCCTTGCAACTCTTTGGCTAATAGAGACTCTTCCCTTTCAACGTCTCAAGTCGATGGTCCTCCGGAATACTAGCGAACTCTTTCGCACGAACAGGTACTGACCGTGCACTTTACTATCGCTTACGACGTTTAGGTCACTTCAGTGGAACAAACTGAACAATTGTAAAACTGTGGGCGTATCTACCATCGATCTTTAAGCTGTGCCGCGGTAATGTTATTAAGGATATCATCCTTGCCTGAGAAAGGAGTGCGCTGCACGCGAATGCACCAGCGCTTGTACAGATATGGTTTGGCATCTGGGGGAGCACGCCTGTCTCCAGACCTCGCTGTAAACAACGAGCCTCTTGTTCTACGAAAACGGCTCATCTGGACCGCGGGCCGCGCCAGGCTGCAGCGTATTTATGCACTAAAGCCTGCCGTGGTGTCCGACATAATCTGCTCCCAGTACCGTTGGCTCTGTCAGCATTCCGGTTTGGGGTGGATTAGGGGACGACTGTTTGCCTCCGCTGTCAGTCATTTGCGCCCCGCCGGCGTTCTCACAAATGTGGGGAACCGAATTTGGTGCATATTTGATATGTTTCGACTCCGCACAAATTGCAAACTGTTCCGCAATTCACCAATGAGTCTTCATAATGCGACGTAAGTTGTGCGGCCTGGGTTTAACGGTGTCTGCCACCTTTTATAGTTTTCAGATATAGTTAGATGAGGCGCATACGATTTGATCAGTAATGCCAGGTTTCTCGAAATCCTTCTGAATAGCTCAGAATTTTGATTTGAAGTAGGCGACCCTGCAGGACACGTGTCATCACTCTATGCTTGCTGCTACGAAAGTAATACATTTCGATTGCGTTGCTCTTTCCAGTGTGCTTGCTCTGTAATGTTTGCAACACGAACGGAACCGTGCCATTTAGTATTTCCACTAGCGAAAGTGCGACGGTGGTCGCGACAACAGGGGAGAAGCGTGGTGCTGGTACAAAGCGTTGATGGTAATTTGGCTGGAACATAATTAAGATTGATGCCCCTATGTCTTCACGGTGCTGCAGTGGCACTACCCAGTGTTATTATAAGACGTAACTGATCATGAGGTTTCACTAGTGAACATTGCCGAAAGATGGACACTTTCTTTAACTTTTCATGCCATATATTTAATTAATGCTGGTATGGGTAAGGCCCCACCTCCCGTTCCTAGATGCTTGATTGCGTTAATTGGGGTGTCTCAAAGCACAGTATAATTTGCTCTGAACCTGATGTCCTTATTTTATGATATTTGTAGGAAGTGCATAGCATTTGTGACATTTGTTCAATAAGCGTTTAATTCAGACAGTATCGGTTTTTGCCCATTGGGCCATGTTCATCACAATGATTGTTTTTTATGTGGCTTGGCCACATGAGCAAACCTAGCATGTGGCTTGGCCACTGGAATGAGGAGGATTGACGGTAATAAGTGGATATGTGCCTGGCTTCGTCACTCGATGTCCACATCTTTCCGTGTGCTGTGTGTTGTTTATGTTGAGAAATGAACTGTATCAAGTTTTGAAAAATGTTGTATTTGTCGTTGTGAATCATTAGTTATAGATGGATCATTTTTATCAATCATGCTTCATATGATGTATACAAATATATGAATTATGATTATGAATTATATTTCATATCATGAATCATTAG
>NW_023596297.1:9722563-9845614 GCF_011947565.3 Pollicipes pollicipes | reverse complement strand
CTCTCTCTCTCTCTCCTCCTTCCTCTCTCTCTCTTTCGCTTCTCTCTCTCGCTCTCTTCTCTCTCTCTCTCTCTCTCTCTATCTCTCTCTCTCTCTCTCTCTATCGCTCTTCTCTCTCTCTCTCTCTCTCTCTCTCTCTCTCTCTCTTCTCTCTCCTCTCTCTCTCTCTCTCTCTCTCTCTCTCTCCTCTCTCTCTCTCTCTCTCTCTCTCCTTCTCTCTCTCTCTCTCTTTATATATGTATGTACATATATATATATATATATATATATATATATATATATATATATATATATATATGTATCATATATCAATTTGCCTTAGTATGCATTAGAACTCACAGCGTCTTTCGATGCGACATCTAAAACAAAAGTTCAAAAGTTGGCGCTGACGACTTATGTGGATTTCAGGCTGATCACGGCGAGGTCTTCGCGAATCAAGACGAAGCCAGCCGTCAGTGTCGACAAGGCGTTGCTTTGATGATTCAGTAACCTATTTTTCGGCACAACAATTGAGGACAGCAAAAATTCGTCAATCTCTGATTTACCCTACTCCTGTATACTAAGCGCTTTCAATTAAGGGGAAAAAACAATGCCACGTTTTGGGTACGCATAGTTGACGGTTCCAAATGTTGTTGTTGTTTGATCAGGCCAGTGAGCGGACACGCCCCGTCCTCTCCCTGCCGTTCTCTCCCTCCTCCTCTCGGTGATCAACTAGTCCGGTACGGCGTGGGCAGGACCCCGGCGTGGCGTCCACCATCTGGGCAACAGCCACCAGTCGGAAGGGACCGGAAAGGACAGGCCAACAGAGCTCGACTAATAAGACATAAATTTTAAGAGACAAAAGAGAGGGGGACCGAGTGAGGAGGCGCGGAGGAGGAACAGCATCACCGGCGTTTTACAGAAAAAAGGAAAACCGAGTGAAGCCAATTTGTCTGGAACATGTGTAGTCGGCCATTTTAGAGATGTTGCGCCGTAGCTGGCGTGAAGACATTGTCTGCATTGAATAGGACAGGCTCCCAAAATATACCGGTCCACACGGGCCCAATCTCGAATCACTGATGCGTGCATCTTGGTTGCGTGTCCCTGGAAAACGGTGGCGGGAGCATTGCTTCCCGGGTGTTCAGGATACACGTGGGGTGGACGCGTGGGGCGCACACGTAGAGACTACAGTGTTGCACAATAGCCGCGGCTACGCGCCTGGCATCGATCCTTGCGTGGGCCCGCGCGGCACCTGAGCGAGGGTCGGGCACCCTCGAAACACGGTGTGCATGAACGCACGCTATCGAAGCAATGCGTAGTAGTAAGATAGTCAGGAATACCAGGTATGGGATTTCCGGCTTGCAAAAGCGCGGTGAAAACCAACCGCGATCCAAGCAGATACCGTCATTTGAACGTTTCGCGCATTCATTTGTGCACCGTGTTATAAAAGACCGTTCTCGTTTTGTTGTTTATGCATTCCAGCACCAGGTATGGGATTTCCGGCTTGCAAAAGCGCGGTGAGAACCAACCGAGATCCAAGCAGATACCGTGGTTTTGAAACGTTCACGCATTCATTTGTGCGCCGTGTTATAAAAGGCCGTTCTGGTTTTGTTGTTTATGCATTCCAGCGTTGTCATGTACTGTATAGTTTTAAAAGTGCCGCAAAGATGTGTGTGTGCTATCCAGCACGCGTCCGCAGCAAGGGATGAGTTAACGCGTTGTTTGCCGCGGCGGACTGGGCGGCGGCGGCATGATTTTAGGCTCACGAACTGCTGGAAGCAAGCATCAACCACTATGCACAGCGACATGGGTGTACGTAGATAAAAACGCGGGGACACGTGTACGACATGTGTCAGTATATGCGTAACTAGACAGTGACGGTTAAAAATTATGATGCAATAAAATGATGATGAACATGCGATGATGTTACGGCGCGCAATAAACTTCGCACGCCTATGGTGAACTGAATTTGAGTTCCAGAGGACGTATGAGCTGTGCCCTCCCCTGCTTCGGACACATAGAACTAAGCCGTACATCTGGAGCAATTGTTAAAATGAGAACGGCATGATGGCGTTGACGTGTCATCAATGCGCAGGTGTAGGTATCAGAAAAAATTACGCAAAGTGCTTAGGTATATACGCACGCCCAAAAGAATCCAAGCACCAGCAAATTTTCTGTTTTCAATTAATGATAATTAAAGAGGGACTGGCATGGGTGATCTTCTGTGCACACCGTGATACGCTGTGCTGTCAAAAAGGATTGGTCCAAAGCGCACCACACGACAGCAAAAGGGAATACTCACGGGTGGTGAAAGCGAAGAGTGGGGGGGGGGGTGCTCATAGCAGGCTGTCCATCGTCTCCTCACCGGAAAAACCGCAGTTACAGCTACAGTGTTGAGTGGGTGCCGAAACAATGGTCATCTACATCCCGGATCCACAAAACCTACCTTGTATTTTGACGTGGCGTGGCAAGAATTGAGGGACAAATTCGGTTTAGCCTTCAAAACTTTTAAAGGATTTGTCGCCACCGGAATCAATTTGGCCCAAGGCCAACAGAACCCAAAGAAATGGGACATATTCCACTCGCAATTAGATGTGGCTTGCACGATATCGCGTCGTTAATGTTGGGAACGATGTATTCTGCGTTGTTCCACCAGAAGCCAGTTTCTCAAAACATAGATTTTTGGCGAAATTTTTGGTGTGTAATCGAATAATCCAGTTTCTCAAAGCAAGAGCATAAGATTTACAACTACATCCCACGGCAGTCAAAAAATACAACGCAAATGTACAATCTACGACAACAAGATGCGCAAACAATCTTGCATGAGTTTTTCAAAGCCAAGAACTTATATGCAACGGAGCTTAACTTTGATAAATCCTTAATATATTTGGCAATGTCATGAACGCAAGTATTAATATCGTATATTATAACACTGGCCTTAGTAATGTTACTCATTGAAGCAAACTGCTGAAGTGGCAAGCCTAAACAATCATGCAACAGCTGCAAAGTGCATAAAAGAGCATAGCAAGTAAAGCGTGAGCAGAACATATTGACTCTTCCATTCACTCAGGAAAGAAGCCTTGGTTGTTACATACCAAGACCAAAAGATAATGCAGACTGCCGTATGAGGCAGCTTTCTTTGCCAAAACACCAAAACACATCTGAATTGAGAGAATAAGACCCGTCATAGACAAATTTTATGTTTATGCAAGTTGTATCCTGGACACTTTAATGTGAGATATGGACAGTCGCGTTGCCTGCAGTGCCTACCCTGAGTGAAGTCAAAATGGTGTGCAATAAATGTTGATTAACTAGCTTAGCATGAAGTAAAGATTCTATTCCAAAATTCATTTTATTTGGATAACACAGCTGCATACAGCTTGTGCATGACTGCACCATAAGGGGGCAGCTGGTCCACGTAAAACCACGTGATAGATACCTATTTCCAGCGATCAGTCACATATAACAAGCCTGTTCCCATTAACCGCCACACAATGCAACTGATAGTTGTATCGGTAAATGACATTTTTTCTCAGTGCTCAGTGGCAGCTCATGTTCATTTCACATGTTCCCTAAGTTCTGAAGGCTGAGGTCCGACCATCCCACCACCAATGCCCAACATATGCTTAGTAAGCGCAGGCATTATGTACTACTATTCATGCTGTCTGTCCACAATCGCTGTGCAAAATAAAGCCTCCATGGGTGAAACATGGTTAGATGAAACTGAGCACTGAAGACGCTGGTGAATGAAAAATAGCTTCCTTCAACGAACTTTTCAGTTATGGACAGCATTGTCGCCAAACCAGCACCTAGCTCTGCACAAAGTCGCAGGAAGCCACAACACGTGTTGCTGTTTAATACCAAGCACGTAGACTTACAAAAACAGCGCGTCGATGGCAAAAAACGCACAGCTGTCGACGCAACTAAATGGTGTTGCTGAGCTGTGTGCGCGCACCGCCGTGGACGAGTCGACGGGTAATGGTTCGCACGAATTCCTTGCGACGGCGCACTGTCTCCACTTTCTCCGTTTTTGTTTTAAACACTGCCAATCGTACTCTCCATTTGTTCATGGCCGTGGGGGTTTTACGACGCACTCTGCTGCTTAGTCTTTATGACGTCACCTGCCTCTCACCCTGGCGGAAGCGCGGGCAATGCGAGGAATCGAACCCCGTACCTGTACGCGTTAACCAGCGCACTATCGACACCTGTCCCTTTTATGTAATATCCTGATGAGCGTTGTTTTTCAACCAAATCGTCATAACTGTAGTTTGAGACAATAATCCCCAAAATTGTAAACTAATTTGGCAGATTTGGTGTGGAGTCAGATTTTGAAAGCCTATTTACTATTTCATCTTAATCGATGCCACTTAGGTTTAAGGTAACACATACTTAAGACATAAGACGCATGTTTATGGCTGCCAGTGTTATCTAAAGTTTGGTGGTCGTCCTGACAAAGGGACGCCCAAAAATACGCCGCAGCCAAGCGTGCAAACTACGACAAAGGTCGCGTGACGGCTTTTGAGAAACTGGCTTAATGTGTAGTTTTTTTAATCGAAAGTGCACATTGATAGTTTGAGTCAGGTTGTACTTAAACATAAAATTGTGCGCCCTCGCAAAGATGTGGCTGCGCTAAAAATTGCTGACTTCACCTGAAAATTTGAAAATTATGTTGGTCATTCGTCAGCAAAGACCAGACCCGAGCATCTGTTTTTTCATCTTGGCAGCTGGTCACCCTTTGCGCCATCCACCCACCATCCACTGATCACCCTTTGCGCTATATTTGTCCGTGGAGGTCCGTGGATCATTTGCTTAGCATGCAATCATCACATCTCATGTCGTCGTTCGTATGTCACTTCTGTATCCTTGATACACATTGTTTATAGCGGGAGATTCTTTCCAGTGAGGCTGTCCTGGAATCAAAAACACGCGTGGTTTAGATCTTGGTGACCTGAAAAATTGTTGGCATTCAAAAAAACGGGATACTGAGGAAGCCGCAACGGGGAAACGCTCGTCCTTTTTTGGGCCAATTTTGATATTTGGTGTGATACTTATGATAAGTATTCATTTTATGTCTAATTTCGATTCGGGAAAATGCATGGCCGAGTCATGAGTCGGTCTGCCAGGACTTCATGTGCCCTTTTCACGTGGTAACTAGCTTGATCGGTCTTTGTCGTCAGGCCCGGAGATACAGCACCTTTTCCTGAACAGGGTCCGTGAGTCCATCTGGAACTCAACGAACATGGCTGTCCTGAGGGAATCCTGAGCGGACGGGCAGAACCAATGATATTCAAGTGACCGGAGCTTTCGGTGCTGGAGTGCGCTGGAGTTTGCCAAAAGTGTCTGAATCTCCCGCTCTATATGGTACCATACGGTGCTGCCATATCATGTCATACTACCAATCAAAGCTCTATACTCACGACACGTACATGATAGGTCTAAAGCAAACAGCGCTAAAGCAAAAACTCTATCTGAAGAAGCGGGCGAAGCTGATAAATATTGTTGCCCCCTCCGCGGTTCCTACGTCGCGGAACCAAGCAATGGAAACAATGACTTTTTATCTAATAAGCGGTGAGTTCGCAAATCCAATCTTGTGATATTTCAGAGCATTTCACTTCCATTCGAGTCGCATTCCTGCGAGCGGAGGAAGCCGGCCGCCCGCGCACTCCCGTGCGTAGTGGAGCAGCCTCGGGGTAGTTTCCCCAGTCATGGGCGCAGACAAGGACAGCAACATCGGCACAGACAACGGCTCTCTTCCTGGGACTTTGATAATCGGCACCCAGTTCTACTGTTGTCGCGCCGAAATTGGCGCAGCCGTGCGCCATGGTTCGTCGCCACGTGACCCTGGCTGCGCCCTTGCACAGCTCCGTCCTGCCCGGCGCTCTGCGGCCGGGTGCCTGACCTTCCGGCCCTGTTTGACTCGTGAGTGCAGCTCGCGCCCCTGGCCTGTCAGATCGCTGCCACGCCGCTGGTGTGTGAGCGGGGCGCAGGATGAAGAGTGCACGATGGCTTGGCTGCGCGCGCTGTTCGAATTGAATCGAGCATCGTAAAGCAGTTCGGAAGCTTTAACATGAGATGGGGTTCTCTGGGTGGTGAGATCCGGAAGACGACTTGAAAACTGATACAAGGCTGGTCGCAACGGAAAGTTGACGGTACCGCAAACCATCAAGTGGACATTGTGCTCCTGATGTTTAAGATACCTCAAAACCAGCATTGATGTGCTCGAGCGCATGGCAACACAGATTGGCGAATCCAGTTGCGAATGTAACTGTGGCGTCAGTGTACGTGGAGAGTGGGGACGTTTTATGTGTATGACATCTGCAAGAACTGGTGATAATTATGCACAGTACTGTTTTCGTGCGAAAGGAGGTCTGACTCGTGCAAGTGTGGCTCGGGCTTTTGTGAGTGTGCCACCTCGGCGGACAGCCGTCGGCTTTCCGCTCACGTTGACGCCCGTCGCGTGACGCTGCGTCCACGCCTGAACGCCCGCCGCACTGCGTGTCGACCTGTCCGTCCTGTTCGAAACGTTCGTGAGCACCCGTGAATATTTGGTGAAACCGGAAATCATATTCGCGCTGCACCGTTTCCAAGTCTAGGACAACAAACGTGGTGAGCTGTTCTAACTTCAACAAAATCAACGTCAAGGCCGCAGTAAGTGACAACCTGGCTGCGCATTTGGAAGTCACTGGGGTGGTTAGATTGCCCAAAGCGGTGCTACCAACACCGCCAAATGATTTCCGTGCGCTGAATCGCGAAACCGCCATATTTTTTGCGAACGCCACGTTCAAAGCCATTGAAGCAGCTGAGCTGAATTATTAATCATTTACTAATAAGGAGAGGCTTATATAACCAGCCTGACAAAATTATAAGCACGCGTGGAACCTTATTATTTATTTCTAGTTATCACTTTATTTAGTTATTATCTAGTTGGTTACTATTATTATTATGTTATTAATACTATAGTTATATAATGTAGTTATTATTTAGTTATTATCTAGTTATTGTATTATTTAGTTATTATTATCTGGTTATTATTTTACGTTATTAGTTATCTAGGGTTATTCTAGCCCATGCAACAAACTGGCTTAGGTGTGCCATGTTTCGGTTTTCACTTTGCTAGAAGCGTCCTTTTTCGTTATGTCATAAGTTGCGCGGTGTTTGGAACTAACGTTAACAAATATTATCGAAGTGAATTGTATCAATTGTGTCACGACCGAATTTGTGTCACTTCGCCTTATTCAGCTGTTCTTGTTTTGCTACATTTGTTTTTACTAAAAAGAAATGCCTCAGGCTTGTGGTTTGCAGCATCCCGTGGTAGTATTTTGTTGTTAATATTTTATGTTAGCATATAAAGCGCTCGCTATTTACGCGTGATGTTTACGTGATAAATCAGCCAAGGCTCGGTGTTATTGCGTGCTCGATGAGAGAATATTGGTGCAGGGGTTCCAAGAGATCACCTATGCAATGCGTCGTAAACGTGATCTGTTCTCCATTCCGCATCTGTGCTAGCACTGACGCGATGCTTTCGAAACTGCAGTTTTATGAATCCGGTGTTCAGTGACGTTTAGTATTCAACAACGTTGAGTGCCTTGGGCATGGGGCTTTTCACACAAGTAGGCAGACACAGCTCGGGTAAATGCTAAAGAAATTGACCAACGCATTAAATGCCAGATCTTTAGCAGGTCAACGCATCAACTGCCAGGTCTTTAGCAGGTTAGGGCATCAACGCACTGGGATGCAACCGGAGTTATTAATATTTGGACCTGTGACAGGAATTGAACCCATACTTCCAAATCCGAAGCGCAGTAGCTGTACGTAATTGTTGCGTCACTTCCGTCGCCAGGAGCTCAGCACGTTCCGAGCTGATCGCCGTCCTCGCATCACATCGGACCGGAAGCAGCAGGCACCCCTCTCATGATGGCGGATCACGTCACGGCATGAGCCTCCGTTGCCTTTCCAGTTGACCCAAGACCAGCTGGATATCCAGGTAAATATGATTGCCTGTTTTTATTTGCCCTGCTTGGAAAGGGACGTTGTGGGAAGGTGGACGAGGTCCTTCTACCAGGAGCTTATGGCTAACCACATTTAACTTCATTATTGCACGTCACACAACCTACTTCCAGGGGCGCGGCAGTTTTGCTATGAAGTGGAGCACAACTAAATAATATGGCCAAAACACAAGTTTAAACGGGGGAGGTAAGTAAGCCAGCCGTTCAGTCGAAAAACCTGAAATGTCGTTGCAATATATCACAACCACTTTCAGTATATAAGCCATATAAGCCATATAAGTCATAAGCGTTTGCATTATTCAGCAAGCGATCCCTGAGACCCCACTCTCACGGCAGCATGATAACTATGTTTGTGTGTTGACTCCCCCATACAGCATGTCTTGTCATTTAAGCGCTACCAAGGGCACATTCGTCAGAATTATTGACAAATGAGTTTTCCGAACTAGCTGCCACGATTGGCTCGCCGTGAAGAAGAAGTGTGTTCTGCACACAATGTTTTGACAGAAATGGAGTCAAACAATGCAAGATCACGTTATACCAATGGCTTACGCGCAAGAAAGGCCAATAGTTCGCAGCAATTAATGGAAGCAAAGGGGGGCCCATTAGTCCGAACAGCGAGGAAGTGATTCGGAACGGGCGAGCGATGAGGCAATACGAAACACGTGAACGGTTCGGATAAAAGAATAGTCACCGCTGAAAGTAACTTCAAGCCAGAGCTGAACCGCTTGACAAAATGATGACATGGCTCGCTAAATACTGTGTTGATTATTAATTACCTTAACCCATAGATGAACATACACGCCGAGAGATGCACGAGCTAACGCGTTATTTATCGATACACGTACACATCACAAGATACAAAAGCTATGGCACCTCCCGGACGCACCATTCTATTCTCACGCACCAGCCCATATCCGAAAGCGGTCTTTCCGCACTGCAGGCAGCATGGACGTGCAATACTAATTGTACTAAAGCCCACTGTCATGGGCTTATAGTGTGAGAAACTCCTTCTCAGCAGTGATGTTGTGACTTTGCTTGACTCTATAGAAATGGACAGAAGCGACTGTTCCACTACGCGTGCGCATCAATCAAATAGATGCGTTAGATTTAAATGTGCAGATATCTCTAGTAGCACACATGGTCGCCTGTGAGATTAAACGAGCAGAGACCACCAATAACACACAAAGATCATCTAGCTAAGCAACAGACATAGAGGCCACTTAGTAGAGCAATATAGGGCAGACCGCCTAGTGAAATGCAAGCACGGACACAGACCGCCTAATCAATTACACGAAGAGAACGCTAACAATACGGGAAAAGCCTTCTGGAACAGACACAAGCATGCACCCGGTCAGCCTGGCCCGCCGCAATACACACACGGCATATTTCGACCATTAGAATAAGGGCATTATGTTCGTGACTCGATCTCGCACACCGACGGATTGCCTCCTCTCCAGGCTAGCCCGCACGTCAGACAGATACAACGGCAACGGCCCACCGCAATCAACGCTCCATGTGCAAAGGACGCCACTCGCTTGTTTTAAAGAATTAAACAGCTTAGTTCAGGGGTAAAATTGGTTAGTTATTATTGAATACCTGACCGGCCACCACAAGCATGACTGGGCGAGGACTTGCATGCCTCGAGTGTTACGAAGGCTCTTGACGCGGTCGGCGGTCAGCTGCCCTGAATCCAGACTCGTTATTCATGTTCGAGGGAGTCCTTTTATATGGGTGTCGTAGTTTTCCTCGTCTTAATGTTATCGGACACTTTTAATTAATTGTCGATCTCGCCATGACTCACACAGCCTGACCTCCATTTGACGACATTGCCTTCTCGGCGGTGACCCCGACACAACACCAGTCAGCGATATTGAGCTAATTGTGGCGAATGCGGATTTGTGACGGCGACTTCAGAGTGCGGAAGGCGCGGTCCGTGGTCCAGTGGCGGCGGCGTCAGCCAGTCCCCCCCCCCCTCCGTGCGGTCCGTGGTCCGGTGGTGGCGGTGGCAGCCAGCCCCCCCCCCCGCAGTCCGTGGTCTAGTGGTGGCGGCGTCAGCCAGCCCCGCCCCCTCCCCTCCCCCCCCCCCCTCCGCGCGGTCCGTGGTCCAGTGGTGGGGGTGGCATCCCTCTCTCTCCCCGCGCGGTTCATATGCCAGTGGTGGCGGCAGACCAGCGGACGGCGCTCCAGCTGCGGTCGACGGTGGATACCAATCACAGAAACCTGAGTCATTGTGGCAGAGAAGGATTTCGGCTGTGTGGCGGTTTTTGCACGAGGCGAGCGTGGTTCGGGGACCGGCGGTGGTGCGCGGCGGGCGGCAAAAGATACAAAAATTCGTAGCGGTGCATTGCACTCAAGATATTCGCACAGAATTTAAACTAATGGGATTTGGTCGGCTTGTCTTAAGAAGAGCGTAAGTGGTATAAACACCGCGTGACATCACATCTCTAGTGTTTGTTTTATTTCCTTTTTTCTTCGTTATGTTTGAGTAAAAGTGGAATCCAGTTTGAAATGCTTTTGAGTCGCCAGGAAATTGGATCAAGGCGTAGTCCGGACGGGAAGGCTCGAAGATGCGGAGACGAGCCGGCGAGGCCATCCTACCATGATCGGCGACTGTCAGTGGTGTGATGGCAAATCCTCGGCTATTTCGCCGAAAGCTGGCGTTGGCCGCTGGGACATCTCTCATGCTGCATGTTGTCCTCCCATGACCTCTGGACGGGTAATCCGTGAGCGTGGAGCGCCCGGCTCGGCGGGATTCGACGGACGAAACCCGACCGCCAGCTCAACCGCGCGGGTGCGAGGTCGGAGGCGCCTGCTCTGGCCGTCCCGACTCTCGCCCCTCTCATTCCCGCTCTCTCGTCCGGTTTGCTTCTTCTTCTCAGTCAGGCAGATAGTTAGCGAGTCGCCCGCCCGCCGGGTGGGCGTGCTGCGCTTGCCTCTGCCATGTGAGCGTGCTTCAGCGAGACCCCGGGTGCAGCGGCAAAAGCCTTGAACGTTTCGGACGTAACATAAAAAATGGCTGAATCGCACTGCGCCTTATTCATTAATGTGGCGTGCCATCGTCCACTGTCGGAAAATCAGGCAGTGATATGTAAAGCGCGTGGCACCGCAAATAAAAAGCCCCGTCGGTTGAGTCAAGGACTGTTTTCTAAAGTGTAGTGTAACGTCACGCACAATGCTAATATCTGTGCGTTTGCTTGGCATGTCTTTGCCACTTCCTTTGTACCGAACAGCCACGTACCGTAGCAGGCTGGGCTGGACCACCGGTAGTGTCGGTGATATCTGGCTTCCAGTAACCAAGAATACTACATTTTGTGATTCACTCACACAAAGACATGATAATATATTTATAATACCCGTCGATCGCAGTGCTCCTGACTCGTGCCTTGAGGACAGCAGTGACTGTTCCAGGGTAAGTGTGCATACAGCGCATCATGAGCTCCGCACACGTGAGGTTTCCACATTAAACGGCACACAACTGGTCGTCTCGGCCTAAGGGTCGCGCGGTGCACGCTCAGACCGCGTGGGTCGTCATTCTGCCAAGCCCAATTCCACTGTACGGAGAACTGATATGCATGAAGCTGGGTTATATCTTTCGTATCTGCAAGAGTAAATAATGGCTTCAAGGATCCAGAACTTGGAAGACAAACCGTGCACGATTCGCAGCACACGGTGAGACCGAAACTCATGCACGCTGATCATGTGCAACTCACTCATATGAACGGCCTTCATGGGTGTCTTAAATGTATTTGCCCCCCCCCCGCCCCGAAGAAAAACAGTGTTCAATATTTACGTGAAAATTGTGATATTTTGTCTAAATTCATAGCCTGTGTCTTCGTATGCAAAGGATTCGTTGTTGTGTGTGGCAATAAGTATTTTACCTTGTGGCAATAAGTATTTTACTTCGATATAGGTCATTTCGCAGGCAAGGGAATGTGAGACCACTTTTGATTCTAGCGTTGCAACGAGAGGAGCTCAACGAAACAGAACCAATGTGGGAATCTTCTGGTTGTTTTACATCCTGGGCTGGGCCCAAAACAGAATCTCTTTGTAGTTGTGGCTGTTGCATCACTCTAGGACAACTGAAAGTGGAAAACTTGTGTCAAAAATTCAAGCATTTGTTGCGTATTGCCAGGCCATAATTTGCACATACCAGCGAAGCTAATAAGCAGTTCCTATTGAAATGCATAGAAGTAACCATTTTCCATGCGATGTCAGCAGTGCCTCACACGCACGGGACTAGTGCCCTCCCCTGATAATTTCCCAACGTTGATCCGTACATTATTACGCATGTCCGGCTCACTGAGGTGTCATGGTAGTGGTTCTCGAAATAATACTTCCATAAACACGGGGCTCCATGGGGAACGTGAACGGCGCCCGGTTCTAGGCGATCTTTTATAACGGTCACCCGTGGAACACGGCTAGGAGTGCTCCCCCTCCACTAGCCTGAGTGGCTAGTGGAGGAGGAGCACTCCTAGCTGCATTAGCCCGAGCCACACTCCATTGCTTAGAGATGGAGTACAAAGGGCAGCACCGTGATAGAAAGCAAGTGTCGCCTCGGGGAGGCCGCAGGACTGTGGATGGGGACATTAATAGGAATTTGTTGTCAACCCGGCAGGCGTCAGCGCGAGGCTGGAATCGCCACCGGACCCGGCGCACGCGCCTTCTCAAGGGCCGGACTGCGTGGTCTATCTGACGGGTGGACCGCAGCACTATCGACGCCGTGTGGGCGTACCTCACATCGAAAGAAGCGACCAAGCGAGCAACGCTGTGTGGTGTACCTGACATCGAGAGAGAAGCGACGCGAAACGAGCAACGCCGTGTGGTGCACCTCACATCGAGAGAGGCGACCGAAACGAGCAACGCCGTGTGGTGTACCTCACATCGAAGAGAAGCGACGAAACGAGCAACACCGTGTGGTGTACCTGACATCCAGAGAGAAGCGACGAAATGAGCAACGCCGTGTGTATGTGCCTCACATCGAGAGAGAAGCGACGAAACGAACAACGCTGTGTGGTGTACCTCACGTCGAGAGGAGGAGCGACGAAACAAGCAACGCCGTATTGTGTACCTCACATCGAGACAAAAAGCGACGAAACGAACAACGCTGTGTGGTGTACCTCACATCGAGAGAGAAGCGATGAATGGGGCGGAGAGTCTATTATCTATCAGGTAATTCATCCCCTCTGCCTTCTCAAAATATGTTTTGTGGTACCAGGGGGTGGGACATTCTACAACGTGTGGATCAACTTGATTGAGCAACGTAACCGTAATTCTATGTTGTTTTGACATGGCTCTTTCACTCTCAGTTTTGTACTCCCCGACAGAATTCCTCAGCAAGAACATAAGTAATTTGTGACTAGGTACATCGCACGCCGTGCATGCACGCATTTCCGTTCGATTGATATATTCCCAAGTGCTTCTCCAAGTGACGTGTTGATCAAAGGTTATCTGCCCCCCTCCCCCCCCCCCCCGCCCCCACCTTATCTCGACTCGCCATCGGCACCGGTATGGAGATGCTTCTTTATAGTTTTCCTCCTTTATATCAGAATGCAATCCTGGGATCTAAAGAACTTTGCCAGTGGACAGCGATAGATGCCCTTCTCTGGAAAACATGGAGTAACCTCACTGTTTACTGACAACAATCACAGCTCACGTCAACTTTCCCCAAAGCCCTCAACATCATCTGATGGCTCGGGGCTCGCGTCGTATCACGCGTCTTAAAGACGCGTGATGGTCGCACAACAAACTGCTGGAGGATGAATGATCTTTTTCCCGCATCTGAAACATGCAAAGCCTATTGTCTACTGAATGTTCAGTCATAAGATGTCAAACACAGTCATCAGTCAAACACTGCTCAACAGTGTTTGAGCAGTCGAGACATTACTTCCTTGCAAGTGGGAAAGCAAGATAATTTGGCTTGACATTAAGAGGTGACGAAGACTGCATGTTTGGGTAGTTGATGTGACACGTATCTTGCAATTTCTTCAGATTGAAAGGAATTCAAGGCATCACAGATGTTACCAAGCCGTTAAATGTGACGCTATATATATATATATTATATATATATATATATATATATATATATATATATATATATATGCATAAGATAGCTAAGAGCCAATAGAGACTTTGACTAACTACAGCAGGATTTGCAAGCACGGTTCGTAATAGACGGGGTTCATTTGCAAATTTTTTTTGTCGGGAAAGATGGGTGACGGAAAAAGCTCATCACGAAAGAGCCGTATCTTAGTTGCGTGGCTGTGTCTTACGTTTCGTTCGACATTGCTGAATATGTTTGTAAATAAAACAACACTGGTGGGAGGACCAAACGGCGCACTACGCCAGCCACGGTACGTATTTTGTGTGGTGTCATCGAGATGCCTCTCGGCCAGCTAGTACTATTGGGGTTAGTATGCGAGCCTTCCTCGCCACAGAAAGTATCACCAACTTCTGGTCGCAAACTGGAAATTTGGAGATGAATCCCGCATTTGCACAGCAGGACGCTTGAGAGCTTGGTGGTGTGCAAACACTGCTGAGCGCTGCTGCTGCTCGTTAACAGCTGAACATCGGAATAACTGCGAGCGGTCACTCATATCCCTCGCTTCCTTTTTTGTTTTCTTATCTGATGCACTTAATGTCTCCATTTGTGATTCCGTTACTGTGATATGTTCAGTTTTTCCACTTGTTTTCCACGGTATGAACACCACTGACGCCTGTCATTACAATGAAACCGTTTGGAACTTGCACATTCGCCACTGCCCAAGTCTCCTTATCTTTTTGACCCCATCGCTCACCACCGGCTTGAAAACGACAGTTAAAAGGGTTTTGCTCTCTGAAATCCCTGTTGCTATGACTAGTGAGGACAGCACTAATGTTGTTATGCCTGCAGAAAATCATAGCCTTCAGCTGCAAAGTTGGTGTTAAAGTTTCGGAGAGCATGTCTTCGTTGGTTTTTCACATATAAGACAGTAATAATAGTCTTATTCCTTGGAGAATAACCAGGAGAATGGAGATATAGATACGTTGATATTTCGGCATCATGTATTTATCGAAACAATAGCAGAAGTCTTCTGTAAACCGCACAACATACACCTGCTATTAGTTCGATGAAGGTGTGTTGCCGAAATATCAACGCATCTGTATCTCCAGTCTCCTGGTTTCTCTTTAAGGAATAAGGCTATCATTACTGTTTCATCTACGTGAATACTGTTCCTCACAACACGCACTTAACAACTTACGTGGTTTTGTTTTGTGAATTACCCTTGAATGGCCTCTTTTCAAGTGAGACTAGCTTGCCCAACTTGGGTAAATTGCATCGCTTGGTGGGGAAAGTTGAAGCTTATGTTTTTGCTGTCATATACGAAGTGACATCAAAAGTAGCCTAGATGCGTTACGACATGTAGACCAAATTCGCTTTATCTGTGGCATTTCGTAACTTGTCGTGGCTATGACATGACACGCTTTTGCCATTTTTCAACCATGTTTGTTTGTTGTACGATGTCAACTATGTTTTCAACAATGTTTCGCATTATATACAGCAAATGCATTTCCCTCCTCTCAATATGACTTTTAGATTGGCCGGATTATGCCATTCATGAATAAAGATACATTAAAAATGTACACTTCCTCTGATCGCTATGCTTTTCAATGATATGCAAAACACATATGTGTCGTCCCCATCCCAAGACGCATACACGTATGCGGCCGGAAGTACACTTACGGGCAGAGGTAGCTGCTGTGCGTCAGCTGAGTGGCTCAAGACCGACATCCATCGCATAAATTGGGAATAAATCACCCTGATATTACTTGGACATGATGCAACTCACTCAACTCTTCCCTACCTCACAAGACCTGTGAAATTTTCGTTGTATTTACTCGCTATATATTGTAGATACTTGCATTGTATTTTCATTGTTGCTTCGTCGTAAAGCACGTTGTTTACTTTTGCTCCTTATTTTGCAACTTGATTTTGTCTGCATTGGTTTCAGTAAATAGTTTGTGGGAAAGCGAATGTCCAGACATTTTTTGGTAAAATTTTTGGGGTTAAAATCTTTCTGTGCTAAAAATTCAACTTCTTTTTTAGAGCTTAGATGACCCGTTTGAAGTGACGATGACCCGTTTGAACAGAGAAATTTTCACACCGAGAAATGTTCACACATTGATTCACAGAGAGATAGGTTAATAGTTAATGCCACGTTTTTTGGCTCAGTCGTGGCAACCACACAACATATTTTTCCCTCTGCATAAGCTTTCGTGTCCGCTTGTAAGACCTTCGTCAGGTGGCAAGGAACCCCACAAAATGTTCACGACCGACCTTCATCAGTCGATGTGGGAACGCGGAAACCAGAAAACATTCAGCCCGGTCACCAACTCTCGCGGTCACTCCATCGGCTCTCGAGGCACACCGATCAGCCCTCTTCCAGCGTTCGAGGTAACGAGTCGCGCCGCGGTGGACTCCCTGCCCAAAGAGCCAGCTGAACGCGTCATGACTCAGCGTATCGACCAACTCAGCGGCCGCGAACACATTCAGCCCAGGTAGGCAGCCACGGCGCAAAAGTCGTCAACGACCCCGCCCAGCGCGTCCGCTAGAGGGGAATGTAGTTTGGCTGTGGCCCAGCTCGCTCCGAAACTTCACACCTGTTATCGATCATCAGAACGGCGTCAATTTTGTTTTGTCACAAAGTAATTGCTCAGGCTGATGTGGAGGTTTTCGTCGTCATGGCACCAGATGCAATTTCACGATTACTTTAGTTTTTATTTAGCATGTAAGCCACTTCTTATTTTCGAAATCGTGTGACCGGCTTTGCTAAATGTTACACGGAGGGTTACACCATGCCGCCTGTGTGTAGGTCAGTTTGGACTTGGCAACGCAGACTGATCAGAATAAGCACACACACTTTGTCGTACATGACTAGAAATACAAGTTTGTACTGTGGACGTTGCCTAAGGTGTAAACGTCAGCAAACAGCAGAATGGCAGCAGCAGTATCAGTAACGCTGTCTTAGATCACTCGTTAACACTGTTCCCTTGTGAAAGGTAATAGTAATCCTTGTAAAAATATCTGATGTGTCAACTGTATGTACAAAGCTGCACCCATCGGTATGAAATAGTTGTTTCCAACGTGATCTGTCAAACATTCCAAAAAAAAAACACGTGACATGCGGACGACCAGTGGACCTCGTGTTACCTTCTTGAAAGTCATGGATCTGTTTTTGATGGAAATATGTATGGAGCATACTCCAATGCCTGAATTGTTTCATTTGTGCGCGTGCTTAAACATAAAATTAAAATGGCAGTATTGTTTTACCCGCCACATATTTTTCAGCCACAATTTCACGGATTTGGAAGTCTTATGAATACCACTGTCGCTGCTCGTGGTTTGCCCTTAAATTGGCAGTCGATTGGCAACACAATCACGATTGTGTACCATACACGATAGTCGCTGTTGAGGAAAACGTGTGCTAACTTTTGGTCGGCGATCTAGTGCTTTAAAGAGCTAGCGCATATTGCAGTCCATTTTCTTTTCCCGATCTACCTGTGTTATCTTGTGGAAAGCCGGTCAACACTCGCAGATTGGCCTTGGGTTCTTAACCTTAGGTATCTTAGGTACCTGCATGGACGAGTGTCATTTTCTCAAATCGGTTTGGGTGCTGAGCCGAAACGATTGACCTAACCTACCCACAAAACATGATTTCTTCTCGGATTTCGGCGACTTCTATTTGAGTCCTTGATGTAAAACTAGTCGGTCTTTAAAATAATTTGTAGATTAGAAATGCTTTTCCCATGGAAGAATTACTTTTCATTTCAAGCTACTGTAAGCTGCCTTTCCGCGAAAAGCTTAGAATAGGGTGTAATTCACAGAAACATCTCTGCGAATCAGAAAAGGACCACTGGAGATAACCACCGTTACCGATCGTATCGTTTAACCACCACAGCCACGACTCTGTGACAAATACACTTGCCACTCTTCTAGAAAATATGCATTAACTTACTTATATCGTTTATCTGAGCTAGCCTGAACTTTTACAAGCTGCCGCATATTGCAGCCAATTGTTCTTCATCCCCATCCAGGCATGATCATTTGAAAGAAACTTGCCCAAATATTCGCAGACTGGCGTCCGGAGTAAGGAGTTAGCATGGCAAAACATAAAGCGAGCATCGAAAGGATACTATTCGATATAAAATTAAAGTGATACCAATAGTGATAGGTTTAGGACTATCTAGCATGTCAACAGTTATGATAATTGCTCTAGATTTATCTGGCACAGTACTTCCTCTTTTATCATATGTATCGAGGAGGCTCAGAGGAGCGTGGGCGGGGGGGGGGGGGGTACGCAGGCTTCCCCGAAAGGTTTTAAAGGATTGAAGCCCCTGGCGAGCCCCCGAAAAGGATGTAAAGCCCCTGGTTGGCGCTTTTAAATCTGTTGCGGAGATATTTGCGTATTCAGCTATGTAGCTAAAAATTTCACGCGTTTGATCAGTCTTCTTTTTGAAAAGATGCTTAGGGAAATCAATTAGCCGCCATATTCGGTGCTATTTTTCGCAAACTACATTCAATTTTAAAATGGTATTATTTTTGTCATTGCAATATTGTATCATGCATTTGTATTCGCATGTTTTATGTTTTGGCGAGGTTTAGCTTTTTAATGACCGGTATTTCTTATCAATTTCAGCACACGTGTGTGAGGTTCATTGGTCAAAACTCCCAGTCAAAACGGGTTCCGCCACAGTAGCAAACTTGAGTGCGCTGTTTGTGGCGGCGTGACACGCCAGTTGCCAGCTGAACGCATTTCCGCCGCTGCGTACTCGCCGAGCGCTGGTCGCTACGTCAACAGAACCGACCCAGGCTGGCCGGGGATGGCAGGGCGGCCCTCGGCCGCATCAGACCAGGCGCAGCCAGCGGCGTGAGGCCAGCAGCAGCGCGCCCCCTCCCCTTCATCCGCCCGGCTATGCGGGCCGGCCTTCATCCTCTCTCGCTGTCTCTCGTACCCCGGTTCCGACCGGCACAGCCCCCTGCCGCCTGCTCTCCCCCCCCCCCCCCCCCCCGACGCCGTGGGGCGGCAGTCACATCCCAGATGGGGCGGTCGACCATCGACCGCCAGTGGCGCCGCGGCCGGCCTGGAGACGCGCCACGCCGCGGCCGCCGCCTGGGCTTCACTCGACGTTGAGCGGCGCGGGGCGAGGGGCGCGGCACACAGCCGCCGTCCGCTGGACAGTGCCGGTCATGTGTCTCGGGGCCGCAGGACCACGCCGACGCGCCCTGATCACGGTCACGTGATGGGGACGGCTGTTGGGCTCGTCAGGCCTGCTGATCTCTGACGCGGCGTTCCGTAGTATTCGTCGGTCTGATAGTTTTGGGACGTGGTCATTTTCGAGGCGTTGCTCGTGGAGGTGTCCTCCGGAGGGCAGGTGGCCATTCCCGCTTGCTGCGCTCCTTTCATTAATGGCTAGGCTACAGGACAAGTTGAAGCAGAGCCTCGCACTTGCCCGAGACTTAATGGCAAATGTCATCAACTGCCAGGGCCTTAACTTGAAACCGGCGCGATGGTATAATGTTAGCCGACCTGAGCAGACGCCGCATGTGAACGAGCTGCGCGCTGGCGCCGTAGGAAGTCTGGGCCTTGCTTGGGTCATTTTATGAGGGTCTGTTTATTGCTCAATTACTCTTTTTGCAGAATTCCAGCCACATAATCACCGGTCCGAATCGGTGACTTATTTACTGAAAAGATCGACCCGTCAGAGCGTCGTCATGAAGCGACAGGCTCCAGTTGAAGGTATTCATCACATGCGTACGTACGCGTTTCGTGACTAACGACCCTGGAACGCTTCCGTACGCATTCGGCGTACGCACCTCGCGATTTACCGCCACGCGAGCACCCCACCCGAGGCGTCCCCGCGTACGAATAGCCGCTGTCGGCTCCACGCGGCTCTTATATCGGCGGGCTCGTCTGCCTTTTCCCGGAACGGTGACGTGGCGTGATGCTAGTGCGCATGCGCGGCGCGGGACATCCTTTGCGGGAAAGGGTCGGCGGGCTCGGGGCCTCATACCGCGTTCAGAGGGTCGGCGGGGAGGAGACGCACGCGGCGCAGCGGAGGATCGGCCCGCACTGCGCTGGACGGCGAGCAGAGCCGTTGCCGTGGCGGTCGCTTTGCCTTTTCTGAAACCAGCGTAAGTGGACGTGGTTGTTGGCCGGTTGATTCACCATTGGCGCCAGATCTTACTAAGCGGGAGGTTTGAGGTGAGCCGTTCAGAGTTTTTCTTCACAAGCTTCTTTTGTTGTATTGTTTTTCCTGTTAGTGGTCATTTTGCCATCCACCTTTTTTAGCTCGGACTGCGGCGATTCAATGGTTGATGTTTATTGGTGCTCTGACATTTGTGGGCCGCACGAAAATTGTCACAAACGATTTATACCACCCTTGCAATCTAGTGGTATTCACCGCGCACCTGTGCAGCGTATCCTGTGTTCTGAGGAACGTGTTTTTCTACTTGTTATCATGTGAATGAATGTCACACTCCAAGGAGATCTGGGCATTTCGATCGTCAGTGGACAAAACTCCGAGTAGTGGAGGATAGGCATCCGTGGTCGCTAGCCTTCCTGTAAAACGTCAGTGCCCTTTACGTCGGCATCAACAAGGAGTGCATTTAACACCAGGCACACGATGAGGCGCCTGCGCACGCTCGACGATCAACGCAGAGGTGTCCGGCGCCTCTTCTGACTGCAAGGTCAGCGGCGCCCAGATGAAGAATTATAATTTAAAGAGCACGGCCTGCCGTCCATGTCCCCCGCCGCTTTGGCCAGCACTGCGGAACAATCGTCCCTGCGTCACAACTGGCGTCGCGATGGTGCGCGGTCGCCATTCGGCCATCAGACGCGGGTTGTTTACTTTAACAAGTATATACAATGACGCCTGATGGAGTGGGACGTTCGCGGAATGCCAAGGCCGCCAGGGCGTGGACTGATTTTAGTGCCAGGAAAATCGACGCAGGTTCACGGGCCAAACGTCTTCAGCCCAACAAGCCTCTTAAATTACCAGGGATTTGTTGGGATTATGCAGGATGAAGATGGCTGCCAAGATCTCAACGGACACGAAGACTGACCGCGGTCGTGACGGTCGAAGTTCCTCTGAGACGGAAGAACGTCACGTCTGATGGGCGACTGCGAAACCGCCGAAGGCACCAGACACCGAGAGTTCATGAAACGGAAAACAAGAGATCGCTACGACCAGGAAGGCGTAGAACACCCGAGGGCCCAATATGTGACCGGCAGTGGCAGCAGGCTTGGTGTGGCCTCCAGGCGGTTGAAATGCAACGGATGTTGCCTGGTTCCAAGGAGTTGCGGATAGAACGGGGAGAAAGGCTAAGCCGAACCCAAAATGCTACAAAAGCTGTTTTTCCCCGAATTCGACACTTTTCAATCTGGGAAGGGGGGCAGGGGCATACCTAGCGGAAAAGTGCACTATATGGTCGCGAGCTCAACATGGACTAAGGGTTCCAAAGAACTAGAAGCGCCGTCAGTATGACGGTGCACGGACGAAATCAACACGGATGCCAAAGTCGAATGGATCGTGTATGAGTATGAAGAATAACGATAGCATAACCAAAAGTCTCATCGGGTCAAAGCATCCTACAATGCTGCTTACTTATGACGACCATGTATGATCATTACTAACCGCTTTTTTACGCATGCTCACTGTTAACCACGTATTTTTACATACAGGTATGATTATTACCTGACGCTTATTGTTGCGTTCTAGACGATTTCGATAGAAATGAGCCTCGGCTCTGAACAAAGTTCTCCTGCGTTACGACGGCGACAAGTGGACGGTGCAAGATCTCATGAGATGGGCAGACGCTAGACGGAACAACATTCAGGCACAATGTGACAGGATGGATGCCATTAGGACGGGTGTGGCAAAAGTTATGATGAAACCCATGTTTTAGTTGGGTCTTTGGCGACAAATAGCTGTTGATAAGTAGATCACGTGTGTCGAACTAAGAAGAAGCTAATCGTGCGAAACGGCGATTTTTAAGTTTTTTTCTTTCCAGTCCATGCTTGTAATTTACGCAGATTAGAAGGTAATGCTGGAGCCTGGCAATTAGCGGCGCGGATCGGTCGAGGGTGTTGGGTGCTGGTTGCGCCATCATTGTTTGCGTCGGCGCTGCATGGAGCAGACGGGCTTTGGGGATCATTTTATTAAATCATCTTTCATTGTGGACCATGTTTAGGTACGTATCGCACCGCGTGCGTATTAGGAAATACATCAGGATAGAGGAATTTGTTTTGTTACGTCTGCGTCAAACATGCTACCGATTTTTTTAGTTTCATTGAGTTGGTAGGAAGAGATCTGACATCAGAACTGGCGATACATGCATGGGCTTGCTTATAGCCAGCCAATAGTAATTTAATCAACGCAGACATTCAACAAGCATGCGTTTAAATTTTAAGCAGAAAATCGCTCATGTGAGTCGTGTGATTAGAAAATTACTCCTAAAACTTTTAAAACCTGTTGTTTAAGTTTCGCACCGTTATACTGCCTAAACGACAATTGTTATATTTCTTCGAATGTGGTATTATAACTTATCTGCTATGGACGCCAATAAAAGTTTCAAAGCTGTGTTTGTCGTGTCCCAGTGCCGCGCATTGTGCACCTACCCACCTCATGCGGGGGGGGGGGGGACTCGTCGGTCAGGCGGGGCATGGGGGTAGGGTCAAGTGCGGGCCGGGCACACCCGAACCAGATGTGGTGGGCAGGCGTATAACGCCCAACGCTATCGACAAGATAATATGTCATTGGTGTACTATTGGCAAAACTATTGCATTGGTGTGACACGCGTCATTTATGAACTGGGATCTAGTGCACATATCCAGGACATGTGAAACAAAGAGGTTTGGAACTTGTTTCGGTGATCACATTTTCTAAGAAAAAAAGCAGATTGCATCACACTGGAAAACATGCTTTCGCAGTTTTACGTTCGTGCAGATATGCGACTGAGCTAGAATTGTCAAATTAATGATTATTGGTCACCACAAAGCTAGCTACGCTGTCACCACGTCATGCCCTGATTTCTGCCAGACGTTAACATACGTATTGAAATGCGGCGGCTTGCACCATCCATCGTGCTAGGGTTAAACCTTAGTGCCATCATGCACGTTGTTTGCCCTGTATCTGCCCATCGCATGGCGTGCGCATCGCGCGGTGGATCATAATTACGACGGTGGTCGCGACTGTAGGGAAGACGCGTAGTGCTGTCACAGAGCGTTGACAGCATAATTTGGACTTGAAGATAATTGAGATTGATATCATTGCTATGTCTTGCGGGTACTGCAGTGCCACTACCCAGTGTTTTTACTAGACTAACTGGTCTGGAGGGCATTTGAGTTTGTTTATGAAAAGTGCCCCAACTGTGTAACGCTCCATTTAATATGGTTGCAAATTTTGGGAAATGTTGAAAAACTGAGCTTACGGGAGTCTTAGATGAAAGGCTTATGTTATATCTGCCCCGCCATCTTTGACATTCGTAACATTTTTTCTTCTGCATAACCATTAAGTTGAGTGCCGGCCCGGCGCTCAATAAAATGGATCGGGCAATCTGAAAACCTGTCCCACGGCGTACTTACCACGTGGCTCCAAATGACATGAGCGCACTGGGCACGCGCAATACCACGTTCTCGCTGAACATTGCTCCGTGTCCTGCCTCCTTTCATTTCGTTCCTGTCAGCCGCGCCAGCATGTGCCAGCTATCGCCGTCCTGTTTTCTTGATTACCGCGCTGTGTGACGTCACGATCACGGACCGTGCGGTAGCTTGCTCCAGGCTGACCCGGCCCAGGTGCGCCGTGCCCGCCAGTGGGTCGATGGTGATGTCACTCCGTGGCGGCTGCCTCAGTTAAGTTGCTGGTGTCATTGATCGCATGGCGGTGCGCCGTGACCTCGTCTTTGCTCTTGAGGTTATCGAGCTAAGGTTCAGTGCATGGTCGAGTGCATTGCGCTTGCAAGCCTAAGTCTAAGTGTAAGTCTCGAGTCTAAGGGATTGTATCGCGAGGGCTGATTCCCCCGACCTTTTCGCCAGTTTTGCGTTATCCAATTCAGAAACTGGGACTGTGGGGCTGCGGTGGTGCCATCTGATGCGTGCGGTTGTTGGCCGGGCATGTGACCGCTCCATTACGTGATCTGGCCTTAGGCTTTGGCTTTGTCTCAGCCGGTGCTTCTATCTGGTCGGCTCGTACGATTTTTACAAATGAAATTGCCTCATATGGAACTGGTGCACTCATGTGTCACGGCCAAATGGCCCTGGGGCAGATGCGACGCAGGAGGTTTCGGGCCGCAGAGTGTGGAGTGGTCCCAAAACGGAGCGTGACTTCGAAGCAGTCGCTGGAACGCTGATAATGGTTGCCGACCACCGAGGCGGTGGCGTGGACCCAAGAAGATCAAGACTTGCCCCGATAGCTACGCAAGGTCAGGATCCTGAAAGCGTCATGCCATCATTGTTGACCATGTAGCCGTTTGCGGCGAATGTTTAAGAAGACGTGGATCCTGGATGGGCATGACAAAGATAAGGTCACGAAGGCAAGTGAAAAAAACCGAATGTACGCGGTTGGTAGGCAGAAGCAGGAATTGACAAACACGCCGGGGAAGGCCTCGCGGGTTTCGCAGCCAGTCCATCTTTCGAATAAGATGTGATTCACATGGTCGATGAACGTTACAACATAAAACGGATGAAGAACACGTACCGATGACGGGCTTGTTATACAGGTCATAAAGTCTGCGGTCACGGCTACCAAATGGCGAGCATTTGCCCGTGGCATCTGGCAATCCCGCTGTTGCCACTCAAGGAAAAGTCGCGACTATCATATCATTCATATGTCATTTTCGCGGCATCAATATTTCGCAACTATGCTTGCTATATACCGCTGAATAAAACAATGTCCCTTTGAGGCGACTAATTTCGATTTGTTCAGCGGATATACAATGTATTTAGAAGACTTTCCAGTAGAGTTTGAGGAACATGGAATCGTCCTAGCAACATGTTTCATTACGAGTGCAAAAGGAACATAAAGCTGCATGTACACTCTTGCCCCGTTCAGCACCGTCCCGTCGCAGTCCATGGCACCGGTGGTGGTCCCGGGGGGTGTTCGATACCTGATCCATTCGCGGGGAGTGCGACGATGACGTTAGCCATATACTCATAGGCATGTCTGAGGGGGATGCCGACCAGGGCGCTCGTCTGACCGGCACGCCCGAAGCGGAGAGGATGGTGGTCAGCGCGTCCAGCGAGGCCCAGCCGCCGACGACCAGGACTGTGCCGCCCGCCAGTCCCGGCCAGTGTTCCTCCAGCACAAGCGGCGATGCGACGGAGCTGGCCGTGCAAGAGGATGCCACCAGTGGCAGCTCCGTCGTCAGGGGCCTGTTGAGCTGTTCCAGCTGTAACGTGCTCCTGCGACACGGGGAGTGCACGCCGAAGCTGCTCACCGGGTGTCTGCACACCGTGTGTGCCCCGTGTGCGCAGCAGTGCAGTTCTGGTGAGTGGGAACATCACGGACCCAGTTGTCGCCGGAACTGCATGAAAACATTCCTGGACCGGCCCGTGTCACACTGTCTCTTGGCATTGCCTGGATAACTTTTTTAACATTCTTAGAGATCCATGTCGTGCTGAAGTTGTTTGATCTGACTTGTCTTCTTTGAATCATTGGTAGTAATTGTCGCCAATTGTTCATTGTCGCCATCACCCAGGAATGTTTTCGTATTGCTGCCTCCGTAATGTAGCTTATGCTATCGCTAATGCTACCAGGCCGCAGTAGTAGTGCGTGCTTGCATATTGTTTTACGCTACCATGCTGTTGCGATATAGATGTTTTAGTTCCATATCGGCTGATGGAAAAGCGGAGCTCCAAAGGTGTCTGGAAAACGGCGTTTAGATGGTGCAGCTCCATGCCGCATACTTTACCACACGCTAAATGCTGCATGTAAAAAGTAATGCTTATGACCTTGGATGAACGAACGTTTCCATGAGAATAAGTTCAGAGCAGGGGTGACGTAGCGGAGTTGGGAGAGGCATAGAGAGCAAGAGCATGTTTTTGCTTCCCAAATTTTTGGGAGGTCCCTTTCTATCAAACTTAAGGCATTATAACTATTCGTAGATAACGAAAATTAGAGCAAAGCTCTCACAGCTGAGCTAGAGAGGATCAAATGGGCTCAGAAGACCATTTTCCTCTTAAAGTGGACAGTTTTCTGGATTATGCGGCCATCCTTATGAAAAAGGTAAAGTGGCCCACGCTTTAGATCAGAAGACCCAATGTTGTGTTCAGAAGGCCCCTTGTTGTCTCGGGAGGCCCCTGTTATAAACTATGAGGCCTTATTCTGGGGTTATCTTTCTTCAGGAGGTCCCATTTATGGAACAGGAGGTCCCTTTCATGTATCAGATGGTCACGGCTCCGAATCAGGACCCCTATTTTGCGGTAACGAGGCTTCTTGGCTAGATTTTGAGGCCCCCTTCACGAATCAAAACATCCTGTTCTGGATTAGGAGGCCGCTCTATGCATCAGGAGGCCGTGTTTTAGGCCACGGAGACCCCTGACTGGATAAAAAGAAGCCTCCCCAATGCCGTCTTTTTAATGTCGACGTTTATTTTCTTGGGTATGATGCATGCAACAGTTCGATGAAAGAGCTCATACCCTCGACATCTCTCTCCCTCGAATACGACACTGCCCAGAGGCCCCTTGTGAGGAGGCCCTTTTCGTCCATCAGAGACCTTTGAAAATGCTGCCTTCCCAGCTCAAAATCCGTGGCGCCGCCCCTGGTTCAAAGAGACTCAGCCATTCGTGCTGGCAGTTTCAAGCTTGCTGCGTTTTTTCCTGTTTCACCTACCTTTATAAAGGGTGACACTGATTTGTCTCTTCCCTTCAACTCTTCATCTGCTGGAGCGTTCTGGATAAACATCACTGGGGTTGTTGCACGTCCTTCGTACCCAGGCACAAAATGCTCGTCGAGTGGTAATGAATACTTTTCATGTGATAAGTGTTATTGGATAACCGGTGACGTGAGTGTTAGTGATAAACCGGTGACGTGATGGTTATTGATAACCTGTGACGTGAGTGTTATTGATAACCGGTGACGTGAGTGTTATTGAGAACCCGGTGACGTGAGTGGTTATTGAGAACCGGTGACGTGAGTGTTATTGATAACCGAGGGACGTGAGTGTTATTGATAGCCGGTGACGTGAGTGTTATTGATAACCGTGACGTGAGGTTATTGGATAACCGGTGACGTTGATGTTATTGATACCGGTGACGTGAGTGCTATTGATAACCGGTGACGTGAGTGTTATTGATAACGCGGTTGACGTGGAAGTGTTACGATAACCGTTGACGTGAGTGTTATTGAATAACCGGTGACGTGAGGGTGTATTGATTACCGGTGACGGGAGCGGAGTAAGCACCTAAGCGATGGCTTGAGCCATGGTTGGTGCCCAGGTCACATGCTGAGGAGTATGCCCGTGATTGTATTGGGTGCAGTAAACCTTGGTTATGTGTGTCTTGACTTAAGCAAGAAAGAATTGAGCTTTTGGGGGTTTTGCGGCGCAATGCTTTGTGTTTTATCAATTTATCATGACTTGAGAGTTTTATCAACATTACTAATGCTTTCGTGAAAACGCCACTTGACTAATATCTCGTGATATTAATCATTGATGATTGTGAGTCAGGAACTCCCAACTCCTTATGTGTATTGTTAGGAAGCTGCTGGTATATTCCGTTTCGGTGGTATACTTTTTTACGTAAGGCCATTGCGCACTGAACAAGTAGGGATGCAGACCTTGGAACGCACAACGCAGTTTTGCGTTGGCTGTACATCAACTGAAATGTTAAAACTCAATTTTTTACTAACTGCAAAAGCGTTCACGTCTTTTACCGTAGTTACAATAGTGGTAACATACCTGGTATATAACTAAGGTGATGCGCATATATAGGGATGATAAGGGTATTGGCATCATGTACAAATACCGAAGCAAGCGTATGGTGCCAAACACCTCTAAGACCGACAGTAAATGGTTCTTTGGTGCATTGACATGCCCGTCGTAAATGCAAATTCAGTCTGGAAAGAGGCTTACCATAATTTATCCGCGCACCAGGTCACAAATCGGTTTGCTTCAACATGGGGGGGGGGGGTTGATGGACCTTCCATTGTTGGGATTTCTATGCCACTCATGACATTAATGGTAAGCTCTTCACGTTTTTTGGTGATTGTCCTTAACAGGGGTTATTAAAATGAGTTCAAACCGTGGAAAATTACGTGAGCTACCCCTAAAGTTACGCTATCAAACAAGTTTTCCTCGGGTTTTGCCCACTTCCTTTTCGAAGTTGTGGGGACTGGAGCCCCCCAACTTTTTCAAGTTGGAACTGAAGCCCGCCCCCCCCCCCCCCTCAAATGAATACAGATCCCACACCTGGATACAGTGAACGAGGTGACGCACCTTCGCAATGCATGCCTTATACAGCGGATCCAAATGTTCTACCGCACGTTTACGCTCATGTTAATAGCGCATTAGGACATATAGCCCAAGGGGCAAGCAACGCCCCGGTTCCGACAAAATTATTTAAACACAATTTTTGCCGGCCCCGTTTAGTAGTATTCAGGGTTGTAGTTTTGAAAAATGTGCTTGGAGGACTGAACAGTGAAACATGATTGAGCTTGCCTTTCAGGCACGCCAACAAACGTGTTTCTTTCCTAATTTGACCAGCTTTGTTTAAGTTGGGGTTGGGGGCAGAGGGTGGTGCCCCACTTTTTAGAAATAATTCGTATTTACGCTATGGTGATCCGGGAAAGAATCTTTTTCAAAATTGATGCCCCTCCCCTCACCTTAAGAGACGCGCCTTCGCCTGTGCATCTGAAGACCTGATTCATTCCGAAGTGTGGTCTACGAATCCACTTGGAATCAAGTGGGAATCTGTTCGATAGTGCATATGTCATGTGTTGTGCGGCTAATCGTGTGATGTTGCCGTGGTTGATTTAGTCTTAATCCCACACCAGTTTGGCGATGACCTAAATGTTACTACGTTTCTTCGTCTGTATAGCGTGCCTTTCCTATGTCGAAGCTCTGTTTTTTATTTAAAAAATTCTGCGACGCTGATTTCATTTCGTGTGCTGTGTTTAGGCTCTGGACCTGTCTGAAATCGCGATGTGCTAGCTTGAAGTCTCCAGTCGGCTGGAGCAGGAGGCACGGCAAACGCTTAGAATTAACGATGAATTGCAGCACAGACGCATTGCGGTCGTTCCCGGTCGTGCGAATACGTACGGAATACCAGTCACCGAACGGGTGATGTTTCCCCATTCACGAAACATTCTTGAAAGGTGTCTAAACATTTGCTGTTGCCTCCGGGACTACGCATATGCCATTATGGCTCCACATGTGGTAGCACGCTCGACTCAGTTGGTGTGAAAGAGGCTCATCTGAACTACCTGCAGCAGGGTGTATGAGATATCTTACTGTGGGCCAGCGCCTGCTCGATGGACCCTGCCTGGTGATGCAAGCGATCACAAAGCTGTCAACAATCAGGGTGTTAATGGCGAGCTGCGGGAGGATCTCCTGGTCAGCAGCTGTGTGGTGCGCCTGGAATGTGTCGTGCTTGCGTTGGCACGACGTCACGTCCGCAGAATGATACGTTAGGGGCCTGGGCATTGAGGCTGTGCTGCTGTAAGGTGTCTTCTAGCGATGTTTGTTGCAAGCACGCAAACGTGCGTACCGATCGTGCTATGAACGTTGCAAACTCCCCGCTGTGGTGTGTGAAGTTGTCGGCAGCATTCCAGTGTACCCTTCTCCCGTTCTGGTAGTTGTGATCAGATCTGCTGTGATTCCTGTCTGCTGGAGAACATTGGAGAAATTATCCCGAAGTATTGAAAGTTTCATATTCAGCGCAGGTGTCGTATTTTGATGGTACGAGTACGCTTGGATATATAGCATCATCTTGCAATAGCTTCACACGCCTTTATCTCTAAAGACCCGAAGGAGATTGCAGAACGCCGAGTGAAAATAACGGCATTACTTCTCTCTCCACATGCCAGTGATCATCAGTGACGGCTTGCTTCAATGTGTCAGTTTAATAGCTACGCAGTTGTTATATGTTCCAGCACTTTCAATAGCAACTGATGTAAAGAATACCAACATTGCTACATTCACTTACAATATGCTTTCTTGATGCCAGTTGGAAATGACACCCTGAAGATTAGAATGAAGGGTTAGAAGCCCTTAATCATAAGAGAAACCTTGAAGTTAAATTTTTCACAATTTTGCTTTGTAAAAACGCGATGGTAGTGGCGTGCCAGCAGAAAATTGGGCACCTACGGGAGACGTTGGACACGCCGATCATTGGAGGGGCCCATCATTAAAGGGGAAACTTTAGCGGGAAATATGAGCTGGGTAAATTTTAGGGTGCACAGTTCTCATGTAGTATCTTTTTGGTAAAATTTGAATTTTAGTCGGACGGTTTTTGGTTCAGATCGTGAAACTCGCCAGGTGGAGTGTGGTCCAATACAGCTTTGACAGACTGAAGGTTGAGTGTGAATTCGGCTGATAAACATGGGCAATACAAAATTCATATTGGTACTGCACAAAATGCCACATTTACCGCAGTTTTACCATGTGATGTTCACTGTATCTAAATTTGTGTTATTCGAGTCTTTCGGGGATATTCGACCGTGTTGTCCCCGACCCCTGTTGTCAAGGCTGGTCCCTTTACAGCGGGATTCCAGTGCCAATTATGTATGACTTCGTCGCCGTCGCTGCTGGACCACCCGCTGGTGGAGGAGCTGCTTCAGCGGCAGCACGAGGAGCAGCGGAGCCGGCTTTGCGGCCAGTGCGCAGAGCGCGGCGGACAGGCAGCCGCTTCCGGCACGTGCACCGAATGCAGCACTGACCTCTGCAACTGTCTGCATTCAGGTACCCCCCCCCCCCCTGCACTGCTCCGGGCCGGTTTTGAACGACTTTGGTGTGGCCACAGATGGCTGGCATGTGAATGGATCTCGCGCAGTTTTGGGTGTTTGGATGGGGTTTGCCTGTGTGTGACGCCTGCGTGTGTTGGTAGGTGGTGCCCACTCGCTACTGTGGCTGCTGAAATGACGTGTGCGGCTTTCACGGAAGCGCGTGTTTGAGCGATCGCGTTTTTATGCGCTTGGACTTCGTTTTAAGGTGTTCGCTTTCTAAGCATGCATTGGGGCTGGATTTACAGGCTCACAGAGTTACCAAGCCAACGTGGGGACACAACATCGATGTGTGCCAGGATAGCTGTGCGCAACAGCAGTGTTCAAGTCACTACAAGGTGAGCATTCGAGCGGCACTCTCAACCTCCAAACCAGTTCCATTGTCGTCTCTTCGTTACAATAGTGTACATTACAGTTGCACACTTGTACTTGTAACTTCGGCACAATAGGTATAACTCGTGTTCTGGGACTCTAGTAGAATCAGATCGCTGTCACAAGCTCGCCATCTTCCTCGCGGATGGCGAGCGATGGCATTAAACAAACTATAGGATGGCTTCAACATACAGATGGTGGTGTGGCATGTGTGGTATTAGCACGGTCTTGTGTAGGTGGTGCACGCATCTGTAAACGTGCATAGCTTTTATTTCTACTTCGGCCTCGGCACAGCCTATTCGATCGTGTAAGTCTCAAGACCACATGAGAAGGGCAGAATGTTTTAGAAATCCAGTCCATAAATATTCTTTTTGCACAAGCGACGCCCTTAAAAGTCAGGGGGTACATACATAAATGAGCTTGGCCTCAGAATGTTTGTACCCTAGGATTTTTGTGCATTAAGGGACACTGATCCAAAATTCCTGGTCTTAATGTGGTGCCAGTCACAAAACCATATAAGGTATAAGCATATATGGTACATTTTTATTGGATGTTGCACACCACATTAATCAGATTTTTAACGCCCATAAAGCTCCGCCGCTCAGAAGCGGGACAGCTGAGCCTGAAAGAGCGCTCAATCGGCAGGTGACAAGCAGGGATGATTTTAAGTCGGAAATCTACGAGGACATTATTGACCATTAGGTGCACCCTACTTAGCTCCCCAGTGCTCACACGCCTGCAGTTTTGTTTCTGCCAAATTTTCGGATTATGGCATCGCTACTACGTGTGCTGAATGCTTTGCGATGAACACAAGCGGCTGCATTACGACCTAGCGAAGCGACGGCTTCCAGTGGTTTTTGTGTTTTTTTTGTTTTTTTGTTTTTTTGGTTCGGGAGCATTAGGAACGAATGTATTGGTTTGGCTAGTAATTTCACAGCCTTGCCCTGTTTTTCGTGCAGGTCTGGATGCCTTTGTAACGATACATTGTAATACACCAGAATCGTATAAAATCGGCCATCGGATGCCATAAAGGACAGTAAATGATATATTTTCAATAATGTTTCTCAACTCTCGGCATTCCTACTGATACAATTTGGTGTCGGCTTATCTACACTTAAAGGGGAAGTGGTCACATGCGGCGCGTCCTGCTGACTTGGACGTCGCATAGATCGGAGAGCAGAGTGTGGCTTGACGGGTGAGGAAGCGGCCAGACCAGTCTTCTTTGAAAACGTCATGCTTCTTTGTGGTCCGTATGATAGTTGCTAGTTCTGATGGGTTTTCCAGATGAGGCTTTCTGGGCGGCAACACGTATCATGGCCGATCTTAATCCGACACTAATAACGGCATTTTTCATTAACCATATCCTCGATCGTCGCCCGCGGTTTTTGCCAGCATGGTGCTGAGAGTTATATTGAAACCAAGGAAGATATATTATATTGAAACCAAGGAATGATTACATTTGCACGTTTCATCACGCTTGACCCATGGGTTCCAAATGGACGCAACGTCAGCTCGGTTTCGACCACGGCCTTGTTGTTTTGTGACTGCAAAACGCGTAGGTTGGCAGCTGTGATCCAGCCCCCGCCGCCGGAGCGGGCTAACGCAAACGCTGACGTGACCTTGCCTGCACGTTTCAGACTTTTGACAACTACTGTGACACGTGCAACACGTTGGGGTGCGGGGAGTGCATCCTCTCGGCGCATCGCTCCCACCAGTCGTGCACGCTGCTTGCCAAAGATGCAGAGGTGAAGGAGACGCTGAAGACCCGCCTGGCTGGCATGAGGTGAGCGCTCTTCACTGCTGGGACGGGGTGCGTCTTCTGTAGGGTAGGTTCGAGTCTTCACGCTTGTAGGTGACCCCAGCTAGAGACCGATGGTAATGTGTGGGAGGCAAGAAAGCCCCATGCTAAAATCATCCATGATGACGTCGGCGGTGCAGGAAACCACAAGGCAAGTGAAGGAAAGGGACCGTTTACACGTGAGCAGGCTGCACTAAGAGATGAAGTCTTGAGTGGCGTGTTGTTGTTTAAACTTACGGAATTTTTCTATGAAGCTGAGCGATGGCCTGGCAAAGGCAGGTGTGAAAAGCAAAGGATAGCATGTCTTTGTCTCAAAAATCAACACAACGGAAATTGTACTAGAGTTAAAAGATCTGGATGGCCGTGAAAATTTTTGTCTGGCGAAGTCCAACTTTGTGTCCTATTAGATTAAAGGTAGCATCAAAATGCAAGGAACGAGTGGCGAGGCCTTGAACTACCACGCCAAGAATAGCATCATCCTCGCTAGAGAATCCGGGAGAAAAGATAAGTCGGCATCCACTCGTGGTTTGCACCTGACATGACCATCAAGCCCGTGGATGATGCAACCACAATGTGATATGCCGGGACCGGAGAAGATGCAGACCAGGCGAGCAAATCCCTATGAACTTCTCTGAGACACTGGACATCAGCCGGTCCGATTATGTACAAGGAAAAGGCCGCAAACCTTGAAGAGTTAATGTGTAAAAATAGCTTGCGAGCTGGTCATGAGCCAAGACGATTCAAAGTGAATGCGGGCATCTGACGTTCTTGTTACCCTTGAGACATTTTTTTTAGTGTGGTTCAAACCCTCTCCCTAACACCATCGCGGTGTCGAAGCGGCGATCACGCAGTCATCATGACCTCCTTACCCTGCAGCACACCTGCTCCCCGGGCCTGGCGTCCGGAGCGTACTACGGTGTTGGCTTAATGCACTGGGCACGTGTCTGGACGCTGTAGGGAGGGATGAATCGACGCGGGCTAGCAAGCGGACCCATTAAGCTGAGTTAGTGCCGTGTAGGCACCGGGCCGCACTGTTACCCTAAAGCATCGCACTGAACACATCTCGATGTGCTTAATCCCGAGGTGTAAGCTTTAAGCTGTGTGCGTAGGAGGCACAGAGAAAGAAAGCGAAGAAGGTGCATTAGGTTATGTAAGAGATGATTACATTTAGACCGTACTTGAAGCTTATGCATGCCGGTCTAGCCGCGTCCATCTGTAGCTGAAAATCGGACCGTACCGTGCGCTTCGTCTCGCCACGTTGGGACACCAGCCATCCTCATCCCCCTCCCTCCCTCACGTCCTGCCGTCCGTCCGTCCGTCCGTCCGTCCGTCCTGGTGCATTACACCCGTGCGTCAGGTGTCGCCGTCGGGCAGGTCCTGAACCACCCGCCAAACACCCTTTTATGCCCTCCCTCCCTCTCCCCCCCCCCCCCCCCCCCCAACGCGGCGAGGGCGCGAGCGGGCCCGACAAGCGGGGCAACACGTGGCAGAAAGACGGGCAAAACAGTTGAAGCTGGCGCCAACACAAGGCAAGACCAAGATAAGCTAAGCCGATCAGACGGAGGCTATCTAACGGAAGGTCGGTGAACTGCCGGTCCCGCGGGCGGCTCGGACTCTGAGCTCAAGGCCATTTATCACGCAGCAAAGGGGAATGCCGCGGGGTCAACTGCATACGCATCATTGCCACAGGGTATGGTGAGACACACGTCCCAAGCCCTCTCGGCCCTGGCACGCGTCCGGAGCCCTCTTGACCCTGGTTGGGCCAACATGGGCCCGCTCCAATTGCAGGTTAGCATATTGCGTATCAAAGCAAGAAAACTCTACCGGAAGCCAGCAGGATGGCCAACATGAAGGGTCGCGAGACAAAACCGGCTGAAGATGCGGCAGAGGGCTTTTGGCTCGCTTCTCTCTCGTATCTCCCACCTCCTGTCTGCTATTCCTCCCCCTCCAGCTCTCCTCCCCTTTTCTCTCTCTCTCCTCTCTCTCTCTCTCTCTCTCTCACTCTCTCTCTCTCTCTCTCTCTCCCTCTCTCCCTCTCTCCCTCTCTCCCTGTCTCTCTCTCTCTATCTCTCTCTCTCTCTTCCCCCCCCCCCCCCCCAGCTCACTCCCGCTCACTCCCTCGGGCTCCAAGGTTTCTCGCCCCTAGCAACAGGAAGGAATTCGCTGTTGCGACGGTGCAGGCGGCAGGCCGACCTTCGGGCCGTCGCCACGCTGCGCCGCCCGACAGCACACCGCGACGCCATCCTGCGGGGCAGTCATCCGCGCCAAGGCGTCATGGACCATCTTTTGATTTAGCAGGACCTCACACCACCCACGTTGTTGCATACATTAGTTTCATCTGTTACTGGTGACAAGGCATCGAAAATAATGCAAGTACGCGCGTCCCTGACAGCATGCGTCCGTCCGCAGCTGGGCATGGCCTTCTGAAAGCAAACTTCCCGTGAGCAAAACAAAAACATGAAAATGTGGTATTGGGGCAGACATAGTGTTAACAGAAACGGAAGGCTGGGAAAACGGGTGCCCGGATTTTTCATTCAGTTACAATTTTGATTGTTGCTCTGCAGTCCTGTCCTGCAGTCCTGCAACCAGCTTCTCCTCTCATCCAGCTTACTTGTCCTCTCCAATCAACGAACTTAATGGTTCGTCTCTGTAATGTCCTTTTGACGCAACTTGGAACTCGCTTTTGACACCACCCGGGGATATGATAAGTCGAGACGGAAATAGACCGTCGTTAAGGGCAATAACACCATCTACGCCATGACCAAGTTGGCTGTAAAGCCGTGCTATGGGTACTGTTAGCGAGCAAACGGGCCGTCGTTGCCGGCGCGGCGGCGGCGTCTCCACGATGGTGTGACCCTCTGCCGATTGGTCCCCACATCTGGAGCTCATATGTGGGCCACGTGGGTTTATGGGGACACGCAGGCGGGGACGCACGGTCCCCGCCGAGCAGCCCACGTTCAGACTCCGACGGTGCGGCTCGACGCGTTTACGACGACGACGACGACCTCGGAGTGTGCAACGCCGCCCTTCCAACCCCTCTCTTACATTTGCCTTGCAACTCTTTGGCTAATAGAGACTCTTCCCTTTCAACGTCTCAAGTCGATGGTCCTCCGGAATACTAGCGAACTCTTTCGCACGAACAGGTACTGACCGTGCACTTTACTATCGCTTACGACGTTTAGGTCGCCTTCAGTGGAACAAACTAAACAATTGTAAAACTGTGGGCGTATCTACCATCGATCTTTAAGCTGTGCCGCGGTAATGTTATTAAGGATATCATCCTTGCCTGAGAAAGGAGTGCGCTGCACGCGAATGCACCAGCGCTTGTACAGATATGGTTTGGCATCTGGGGGAGCACGCCTGTCTCCAGACCTCGCTGTAAACAATGAGCCTCTTGTTCTACGAAAACGGCTCATCTGGACCGCGGGCCGCGCCAGGCTGCAGCGTATTTATGCACTAAAGCCTGCCGTGGTGTCCGACATAATCTGCTCCCAGTACCGTTGGCTCTGTCAGCATTCCGGTTTGGGGTGGATTAGGGGACGACTGTTTGCCTCCGCTGTCAGTCATTTGCGCCCCGCCGGCGTTCTCACAAATGTGGGGAACCGAATTTGGTGCATATTTGATATGTTTCGACTCCGCACAAATTGCAAACTGTTCCGCAATTCACCAATGAGTCTTCATAATGCGACGTAAGTTGTGCGGCCTGGGATGTTTAACGGTGTCTGCCACCTTTTTATAGTTTTCAGATATAGTTAGATGAGGCGCATACGATTTGATCAGTAATGCCAGGTTTCTCGAAATCCTTCTGAATAGCTCAGAATTTTGATTTGAAGTAGGCGACCCTGCAGGACACGTGTCATCACTCTATGCTTGCTGCTACGAAAGTAATACATTTCGATTGCGTTGCTCTTTCCAGTGTGCTTGCTCTGTAATGTTTGCAACACGAACGGAACCGTGCCATTTAGTATTTCCACCAGCGAAAGTGCGACGGTGGTCGCGACAACAGGGGAGAAGCGTGGTGCTGGTACAAAGCGTTGATGGTAATTTGGCTGGAACATAATTAAGATTGATGCCCCTATGTCTTCACGGTGCTGCAGTGGCACTACCCAGTGTTATTATAAGACGTAACTGATCATGAGGTTTCACTAGTGAAACATTGCCGAAAGATGGACACTTTCTTTAACTTTTCATGCCATATATTTAATTAATGCTGGTATGGGTAAGGCCCCACCTCCCGTTCCTAGATGCTTGATTGCGTTAATTGGGGGTGTCTCAAAGCACAGTATAATTTGCTCTGAACCTGATGTCCTTATTTTATGATATTTGTAGGAAGTGCATAGCATTTGTGACATTTGTTCAATGAGCGTTTAATTCAGACAGTATCGGTTTTTGCCCATTGGGCCATGTTCATCACAATGATTGTTTTTTATGTGGCTTGGCCACATGAGCAAACCTAGCATGTGGCTTGGCCACTGGAATGAGGAGGATTGACGGTAATAAGTGGATATGTGCCTGGCTTCGTCACTCGATGTCCACATCTTTCCGTATGCTGTGTGTTGTTTATGTTGAGAAATGGACTGTATCAAGTTGTGAAAAATGTTGTATTTGTCGTTGTGAATCATTAGTTATAAATGGATCATTTTTATCAATCATGCTTCATATGATGTATACAAATATATGAATTATGATTATGAATTATATTTCATATCATGAATCATTAGCATTGCAGTGACATGGGCACTGCCAATGGTAATGATTCCGCTCCAGCTCGAAGGTAGAACGAAAATGGACAGTATCTACAGCAACATTAGATAGAAATGTTAGATACCTTCTTGGTGTTGGATATATCTTGTGTAAGTTGACTGTCTTGTGGAATGCTGCGATTAACTACATGTTGAAAATACCCAGCATTGTTGTACTCAATGCACGAGCATTAGCCGGAGTGAATTTGAGAAGTGCTGTTGGTAGCCAAGTATTTCTTGACTGGAGGAACAGTAGAGGATAATTTCCGGTAAATTTGTTGAGTTCCAACGCCCTTCGCCTGCTCTTGCTTCTTACTTCTAATGTGAAACCGACATCGTGATGTCCGAAATGAAACAAGGTTCCACATAAGTTTGGTAGTTAAGATTTTGTGCTGTAGTCTGGCCCCTTCAACTTCACATGAGTCGCCTTATTATGCGCAATGGATTTCGCTGATTGCGTACTTAATTAGAATGTCAGGCATTGGCCTTCGTATGTCGAGTCGACGCAGTTGTCTAACTTGACACACAATCCTAAATATGGCTTGTATTTTTGTCGAATGCCCCGAGTAAGCCAATTCTCATGACCCAGCTTGGGGCAGCTTTCTAGTAACACGGCGTGCTGTTGCGGTCAACATCTCCAGCTGGCCGGGCCGAGGTCTGCTACGGGTCGGCAGTAAGGAAAAGGCTATTTGTCGTCCCAACGATACGCGCGCCGCCCACGGGGCAGTGGCCATGCCACCTCCCATCGGAATGAAGCACAAGTTCAGCATGTCGCTGGGAAACGGCTGCTCTAGCGGACAATTTCAACGCAGCAGTGTTTGGCTAGGTGCTATCTGTGCCGCCTCGGGTGAACAGTAAAGTGGGCCGGCTCGGCGGGTCATTTGCCAGTCTCCTGCCGGTCTGGGTCTGCTTGCCCCACTCGGCGCCCTGGACGTCATCCCGGGCGGCTGGCGGCCGCCGCGCGCGCGGCGCCCCTGCCGCCTGAGCGAGAGGGCGCCGGAACCGCGCCCTGGCGCGGTGTCAACTGCGCTGCGTTGGCGGCATAAAATCCGTCTGATCCGGAAGTCACCCGACACGGCGAGATCATCCCGGCCGCCCAGCGCTGTGGAACACGGGCTGGTCATGTGTATGGGAACTTGAGGCTGAAAGGCCGGTGCTCCCATGTTTCGCATACTGAACGTTGACCGGGTCCCTCGGATGTATACCACCAACACCGGATGGGCAGATTTGATACCGCCTGCTTATCTCAAGAACGGTGGCGCCAAATTCAAATTCAAATGGCTAACGGATGGAACCTTGACGTGTGACCTCGGATCGAGTTGCAAAAGCGCCTTTCGCCGCCCGGTCACGTCACTGTGGCAGCCCGGAGCTCCGCCGTCCGCTGCCGGGGGTCCGGGCACACATCGGCACTGCCAACATACGCTGCTATGCATTGTAGGTCATAGCTCAGTCATTGTTACAAAAACCGCGTGGAACGCGGTACAGACATTGTCTATAGCCTGGTCTAGGACGTGTTGTATTATGTCTCATTATTTTGAGGCGGCCAAACATTTTTAGCGTACTGTTTATCAATAGCTGTGTTATTTGATACGCCTTAATATTGGAAAAACACAACAAGGCATATGAATGATGACCTGATATTGGCACTCACTTCCCGTTTACAAATATGGAATATATTCACTAGGTCCGTTTTCATGTCAGTCAGCTTCACGCTTTTGTCAAAAATCGGCGAACATGACATCACTCTGACTTGATGAAACCTTAATTCATAGCCGTTATTTTAGCAGTTTTTGAGTTATCCATTCAATCGACAAGGCGACAGATTTGACCCCTCCCGGCGTGGTGAAACGACGATGTAGTAGTGCGTGGAAATAAAACCACGAACTATCAGCAAATTTGCGGAATATCGGACGTTTTGAATTTGCGAATACTTCATCACTATCGTTTGGGCCCACCCACCGCTCAATGAACCCAACATGTATCAGCTAAAAGTTGAAATGCGAGGCCGCTTGTGGCGAACGCATATTTGAGCGCGCCATAATTGTATATTTGTTGTAACATTTGTACTTTTTAAAGCATTGCTTAAGCTCTCAGTGTAAGTTAGTGGCAAAGGGAGCGAATGGGCTGGAACCAGTATATCAAAGGTACCAGTATACGCGTACAGCAGCTATGCGCCGGCGGAACAACACGGAGAAACGGTCGCCGGGGGACCTTCCGTGGGAATCTGAAGTTATTTTGTCCTGCCATATAGAGGTGCTACTTTCTAAAACCGGTTCTCGGGCTGAGCCGATAGATTTGAACCAGCATACCCTACACTCTGATTTCTCTTCAGATTTCTGTCACTTCAATTTGCGTCTCTCATGTCGTTTTTTCATGAGAAGAGGTGGTAGATTTCGCAATCGTTTTCGTGTTGAGGATTGAATCTTCATTTGAAACCGATGCCAAGCTGCATTTGTATGGAACGCTTAGAATGAGTTGTGGTTCATAAAGCCCTTATTGAACTGATCGAATGCTATCAACGGATAAGTGTCCTTTTTCTTTCCATCAAAGATGATCCAAGGCCCAAAAAGACGGTATTATGCGGAATGGTGTCGTCTGACACATACAGAAAGTAACGCCACTGCCATCAAGCCCTCATTTTAGGTAACGTTTGCCGTCTTCAGCTTGTTTTGGCGGGTCGGTGAGGCTCAGAAGTCAGGACAGAACTGTGTCTGAGGCGGGCAACGGGCCGGACTGGAGGCGGGCGCGCGCGCAGGCTGCCTGTCCGAGGAGTCCGGACGGCCGCCACGCGCCCTCCGCTGCTGCTGCCAGGCGGCTGCTGGGACGGACTGGCGGTGGGCCGACGTCAACGGCGGCCCCGGCAAAGCGAGTCACATCTGTGCCATTTCAAATAAAAGTTCTTGATTGTTGTTTTCGGTACTGAATCGCAATGCAACGTTGCCAGCTAATTTTGCCGTAATTTCTCGCCATGGCTGGAGGGGTTCTCTTATCCTCAAAGGTTGGCCAAACTGATGAGGGAGCTTAATTCGTGCGACAAACCTTCCCGGAAATGACACACGACACAACCGTATTTACCGTACATCAGCGCAATCAACGGCCGCGCAAAGCCATAAAATAGACGAGTAACGTTCTTGCGAACTAGACGGTAGATGGCGCAGCGCTGCCACGAACGGTGCTGCCGAGTTCAGCTCTCAATCACGTGTAGCGAAGTGACGTCTGCTTTGGGGGCTTGCGGCTCTTCTGGGTGCATTTCATTGACAATCTGCTGGATCGCGTGCATCGGTGGCCGAGACAGCAGCGGTGTCGGCCTACAGCTCTGGACCATGGCTGTCTGGCATCAGATGATGGCATCAGAATCCTTCTGATGAGACTTGAGGGCGGAATGTTTTTATCTGCAGATTCGCATGATAGTGACCAGAGTAAATGCGTGTTGATTCCCATTATGGCACGTCTGGTTTGAACTTTTCATCACATCACACGTGCTTATTTGTGGTAGCACCTCGGTCCCTATTCCCTCACACCATTTTCGAGGGAATGTATGCGCTTGTTTTGCAGAGCAGGTGTCCGGGGCGGCAGAAAATCACTGTCTCACTGTCGTTTCCGTCATCCCAGGGAGCTTCGAAGTACCCTTGAAAAGCGAAGGGCGAGCCTGCAGGAGAGAGTGGCGGAGGTAGAGACGGAGATGTTGGCGGCACTGGATCGTATCACAGCCCTGTGCAAGCAGTGAGTCGAGCGATGTCATACCTGGTGTTCATCGATGCAGGGTGTATCAGCAGAGTGCGGCTGACTGCTGCATAGTGGCTAGAAGCTGTCGACAGTATTGAGAGACCTCAAAAGGCAACTGGTACCGCTATTTGAACCGTGGTCTTCGCTGAGCACTCTCTGGTCGGCCGTATGGGTTCATCGATAGCAAACACCAGGGACAAGTTCATGACGTTGTGAAGTTCGGAACGGCTTGCATGAGTGGGCAATGCAATCACATGCGCTTCTATTACCGTTCGACAAGATTCACGAGTTGTCAATATCTGCCTACCGTCACAACTTTCAGTCTTCAAGCAGGCGGGTTACATTTGGTCATACACAGTGCAGTATCGCATGTTTGGTTGATGCGGTTGACTGTCATTACGCTGTTAAATGTTGTTATTCACCATCCGCCATTTTGTCCTGCTGACCGCAACGTAAAGGTCACTTGACCTATCCCTCTCCCCGCCCCAGGCAGCAGGAGATCTTAAAGGGCTACTTCTCGAGACAGTTGGAGGTAGCTCAGTTGAAGTATAACGTGTACAAGCGCGAGCTGCTGGGTCACCTGAACAACGTGACACTCATGGAGATGAGGCTGGCGCACCTCGACAGCTTCGCCCAGCAGCTGATGGAGAACGGTCGGCCGCTGACGCTAATCAACAACTCGAGGTGAGTCGGCCGCACGCGCGCCGCCCGCCGGTCGTCGGAGCCAGCTGACTGTCGGAGCCGACACGGCGTCGAACGCCAGCTGACTGTCGGAGCCGACACAGCGTCGAACGCCAGCTGACCGACGGAGCCGACGCGGCGTCGGACGCCAGCTGACCGTCGGAGCCGGCACGGCCTCGAACGCCAGCTGGCCGTCGGGGCCGACACGGCGTCGAAAGCCAGCTGACCGTCAGAACCGACACGGCGTCGGACGCCAGCTGACCGTCGGAGCCGACACGGCGTCGGGCGCCAGCCGACTGTCGGAGCCGACAGGGCGTCGGACGCCAGCTGACCGTCGGAGCCCACACGGCGTCGGACGCCAGCCTTTCGATGGCCTGCGTGGCTCGATATCCCGCCAAGCAACCTCACGTTTGCTTGTCGTGCTTGGCCTGGTGCCGATGCCTTTGCGGACTTGCTGGAGGTTGGTTAGGCGAACTTGAAAGCTAGCGTGAGGGCATGCCTTTTGCCCTATATAAAGCGGCTTTATCTCTAAGCGAAGACAGAAAGTGTAGTAAACCACTGGGTCAGAAACAAGACTGAGACGAAGAGACAAAATCGCAGACCAACTTCCATGGCAAGAGAACACTACATATATGATGTTTGTCGAAGCGAAATGGTCGCACGGTTCTTCTAATGACCCCCGTGACCCTGGATTACAGCGTTTCGTTTTTCCTTTCAGACATGTCATCGGGATAACTAAACGACTTAAAAGTGTGGATATGAACCCCAAGATGGAAAACAAACTTCCTAAGCTGCAAATGCGTCGGGTCGTGCCATTTGACAGTAAGTTACTGCGTCAGAATATTTTAAAATTTGAGGACCCCAGGCACTACACTTGGCTTCAACAGTACCATTACACATCACACACTCCTGCCATAGATGCCGTCGTTCTTTTCTTCTTTCTTTTTTTCCTGGAGGCAGCTCCACTGCAGACAGTCATGAGTAATGTAGCATTGCTTTCTAATATCCTACATTGAAGGTTTTAATATCCTACATTTGAAGGAAGGTTGTCGCTCCTGTACTGCTGTTGTCGCAGAAAATGCCGTTCGCAAGACTTAAAGCATCCATTGATCTGGGATACTTAAATGGCGTTCGACCAAACAGTGGATGTGGCCAAGCCATGAGATCTATTTCATTGAATAAATTATTTCCCCGTATCCAGGATCCATGCTGAAATCTACGAAAGTATCGTATGGGATCCCAGACCTGAACGTTGGGTTCATAGATATTACAACAGTTAAATATATACATATATATATATATATATATATATATACATATATATATATACATATATATAGTGTGATACATACATAATATAGTACATACAGTATAATATGTCTAATAAGTATATATACAACAGCTGGTTGTTTCTCGCATCCCTCCATGGTACCCTTGCCGTTGCTTTAAACTACGGTGTATGCAATGCATTTTCGTCATGAAACGTACTTGTGTACGCTCTTTTCGTTTGAAGCTTGGTTGAAAATTGTGTTATAGTGCTGACGTGGGAACGCAATGGGCTGGATGTTAACGCCCATATGTCATGCTATAATGACCATGAAATAACGTTTCCAGGGATTGGTGACATGATGTGCTCGTGCTCGTATGTGCTCTTCGACGGGGCGTTCTGCATCCAGCCGATGGAGAAGTCCGCGTTTTGCAAGGCCCTCCTGGACGTCACGCACCACGTCCTGACGCAGGAACTCAACATGGGCTCCGACTTCGGCTTCAGCTTCCTCAGGCTGCTGTTCCAGACCATCTGCAATCTGGAACCAATTCGACCGGAGCTGTTGAAGATGATAAACGTCCTGCACACCAGGACGACTCTGCGCGCGCGGGGCGAGCCTGATGCGGGCCGGGGGCCGACGCCCAGCACGCCGGCTCTGCAGCACCAGCCGGGGGCCGCCGCTGCGCTCTCGGGGACCTCCCAGGAGGAGGAGCAGGAGGTGTCGCGGCTGGCCAGGTGGCTCGCCGCGTCCACCGCCGGCGACCAGCAGTCGCCACCAGCGCGCGACCTATGTCAGCGGCGACTGCATCAGAGGCAGCAGCAGCAGCAGCAGCATCTGCAGCCGCCTCCCTCGTATCAGCCAGCACACTTTCAGCAGCGCCCGCGGTATCAACAGCCGCAGCAGCTTCCTTCGTTTCCGCGTCTGCCGCCGTCGTCATACCAGAACCTACAGCAGCAATTCATGCGGGATCAGAACCTACAGCAGCAATTCATGCGGGATCAGAACCTACAGCAGCAATTCATGCGGGATCAGAACCCACAGCAGCAATTCATGCGGGATCAGAACCTACAGCAGCAATTCATGCGCGATCAGAACCCACAGCAGCAATTCATGCAAGATCAGAGCCTACAGCACCAATTCATGACGTCAGAGGCCGTGATCAGAGAGCGGCCCGCCCAGACAATGTCTTGGGCGGGGAGGACGGCCACGGCGGCGCCGCACTCGTGGAACAGCACGCCGCGACCGCTAGCACAGCCGACTCCGGGGCGACAGACGCCGGCGTTGCCTGCTCAGGCTGCTCAGCTCCGGGCGTCGCCGTCGTCCGAGCGGTGGCAGCCGGCGCGAGAAGGCGCGGCAGCGGCGCAGCGCGTGGCGACCGAGCCGGAGCCTCCAGAGCCGACCATCACCTGGCACAGCCCTGCCACACCCCAGCCGTCCCGGCCGACCCGCCAGCTCTCGCTGGACAAGGAGTTCCGGGTACCGCTGGGCAGAAAACGGATGCTCTCCGACGATGAGGACGAGGAGAACGACGCCGAAGCGGCCCAGGTAGGCCACGTTCTTCTTTGTCATGCTGCGGTGCTCTAAGACGATGTGTAGTCATTCGGGGTGGGCATGAGACGGACATATTTACGGGCATAACTTCTTCGAATGAGTAAGTTTGCGTGTGCCGCTGCATGAAATTCCCCTCGTGTTTGTCGCTTCAATGTCCTTTCCTCAATTGTCTTTGCTTGTGTCCTGTAACTTGTTACGTTGGAACGCTGGTTCTGAATAATGTTGGAAGAAGAGATGAATACTGTGCAATCCATTGCGATTCGTTTCAGCACACCGAAGTGTTGCTCGCGGGTTCCCGGCGCACTTTTGAAATGCATATTGATTATACGGCAGGCAGACCGACATGCCCACTCTGCTGCACACACCAGCATTCGTCTGGTCCTAGGCGATAAGTGGTTAACCAAACTGTCACTTCCGCTACGTAGGTAAGATGACCATGCGCGCTACAAACGTTAACGCACTGGTGACGCCATTGTGACGTCGTAGGGGTCGTCGAGGACGGGCCGGTCAGCGGAGGCCGGCGGTCGGACGAGGACGCCACCTGCTCTGGGAGATATCGGCCGATCCATCGGCGAGGCGCTCGCTCCGGGTGCCCCCCAGACCGGCGTCTCCAGCGGCGAGGCGCTCACTCCGGGTGCCCCCCAGACCGGCGTCTCAAGCAGCGAGGCGCTCACTCCGGGTGCCCCCCAGACCGGCGTCTCAAGCGGCGAGGCGCTCGCTCCGGGTGCCCTCCAGACCGGCGTCTCGAGCGGCGAGGCGCTCACTCCGGGTGCCCCCCAGACCGGCGTCTCCAGCGGCGAGGCGCTCACTCCGGGTGCCCCCCAGACCGGCGTCTCAAGCTGCGAGGCGCTCGCTCCGGGTGCCCCCCAGACCGGCGTCTCCAGCGGCGAGGCGCTCACTCCGGGTGCCCCCCAGACCGGCGTCTCCAGCGGCGAGGCGCTCGCTCCGGGTGCCCCCCAGACCGGCGTCTCAAGCAGCGAGGCGCTCACTCCGGGTGCCCCCCAGACCGGCGTCTCAAGCAGCGAGGCGCTCACTCCGGGTGCCCCCCAGACCGGCGTCCCGAGCGGTGAGGCGCTCGCTCCGGATGCCCCCCAGACCGGCGTATCCAGCGGCGAGGCGCTCACTCTGGATGTCCCCCAGACCGGCGTCTCCAGCGACGAGCCGACTTTGGCGACGGCCGCTACCGATAGCGCGTCGCCGCTGCGCATTAGCGAGATTTTCTCGCTGAGCGACCCGGTCGGCGCCATGCCGACAGTGGGCCGCTCGCCCTCCTCCGACCCCCTCCAGGCTCTGAACGACGCACTGGACGCGTTAATGGGCGACGCGTCAGGCCAGCCGCCGCCGCCCGCCGTCAGCGGGCGCAGGCGCGGTGAGCCCCCGCCCTCGGCCGTGGCGTCCGGGGACCCGCCGCCGGCCGGCGAGGCACCGCGGACGGCCGAGGACGCCGCGCCGGCGCAGGCGGCCGACTTTGCGCTCCCGCGGCCGCTCAGCGCCTCCCCGCCGCAAGTGACGAGGCTGCTGAAGGAGGAGGTTGTGCTGCCCGCGGTGCCTGCTCCTCCGATGGTGATCATCCACCAATCGCCGGCGGTGTACGTGGTTGAAGCGTCGGTCACATCTGGGAGTGGCGCGGGTGTTTCTCAGAATGGCTCCAGGACGCCGGCGCCTGCAGGCGCGCCGCCTGCGCAGCGGGCCGAGAAGCGGCGCGGTAGCACCGACAGTTTGGTCGACACGGCACCGCTGGAGCCCGGACGGAAGAGGAGACGCAGCGACGCTCATGGGGCCCAGGCGAGCCTCCAGGGACGGGCATCGCTGACACAGGCAGAGCGGAGTGCGCCCGGGCAGCCGGAGGTCAGGTCCCAGGGCGCCGACCAGGGGACGGGACTGTCACGATCGAACCCGGCCGCCAACGCGGGAAGCCAGCGGGGACTATCTGACGGTCAGGTGGCAGGACGGCAGGTCCGCGCGGAGCACGCCGCTGGCGCCGCGCAGGGTAGCCGCTTGCAGTCTGTGCCGTCAGTTAATCGGCAGAAAAGGCAGCAGCAACAGCCGGACGCTCCCCCCGGCCAGCAGGCGAAACAGCATCAGTCCTGCGCCAGCAGCCAGCCGACCCGACGTGACCCGGAGGTCGGCCACGGGGAGTCTGCCCGTCCTCTGAAGCGAGGCCGAGCCAACCGGGACATACTAATGCCGCAGCGGCCCACCGACACGCAGCCGAACCGCTTCATGCTGAACCGGCCGTCGGGCGGGCGGAGCCAGGAGGCGGCGCCCCCGGCGCCCCGGCCCGGGACCAAGGTCCCCCAGCCGCGCCCCGCGTCCGGCCGGCCGTCTGGCGGCGGCGCGGCGCAGGGTAGCCACCTCCAGTCTGCGCCTCCACTTATTCGGCAGAAAAGGCAGCAGCAACAGCCGGACGCTCCCTCCGGCCAGCAGGTAAAACAGCATCAGTCCTGCGCCAGCAGCCAGTCGACCCGACGTGACCCGAAGGTCGGCCACGGGGAGTCTACCCGTCCTCTGAAGCGAGGCCGAGCCGACCGGGACATGCTGGTGCCGCAGCGGCCCACCGACACGCAGCCGAACCGCTTCATGCTGAACCGGCCGTCGGACGGGCGGAGCCAGGAGGCGGCGCCCCCGGCGCCCCGGCCCGGGACCAAGGTCCCCCAGCCGCGCCCCGCGTCCGGCCGGCCGTCTGGCGGCAAGCCGCGGCAGCCGGGCGCCGACCGCGCCGAGCCGCGCTCTCCGCCGCAGAATGTGGCGGCCGGCCGGGCGCGGCCGGCTGAACGGGCCCGCGCCGGGCTCGCCGCCGGCTGAACGGGCCGCGCTGAGCTCGCCGCCGGCTGAACAGACCGCGCCGGGCTCGCCGCCGGCTGAACGGGCCGCGCTGAGCTCGCCGCCGGCTGAACGGACCGCGCCGGGCTCGCCGCCGGCTGAACGGGCCGCGCCGGGCTCGCCGCTGTCGCGGGGCTCGCGCTCCCAGAGCAAGGACTCTTCGTGCAGCGTTGATGAGGCTTCGTCGCTCGCCAACGCAGGGAAAAACAGCGCCTCGGCGACCATGACAGGTGAGAAGCTCAGCATTGTTGTGTTGACAGTGCGTACCGGGAGGCCAAGTGCTGGTTTCCATTGTAATGAGCATGTATGGTGCTGCGAGTTTCGCGTGATTGTCTATTTTTGCGTTTTGCTACGTGCTGTAGCTTCAGAAACCAGTTTGCTGTACTGTCATGGTACGTATCGGTAAACTTTGAGCATGACAGATACGCCAAGCGCAGACAACGCTTGCCAGTCGAGGTGCGGCGGCATGTTATGGTGATTTCTGCCGCGCTCTCCTGGATCTCGGTCACAAGTGACAGCGAAAGATGTTGGTTATAAGGCAAGCTCTAATCTTAGCACATGTAGTTGCTCGGATATGCCTGTGGATTTTACTGGATTCCTTGAAGTACAAAGCAGAATATACCTGTTAGCAATGATTCGAGCGTCGCTTGGGGTGGAATCCTGGCCGTGCGCTTTAACCGCGCGTGTTTCGTTTTTCAGTTCCGGGTGTCCTGGCCACGGACGAATTTATTCTGCGCAACTGCGCGCCCCCAGACCACGCCGATCGGCACAGTTCATCCGAGGATGGTGCCGAAGAGTCGCTGGACATAGAGCTGTGCGTCGAGGAGCCGCCAGAGGCGGTGCCCCCGCCCGCCCCGGCGGTGCCCCCGCCCGCCCCGGCGGCGACTCGTCCCAGTCCGCGGGCGGTGCCGTCAGAGGCGGTGCCCCCGCCCGCCCCGGCGGCGACTTGTCCCAGTCCGCGGGTGGTGCACCCGCTCGCCCGGGTAGAGGCTAGTTCCAGTCCGCTGGCGTTACCGTCAGAGGCGGTGCCCCCGCCCGCCCCGGCGGTGCCCCCGCCCGCCCCGGTGGCGACTCGTCCCAGTCCGCTGGCGGTGCCGTCAGAGGCGGTGCCCCTGCCCGCCCCGGTGGCGACTCGTCCCAGTCCGCTGGCGGTGCCGTCAGAGGCGGTGCCCCTGCCCGCCCCGGTGGCGACTCGTCCCAGTCCGCTGGCGTTACCGTCAGAGGCGGTGCCCCTGTCCGCCCCGGTGGCGACTCGTCCCAGTCCGCTGGCGGTACCGTCAGAGGCGGTGCCCCCGCCCGCCCCGGCGGTGCCCCCGCCCGCCCCGGTGGCGACTCGTCCCAGTCCGCTGGCGGTGCCGCCAGAGGCGGTGCCCCTGTCCGCCCCGGTGGCGACTCGTCCCAGTCCGCTGGCGGTGCCGTCAGAGGCGGTGCCCCCGCCCGCCCCGGTGGCGACTCGTCCCAGTCCGCGGGCGGTGCCGTCAGAGGCGGTGCCCCCGCCCGCCCCGGTGGCGACTCGTCCCAGTCCGCGGGCGGTGCCGTCAGAGGCGGTGCCCCCGCCCGCCCCGGTGGCGACTCGTCCCAGTCCGCGGGCGGTGCCGCCAGCGGCGGTGCCCCCGCCCGCCCCGGTGGCGACTCGTCCCAGTCCGCTGGCGTTACCGTCAGAGGCGGTGCCCCTGTCCGCCCCGGTGGCGACTCGTCCCAGTCCGCTGGCGGTGCCGTCAGAGGCGGTGCCCCTGTCCGCCCCGGCGGTGCCCCTGTCCGCCCCGGCGGTGCCCCCGCCCGCCCCGGTGGCGACTCGTCCCAGTCCGCTGGCGGTGCCGTCAGAGGCGGTGCCCCTGTCCGCCCCGGTGGCGACTCGTCCCAGTCCGCTGGCGTTACCGTCAGAGGCGGTGCCCCAGTCCGCCCCGGTGGCGACTCGTCCCAGTCCGCTGGCGGTGCCGTCAGAGGCGGTGCCCCAGTCCGCCCCGGTGGCGACTCGTCCCAGTTCGCTGGTGGTGCCGCCAGAGGCGGTGCCCCAGTCCGCCCCGGTGGCGACTCGTCCCAGTCCGCTGGCGGTGCCGTCAGAGGCGGTGTCCCAGTCCGCCTTGGCGGTGGCTCGTCCCAGTCCACCGGCGGCGCCGTCGGGGCAAATTTCGCCGCCGGTGTCTGTTGATACGAACGTCGCGGGTTTCTCTCCGCCCTCTGAGGACCATGTGGACCAGTGTCATCCTACTGTAGGAGACAGGGACCAGTCTCCGTCCGCCGCTGCGGGCAAGGACCAGTGTCCGTGCCCTGCAGAAGACACGGACCAGTCGCCTGTCCCTTCCGGTGGCATGGAGCAGTCTTCTCCCGCCGCCGAAGTCGTACATCAGCCTCTGCATTGTAACGAAACCGGGCAGCCTGTGCCCGCTACGAATAGCAAGGACCAAGATCTGACTTCTACAGAAACAGTCGGGTTTCCTCCCGTTGCGGGAGTGGTGGACCAAAGTGTTCTCGTTGCGAAGGGCACGAAGCAGTCTGTGTCCCCGAGGGAGATTAGTCAGTCTCTCCCCGCCGCTGAGGGCGTGGGCCAGACTCCGCTCTCTGGAGAAACGAACGGGTCACCTGCGACGGGAGACAATAATTCGTCTCCGCTCATTCAGGAAGCGGACCAGTCCGCTTTTTATGCAGATGCCGCTAACCGGCCTCCCGGCTGTGAAGGACAGGATCAACCTCCCGCTGCAGACGATATGCACCGGTCTGATGAGGCTGCGGAAGACCTGGGTCAGCCTGTGGTATCTGGTGACGACGTAGCTCAGTCGTCAAACATCGGGGGCTCTGGTGAAACGTGCGTCTCTGATAGCGGTGTTGAAAGTGCTAGTGCTGCCGATGCCACGGCCGAGGTCAGTTCCGGCCCGGTTGCTGCAAGTGCGATCCGGGCGGCGACGGAAGGCCTTGACCGGCAGCAGGTGTCGACCGAACCCAGGCGCCAGTCGTCTTCCTCTTCTGACTGTACCGGCGCGGCGACAGGCGCAGGACCGGGCTCTTCGGCCAGCGCCCCAGCCCCGGCTGCGGAGGGCGACCAGTCGGGAGCGGGGTGGACATCTGGGGATTCGTCGCTCGACGGGCCCGACGTCGGTCGCCCATCCGACACGCCGCACCAGCCGCCAGAGCGCGGCCGCCCGTCCCCCAACGTCAGCTACTGCGTGCTGTGCTGGGACGGCGGCGAGCTGCTGCTCTGCGACTACTGCGAGCGCGCCTTCCACCGTGAATGCTACGTCGGTCCTGCGGACCACTCTGACAGGTGAGCTGGCCGGAGCGACGGCCGGTGAGCAGATTGAGCGTCGAGCGCTGCAGCTGGCTGAGAGCGTTCCCGTCCGGCTGAGGCTCGTACGGCTGTGTCGTTCCGTCGTGTGATTCGCGTAGCGTTGTGCCTGTCGCTAGGTGCCAGCACTTGCGGTGGCAGCTGCGAACGTGCGTCGGTGGCGCGTTTGACGGCCGTGATCCTCTTGTCCGCAGGGGGCCGTGGCAGTGTCTGATGTGCCGCGTTATGCCGACCCCCACGAGTCCGATGGAGCGGCGCGTCGGTGACCAGATGAGCACAGAGGACATGACGTTAGCCCGTCGTTTGCTGATGGAGCTCTATGCAGCGTACTATTCGTCCATGTACTTCAAAAGCCTGGAGAATCTATCGGTAAGGGTGGGTTCTGCCCCAGTTTGTTATAACATGGAGGAGTTTGGGATGTTGAAGTGGATAGTGCTGGTTTATATAATGTTGATCTTGCTCAAGGATACATGCTGGATGTTCACCACTATACAGACGTATTCTACTATGAAGACTTCCTTTGTCGCTGTGCTGGACAGCAATTATGTTTGCTTATCTGGGGTTTGTTTGCACGCCTTTGATATGTTTGTCGTCTGTCTTCAGCTGAGGCGCTCAGAGAGCACATTTTCCCGGCGTTGGGTGAAACATATTCAGACGCGGGCTGAGACCGAAATGGGGAAGGGCTTCAGCAAGGAGACGGCCTTCTACTCCAGTATGCACATCATCTGCCAACCATTGAGGGAGGTGAGCATGTTACCGGGTGGGACCAACGCCTTGGCCAGTTGCGTGTGCCGACTTCTCTCGTGACGCGGTGCTTCGCGTCAGCGCAGCGTTAACCAGCCGTCCGCCGCGTGACGTGCCTGCATCGCATGCCACTTGCGGGCGTTTTCATCGAAGCTGTGGTAGGTATTTACACCTGACCGAGCCTTGCGTTACCCCACTCAGCCTGTATCGCAATTAGCCATACGTCAAACTGAGCCGTTAACCGTAATTGGCCGTCTGTTCTGATTAGCCACGCGTCAAATTTGAAGGATAACAGGATCTTGTTATGCCAGCTTCTTTCATATTTTAGGTCTTCTGGCCTGAAAGTTGAAAAACTGCGCGTGCTGGTAATGACGCTTTGTTCTTGACTGGCATTTGATGTTTGCCCAGCGCCTGCATGCTGTGTGGCCCCTGGTCCGCCGGGAGGGGCGATTTCCTTCAACGTGCTGTGCGCCCATCCTTAGAATGAGGAGTGGCAGCGTCCGATGGGCTCGAGTCGCGCGGGCGGTGGGTCATTCGGCACCGTATTGTTGCAGATCATTGAGTATGGGAAGATCGCACGACCCACCTGGCTGGACCAGGTCAGGGACCGGCTGGTCGCAGAGGGCCTCTCCACGCTCATGGGCTGGCTCCGCGACCTGGAGACGCTCGTGGATAACAGCACATCCTCGGAGGTACCAGCCAAATACACGCACCCAGTGTATTTTCAGTATTTTTTCCAAACAGCGAAAGCCAATGTCAGAGCAAGACGACTTGCAACCTCTCGTGCTTCCCTCCCCCCAGCCCCTTCAGACTCCAGAACTCTTGAATCCTGTTTGTGTTGTTACCCGAGTATATTTTGTGACTTGCACAACATCCACCCGACGCTGGAATATCACGAAACGGAGGTGACAGAAACATGTCGCATGTAACTGCATCATCACAATCCTGCGCCATTTAAGATGGAAATATTACATAACCACCTGTGGAAGTAGTATCTGTGAAAGATGGCAATGTTTTACGACGCAGTCCGAGTGGTCTCTCGTGGTGGTCGAGTGGTCAACCGAGTGGTCGAGTCGTCAACCGGTGGTCTCTTAGTCATGTTATTTGCCTCCCCGCATGACGCCGATGCAAACAGTAAACAGTGAGGAATACCAACGCTTGCTGGTGACGCAGCTCAGCACGCTGCTCGCTCACTTGCCCGTAGCAGATGGGCCGACAGTAACATCGTCTGGTGCTTGCTGTTTTGCAGAACGGCTCGCCTGTCCACAAGTACCTGGAGGGGACGAGAGAGGCATTCAAGCAGTTCATGCTGCAGCACTTGCGCGTCGCCTGGCTCGAGTTGGACGCGATGTCAGACGAGAAATGGCGGCCAGCCGACTGTCCGGATGAGGCCAACAAAACAAAGTCAAAGACATAGTGCCCCAAGGTACGCTGCGCTGTTAAGAAATAGAGATAGAAATGGAGAAGTCGCGGTAGGGGGTATGACGTCACTACGCAAGGCTGGTACAACATCACTGTCCCGGTGTGATGTGATGTGATGTGATGTGATGTGATGATGTGATGTGAACCGGACCCAGATGTGAACCGGACTATGTCAAATATCTCAGGCCTTATATCATTCAGATGTGAAGATGTGGTGGACGATGGTCTTTGGGAGGAGATTGATCGTGATGAGATGGTCCATGGGAGGAGATTGATCGTGATGAGTCGAGAAGAGAAGTCGCCTGTGTCGCCAGCCGAGTGACTGCGTGCGCACACTTACCATGTCTGGATTAGTGAAGGCGTGTGCCTCTGTTTATGCGCTGATTGTATGGGCTGTGTGATACCGCTGAATCGCCATTATTATGTCACCATCGGCTGAGCGTGTAGTTGCTGGGCAAAGCGAACAACCGCAAGGAACGTGGTGACGAGGGTTCTGCATCTGTGATATCGGCCATAAGGCGAGTGCTATCCAAGACCTGTTCCTGTCGCGATTCGCATTTCGTTGCTTTGTATTCAGATATTAGCCTTTGATACTCAGACGCGTGTTCCGCTGGCGGGTAGCCAGTGTGGGAAGATGTGCCCAGATGCGCCCTCAGCCTGTTCCGCCAGGCAGACGTTGACTGTTTAATAGAAAAAGATCGACCCTCGAGGTCTTGCCATTCTTGGGCAATGCAAAGATCTTGAGATTCGCAGCTACTGTTTTTAATCGCAGGGTACTGCGAGTGTCGGATCGCTCCCCGTGCTGCGGGACTGGAAGGTTTACAATGGAACTGGAAGGTTTACGAGGCCACATGATGAATACCGGAACAGCATGCGGTGAGATGAATGACGATTAGGATGCGCAGTTTAGGATGCGTTCCCAAAATACAGCGTAGTAGTTAGCCATAATGTTTAAAAACGTAATCCAAATCCGACGTAAAAGGGAAACATCGTCTCCAGTTTTGTTCGGAGCGTGAGCTGTTTCCGGATGTTTTGTTGCGTGCTGGGGCGACAAGTTAGGGCGCGGGCGGATCCATCTGCTTGCTTGGGGGGGGGGGGGGGGGCACGACATAACTAACCTACCACAAGTTTGAAGTTTTCCCCGGCTTCTACTCGCGTTATGTTTCGTGCAGTTTCTTTCAGAAAAAAAAAACACTAGGGAAAGATCGCGAAAACTCAGGAAAAGTGCGCACTGGAGTTTTGGCCATAACCGTATTATCCCTGACAAAATATTTGAAACCCACGTGGATGCTTGTCAAGTAGATCAGCGTTAACATAATGCATACCACAGAGTAAGTCCAGCCATATGGTGTGGGAGAGGGAGGGGATCAATTATTTAACGGTCAGACAACAGACGACAATGAACGTAAAACAATGACGGTTTTGGCGATGTGGGGCAGAGGCCTGGGTTCGCTGATGATGATCTATGATTAGACCTCAACAGTGTTCAGAGAAATTTGTTTTCTGAGACGCTAATACTTGTGAATGTGATTAAGATTTTTTGACTGCCACATTTTGCAACCAAATGCTTTCCCTCTGCTGGTAGCCTTGCAGGATTCCTTATTCCCATCAAAGTACACATTCCCCCGTCTTTCGAAAAATTTGGCGTAGATCGATCGTCTCTTTACATTCGCCGCAATGCCCACTGTTATCGGTCAGACCGACTTCCCCGACCTGCCCGCTCGTGCAAGCTTGCAACTGGCCTTCCACGTCCAAATTTTACCCCGCGTTACGTTCGGTTTCTTCTGAATGATTTTGTCTCCTCGCTCCATTCTCCTGGCACCAATAAGTGACGCGAATACAGATGGCGATGATACAGGGGGGGGGGGGGGGGAGAACGTTGTCGCCCGCTGACCCGGGAACCCGGTCAGACCGCAGTGAACGCGCACGGGAAGCTGACCCAGAGCCCATGGCACGCTCGGGCCCCAAGCAGCAGCAGCGTCACCGCTCGGCTGACGCCCCGAGACCGACCGGCACGCTGGGCGAACAAGACTCAGCATCGAGACCGGGTCCTCAGCGCTAACAACAGCCGGCGCGAGAACGCCAGCCATTTCGGGACAACCCCGAATAACAAGTCCATGCCTGTGGCGTCTCGCGTCCGGAGCGGGCTGTCCCCGTTTCATGCGGCCAGAGGTACCGGTCCTGAGAAATCATGTGCGTAAACAGCCCGTGTGCGGTCTCCCGCCCCTGAAATGAGGGGGTGGGCGTTTATCTGGGTCAGACCCTGGCCTGGCTGCGCCGAGCTGCGTGGGAACGAGGGCAGCGATTGAGGATGCAGGTTCTCGCCCCTCCGTCCCGCCACTGGCCACGTCTGACAGGGCAAGCAGCTTGAGGTTTTTTGGCAAGCCTTTCGTGGGCTAAAGATTGTTAGCAATTCAAGCGTTGCGTGCTTTGTTATGTTGGTTGGTAAAATTGTACCGCTATCACATCAGGCAGCCAATCCAAGCGCGGACAAATGCTGATGAAAATAATCTTCTAATTCCGCTAAACAGGACCACACCTGGCAAGTTGTCCAAACGCCATGAGCACCTAGGCGTGGGTATCCATGCCAATATGATCAGGGGCGCAGCCAGGACATTGATAAAGGGGGAGGGGCACAGGGTTGACGAAATCCCCACGAAAAAAAAACACGGGATAAAGTCTGCTCGATTTCGTGGGCTACGATTTTCTTCATGCTATTTTATTTTTTCCTTAATTGCAGAATGGATGCCAGAAACTACCGGAAGATGCAACTCGGGCCATATTTCGAAGCTATAAACTGAAGAAAACAGCATTAAATGGCTGCATGGAATAAACCACCGGCGCTTTCTATTTCGCAATGGTCTAGCAGGCTCTTCCTAAGCGGACAGAACTCGAGGATTTGCCAGAATAATTGTTCTGAGTTCTACAGAGATGTTGAGGACGCTATGCGGACCCACGAGCACTATCATATATCGAAATGGGTTTAAAAAAGGTTTAACATGGCCAGCACGTTATTCGTAGGGGAATGTCCGACCTTCATTCAGAACAAAAGGGAAGAAAACTATGTAACATGGTTTTGAGTACGCGCGCTCGCAAGACTTATAACAAAACCCCGACGCCTTGTGCTGCAGTCTCCATAGGCCACGTGGCCTTGGCGCTGCGGCGTACTCTATGTGGCGGAGAATGAGCGGACAAAAAACGGTGACGGTTATGAAATAAATAGCGTTTGATGTCGGTTCTGAGCTAAAAATTTTGGACGCTTTGGGACATCGATTCATGCATCTGCGACATTGAATCATTTATGATCATGATTCATGTTTGAAAAAAGAAAATGACAGGACCGGGCCAGATCACAGATCCAAAGGGTGCAAGTAAAGCGTAAAAAGGCGGCTGGGTAAATCGTCAAAATGCATCAAAATGAAGCCATCCTGGGGTCCTGAGAGTCAATCTCACAGCGCCCCCTTCGGAACAAATCCTGGGCTCTCCGCATGGCCAAGAGATCATTTGTACTCTTAACATGTCGGCCATAGGCCCCCACAAACACGTGAAAGCCAGAGGGGCCGTTTTGTTGCAGGCGGGACAGCAGTTGCGGGAACGGGCAGGGAAGAGAGGCGGCAGTCCCCTGTCTGCCAGCATGGCCGCCAATACCATGCGTTTTGTGCCCCGCCCCCCCCCCCCCACACACACTCATTTGTGAGGTTCATTTTTAGCAAACCTAAATGCTTTGTAGTTGCGCATGTATTGTGGAAATTCGGGTCGAGGAGGACCATGACTGAGCTATAGGGTCCTTCACTGAGCTCAGGAAGCCGTTGTTTGCGCCAAGATGCCACTCTGCCGGACCAAGAAGCCCTTTTGTGAATTGTTTATGTCCTGGGCTGGAACAGAATTCCACATGATGTATATTGCGTTGCGTCGTTACTGGCTCACCGGCCCGTTGTGAATCAGCAGACTTCTGTTAAGAGGCACTCCAGAAATCAAGAGGCTGCTGTGTTCGGTCAGGAGACCCCTTCATGTATCCATAGACAGCCTGCTTCAGAAGGCCTTGTTCGGGATCAGGAAGCCAGGAGGATCTCTGTGCTGGGATGAGGAAGCCCTTCACTGGATTGGGGCCCCTTATTCATTCAGGAGCTTGCGATCCTTCCACCTTGGGTGCGACATGCGGCTGTGACAGATCGTTTTCACCCGCACCCCGATGGGCAGCTTTCTGTCCTCCCCCCCCCCCCCCCCAGCCAGGCCAGGCTTCCAGACACCAAATTTGGGGGCAATCGAGACGCCCCGCAATATCACATTGGGATGTCACGCAGCGTATAACTCGAAAAATTACGCGCAAATTCCACCCCAAAAGGCAGTGGTTTTCGGAATCAGCGTGTCGAGAAGGCCTGCACCACCAAATTTGGGGGCAATCGAGACGCCCCGCAAAATCACATTGGGATGTTACGCAGCGTAAAAACTCGAAAATTACACAAAATTCCACCCCAAAAGGTAGTGATTTCGGATCAGCTGTTGAGAAGGCCCTGCACACCATTGGGGGCAATCGAGACGCCCCGCAATATCACATTGGGATGTTACGCAGCGTAAAACTCGAAAATTACGCAAAATTCCACCCCAAAGTTGTTATTTTCGGAATCAGCGTGTTGAGAAGGCCCTGCCAACCAAATTTGGGGGCAATCGGAGACGCCTCGCAATATCACATTGGGATGTTACGCAGCGTATAACTCGAAAATTACGCAAAATTCCACCCCAAAGGCAGTGATTTTCGAATCAGCGTGTTGAGAAGGCCCTGCGTGCCAAATTTGGGGGCAATCAAGACGCCCGCAATATCACATTGGGATATTACGCCAGCGTATAACTGGAAAATTACGCAAAATTCCACCCCAAAAGCAGTAAAATTTTCGGAATCAGCGTAGTGAGAAGGCCCTGCACACCAAATTTGGGGGCAATCGAGACGCCCCGCAATGTCACATTGGGATGTTACGCAGCGTATAACTCGAAAATTACGCAAAATTCCACACCAAAGGCATTAATTTTCGGAATCAGCGTGTTGAGAAGGCCCTGCACACCAAATTTGGGGGCAATCGAGATGCCCCGCAATATCCAACTGGCAATTGGATATCAGATCTGCTGCTAGATTGACGGATGTCCGACGTGTCCTGCGCACACGCTACCGCGCTCAGAAGAGACTAGCGGCACCTGCCGGTCGATAATGGCACTCACAGTCACCTGAATGTGCACTAGAGGGCAGCAGCTGACGTGCGTCCGGATACGGGAGCCCGGCGCTGGTGCTCGCGTCCGCCGCAGGCGCAGGATTGGACGGCGCTCCCCTACGCGTGAGAGCAGAATTACTGTGCGTGGGTGTGAAGCTACAGCCGTTCATACGTAAATCATCCATTGCAATGGCGCCCCTCCATCAGCTGTTTTTTTTTAATCTAGTGAAAGTCGTCAGCTACATTGTCTTCGCGCGTCAGGCAGACTTCCCATTTCCTAATTTTTAGCAGCGCCCCGCGGCACTGTGGGTGCCTTCCATGCTTCCACCTGTGGGTGCCAACTTGCCCTTTTCACCGGTGTAGCTTGTCGGCGACCGCGGAATGCGCCGAGCTCTGCATAAATTGGGCATGATCTTGTTTTTGAACTGCGCTTGTTTTTGAAAGTGATGCAACGGCCGTGAATGGGAATAAGCACGCAATACGCCCCCAGCGATACGCCTCGCGTAAGTTACCCCTCAGGAGGAGCCAAACGACCGCAATCCTGCTCTCCTGCAGATAAATGCTTGAAGGGTGGCGTGACTCCAGTGAACGCTACCGTTGCTATTGCCGGCTATCAGGCTGGTCGTCTGTCACGTGACTCCAGGCGATACGGCATGATGAGGTGTAGGTCATGAACCAGTCAGGGCCGGGCTGGACCCCCGGCACGCAGGATTGCGCACGGCGGAAGCTGGGTCTGCCCTTAGGCGTTCAGTGAGGACACATCCTGCTCTCTTCCACCGAGACATATACCGGGCCTTATAAGCCCTGGGTGACAGAATGCTCTGAGTCCCGCCACCAAGGCAACAGACGGTTGACCGAGGCAAAAGAAGACAGGCCAAGGCAAAAGCCAAAATAAAAATGGAAGAGGAGCCGACGAATACAAGTCAAGAAGATGTAAGTAGAATGCAGAAGGGCAGCTTAACAAAAGATCAAATGAAGCATGTTCAGGGATCCTGATGAAACCAACTGCGCGGAGTCCCTTCCGGACGAAGGCCGGGGCACTCCTCGCCCTCCGCCGGGCCACGTGGCCTGCTTGTCCCATTCACCTGGAGCCTAAGACTAGTGTCACATGTAAGCCAGGGCCTCCTTACAGAAGCCAGAAAGAGCAGAGACCGTCTTGTGTTGCGTAAAGTCATTCACGACACAGCAGGAGGTAGGGGAGGGGTGAGGGCCTGCCCATCGGCGGGCGGAAAGTATATGCATTTGTCACCCTCGCTTTCAGAAACCCTCGTACCCAAGCTGGACTGATCTAGGAGAACCCAGAGCTGCGACATGGCTTACGCGCGATCTTACAACCGGGGCTCAGCTCACACATTCTCACTGAAAACCGAATGTAGCAACTTTTGGAATGTCATAAAAACACACCGGCCGCTCCCGATATTCCTATTTACGCAAAAAAGCTGCGCGAGAGATGGAGGCGCCCGCGCGGTTTTTACAAAAGGGTTCAATAGCTGATGATCCTTCCTGTTTATACCTAGGCCATCTCTGTACATTCGCAATAGCTTTTTCTATGCCGTTACCCAAGAACAGGTAACCAGGAGTGCCCCTCCCTCAATCCCAGCGACGCAGTAAACCGTACGTTAACATCAGAAAACATAAAATCAAGTCGCGGCACTACCAGCTAGGAAGATGAAACAAACGTAAAATAGCAGGCGAAAAGGTGGTTCAGATCCGAAGGAATTGTGTTATGTAATAGGCAAGGTAAAATCATATATGAGGAGGCTTAAAGTAGTCATTAGCCAAAGTCAGCTGGTGACAGCCCGCTATAACCGCCCAATAAGCTACAACCATTCAGTTCACCGTGTTAGTAAGGGTTGTACAGTCACACAAGTCGGAGGGGGCAATTACCAGGTCATTTTCGTGCTGGGTTTTGAGCTGGATGTCCAGGGAGCCCACCCAGCTAAGCAGAGCCTGTTGCTGGGAGAACTCCCGGAGCCAGCGCCGTGAATTTGGGTATATGTGCATGACTAACTATATCAGAAATTGATTATGAAACATGAAAGAGGTCAGATATGAAGTGCGTTGGATATGAACAGCACAAAGGATTGCAATGTCTTCAAATATGTTGGTTACGTTAATATGTATTCACGAAATGCTTGCGGATGATGTTCTTGACGATGGTTTTTGATACAGGGATATCAGTTATTCCTGGAAAATATGAAACCATAATGTCGTTCCACAGCTTAGGGCCAAGGCAAGCTGCTGTAAATAGCCTATAATTACGACTAGAGAAAGGTTGGTCTAAATGTTTTGCTCGCCTCATATCCATGTCATTAGATTCGTAGAGATTGTAAATTAAATCGAATGATGCAGGGAGCTGTGAAGTTACAAATTTGTGCATCGCAATTAGCATTTGGGATTTAGCAATATCCGATAGCTTCAAAATTTGTATCGTTTAAAGACTGGCTCTGGCTCAGGTGGAGGATACACAGTTTCTATAAGGCGCACATAGTAGTAGCTGATGGTCCTTCCGATTTACACCTAGGGCCACCTCTGTACATTCCGCACTAGCTGGTGGCCCCTCCTATTTACATTGGCTTTTATATATTTTGACATTTTGCTAAGTTTATTTTTTCATTAGAGTTAACCATTTTAACTTCTTACATTCGAAACCATCTGTCTCAAATGGCACGACGATTTAAAACGTCGTGCAGGGAGACTGATCACGTGCGTCGCAAGGTGCTGAGCCAAACCACCATTCCTGTGGCTGGTAGAAGTCTCGTTATTTGATGCTTTGTGCTGTCTAGCACCCTCAACGAGCTTGGTTGAAAAAATCTGTGAAAAAGCAGCCTTCCAGCAGAAAACGAAGCCGCTGACCCAAAGCAGGACAAATGCATATTTCATAATATGACTACCTGGGCCAGAAAAGTGGTCTCCTTAGAGCGTTAGAAAGCCCTGCCGATCTAGGAGGCTCGTGGTTTGTGAATGCTTGAACTGTAGTTTCAGAGGTAAACGGTGAAGGCAAAGAGGAGAACAGTGAAGCGATGCATGTCGAGGTCTCATCCAGAGATTCCTGCTGCTGAGAGGAACAGTGGCTTCTGGATGGTAGGCCGCTGGTTCACCTGGCGCAGGAGGGCTGAAGGTATGGATTCAGATGTATGATCCTTTTTCTAATTTGATTGGATGTTATTCTCAGGTGCATAAAAGATCACGGTTTTCTGTAGCTATGGGGCTGCAGAGATCTATTTTTGGAAAAAGCACAGGAGAGGGGAGGCTCGGTAGGGAAAAATCGTTGCATCTATCTAAAAAAATATACGTATAGCAGCAGGGAGGTAGAATCACGTTTGAACTAGGATGGGAGTGAAACATTTCATCGCAAAAAGGCCGTGCGGGAGTGAAAAAATCAATTCTCAAAAGATGGAACTTATGAGTTGGTGACTGATACTTCAGCGAACAAATATATCTATTTCAAGTTGGCATGGACGCAATATCAGCAACCTGACAAAGCTATTTCGTTTTTAACATCTTAGGCCATTAAAGTGAAACAGAATACATTAACACACGTTCGGGTGGGGGGCAAATTGACCCCCGCAAGGGTTTTTCCCGAATGGTTTCTGAACGACGCGGCGTGGCCGCGCCAAATTTTGCATAGCTGTAGACAATTGCATGGCGGATCGTTTGACACACAATGAATGGCAGGTCAAAGGTAGGCCATGGTTTCAACGAAGATAGTTTCTAGGGAACCGTTCAAGCATTCTTGTATCATTTTGGTCACCATGACCTTCAAAGGGTCAAAACAGGGTCAGCGAGCTCAAATGGGCTTGTGACCTTTTGCTTAGAGACAGTTGCCTAGGTTCTGGGGGTGCTTTGGAGACTAACCTGGAATTTGACCTTGTTTGACCTTATTTGACCTGAACGTCATGACCTAGGAAGCTGAAACCTTAACCTAAGTAAGTTCACGTATAGGTCAAAACACCCTGTAAATTTGGTGTCTAGCTTTCTCAGTTCCAGAGGTCTCAGAGGGGGTCAAATGGACCCCCCCCCCCCTCCGAGCGAAGGGTGTCTAGCCGGCCAACCGGGCGCGTGTTAAAGCATAAGCGGAAAGTGAAACAACGGTTCTATTTTATTCACTTCTTATTGCTCAAACCAAAAAACACATCATCTAACATGTAATAATCAATCTAAATATCCACAACAATATCAGACAATAGCAAGGTTTGTATGTGTTGAAAAGCAGCCTCTGGTGGCAACAAATGCACTTTGGGCACATGATATGCCGAAAAGCTTGAGACACGGCTCAAAAGAGGAGAATGGAAATTTCAGATTATTTTTCCGAGGAAACGTTAGCATTTGCACGGTTCTTCTAGATATTATTTTCCAGATATGCTAGAATGTTCCATTTTATTATGTTTATTCTTCTAGGCTTTTCGGAGGTGGCTAGGAGGTAGACAAATTAAGCAACCATATATATATATATATATATATATATATATATATATATATATATAGATACATATGGAACCATCTAGCAGTGGTATGGAACAAATATTTATCAGGTGATAAGAATTCGTTTTCCGAAGATAAAGTTCAGCTGGCGTGGTTTCCATGGCAATGTGGAACGGCGACGCAGTGCTAGTAGGGTGTGTCATCGAGGGAGTTAATCTCTTGGAATGAACTGAAACAAAGTTTGTCCTTGGCACATGGATGAATAATAAATTTCCAAGCCTGTTACACCGACACGATATTGGTATTTGTCAGTCGAGGAGAGCTTTTCCAATCTGGCCGATCTGGGCAAAGAAAATCGTCTTCGATACTAGCGCCATCTATTATGAATGGTGGCGTCATCTATGGACAAGTCTCTGCTTTTTCCATGCTACCGCCACCTAATGGATTATATGTTTCTAACTTGATTTTAAGTGACTGTCAGTTAAGCATGGAGCATGTACCAAGAAGGTTTTCAATGAAAAACTTCTCAACAGATAATAAGTTCACTTTTCATGAAAAAACATTATAAATCGGTAGTATACCAAAATGTGCAGTTACCAAAATTTTCCAGTGGACAGCAGAAATTGAAAGGTCGCGATTGTTTACGCATCATGGTGATATTGATTTGCAGCTTATGTGCTTGTCGTATGGGCTATCAGGGGGTATAAGTTTGGTTTGCCAGTATTCAAATGTTCCTTTCGAATAACTACTTGGATAAGCATGCCGAAGGCCACGCGGTCATGTATATGATAGGTCACCCGGCGCCCCTGTCCCACCAACGACTGCCGACTAAGGGGGAAGCCTTAGCTTACATCAGATGGCTAAGCGAACCAAACAAGAATCCCGCCAATGCCGTCTTCAAGACCGTGGCGGCGGAAATCAGTGAGCTTTGGACGAACGAAGGGATCCCCGTTCGTGATATAAAATAGGTCACACAAATTATCAAGAGGGGTTGCTATGAACCATACGAAGCCATCAGCAAAATACCAAAAAAAAAAGAAAGAGAAGGACAAAACAGTGTCGCTACCGCGAGATTTAATGAGCTTCTCGACATCGCAAAATGTAAGTGCGAGTCCCAGCACAGCTGCAAGTGCCTAGCTGCCTACAGAGTGCTGGAAGAAGGGATCGCTTTCTTAAAAGACCAACGCATGCACCGGAGGTTTTCCCTGGGGACATATGACCGGGCTACGACTGTGGCTAGGGAGGCTCGCGAGATCCGGAGCATGGCCAGACAGCTCCAGGAGCGTCCTAGCTCAACCGCCAGTGGGGCGGTGTCTGCTGCTAAACCTGAGTCGCCTCCCCCGCTGGCTGCTGAGCCCATGCTGCCTGCTGAGCCAGCGTTGGCTGCTAGTGCTGAATTCGAGCCTGCTCCGGGACCGAGTGGTCTCAGCACTGGCGAGTCAGCCGAGAGTGCGAAATCTGGCACGGCTTCGCGCATGGTGGAAAGTGGCGACGGCGCCGATTTCTTTGTTCCGGATGAAGCTGCTGTCACTGCAGATCGTAACTTTAACGATCTCACCAACACCGCTCTTGCGGTTGACGCTACAGTGTCTCAGACCGGGCGGCTGCTGCCACCATCAACGCCTTCCAACGTGACAGCAGAGGCGGACTGGCTGCTTCAGATGTCGTAGATCCTAAGAAGATCTGGCGCGCAAGAGACAGATCGAGAAAAGGGACGGCGCGTCAAAATGCGGAATCAATCTACTAGTCAGGTTTGACTAGCCTCTACTTCGATGGCCGCAAAGACAGGACCTGCATGACACATAGCCTCGCGAATGCCGTCGAAGAACACGTGGTTGTCATCGCTGAGCCAGGCAGCCGCTACGTGACTCACTTCACGCCCGAGTCCGGCCGCGCCATGCACTTACTCAACGAGCTTCACTCCGTGAACCAGTAGTTTGACGGTCAAGTCAAGGTCCCCGGCTGCGACGGCACGGCCGTCAACACAGGGGCGACAGATGGAGTGTGCCGGCTGTTTGAGCTGGTCGCCGAGTCACCCGTGCACTGGTTCATCTGCCAGCTGCACAGCAATGAGCTGAATTTATGTCACCTGCTGCTGAGCCTGGACGGTACGACTGCGGGACCGAAATATTTTTCTTAACCCATCGGCAAGATCTGCGCCGGAGAGGTCTGGAGAAGGGACGTTGCGGCATTCAATCCTGTGGCAGGGCATGTGCCAAACCTGCTGGTCGACCTGATCCAGCAGCTGAGCACCGACCAGCAGATGCTGTACTGCTAGGAAATATTATGCATATTGATAAAACAGTAATAATAGCCTTACTCCACGCAGAATATCGAGGAAAATGGAGAAATAGATATATTGATATTTCGTTGATATATATTTACGTAAGCCAAACTACGTTATTAGTACGGTCACTAAACAAAACCAATGCTATTAGTACTGTCCTGTCTTCGAATTCATAGCAATGAATGTTGAAACTTTCTCACGCGTCATTTGGCATTTCATGTACTCATCGTTAAGCACTTACTCATTGCCATGCGTTGTGCCATAGTATGGCGTGTCATTTACTCGTTGGTTCATGCTTACGAGTATACTTGCTGATAAGTGTTGCCGTTGCGTTTAAATGGAAATAATTTTCGTGTAAGCTGATGTTCAGTTCGGGACGAATTGTTTTAACTACTCTTGTTCTTTTGTTTTCAGATGGTTGACACTGGCCGCTCGCCTGCTTCGAGCTTACATCTCCACCGAGACTCGCAGCAGGGCTCTCAAGGACCTCGTCCAGTACGTGTTGGCCACTATGTGCCCATGTGGTTCTCCATTCGACAGAACAGCAGCTGTGACGTGGGCTCACGCAACCTGTTCCGAAGCATCGCGCTGCTCCGCGAGCTGCCGCAGCGCACACGGACCACGGTGCGGTCAGCCATCCAGCGCAACGGGTACTGGGCCCATCCAGAACAGCTGCTGCTGGTCATGGTGGCGGACGAGGACCGTGTGGTCCGCAAACAGGCGGTTCAAATCATCAGCGCCGCGCGTGAGCAGCAAGCCTGAGGGGCCCAGGACCTTCGCCATCCCAACGATCGAACGTCGAGGCCGTGAGCTACGTGGAGCTGATCTCCTGGCGCGAACCAGTCACGCAACCCCCACTCCTACGAGACCTCAGCGACGGCGAGCTGCGAAGCATAGTGCACGCTCCATTGCCCATCCCGCCTTATCCCGCTCAAACCCAGGCGGTGGAGAGGGCCGTGCGCACCGTCACCGAGGCATGTTCGGCGGTGATGGGAGAAGAGGCGCGGCGTGGCCTCATCACGGCCAAGCTCATGCACCGACATATTCACCCCACTGTCAACTCTAAGAAGGGATCTGCTCTGAGGGTAGGCAGGTAATTATTAACTGATCGCATCCTCAGAGGTGTTATACTCCCGTTTCAACTTGAAGCTACTTTACAATCCGTCAAATTCAGATTTATATTAATGCTGAAATTGGGCCAATTGCAAATTGCAGATGTATGCATGAATACAACTGCATTGTTTCACTTTTAAGCAATTTCGTGACTATTGCGCTTCCATCACAGCCCCCTTAAATGTGTCTGTCGCAGGTGGTCGTAGCAGCAGGCTCTAGTACGGCAGCCGCCGCCGCCGCATCATTGCGTCCGCCCGCTGCGGAGATGCGGGACAGTCTTTCGGGAGGAGAGACCAAGCAGCGCACCGCTGGGCCAGCACTCGGCGCTCCTACAAGCAGCACGTACTGTGTCTCTGCCTTCTGGTTCAGTAGCACGACGGCACGAACGTTTAAGACGTGCAGCCCGCAGAATGGAGACGGCACGGCCGCTGGTCAACCAGCCTGGCAGGGGCTAGTGCAGCAGTGCCCGGGCACGCGCCGCAGGGCAGAGTGGGGCCAGCGCCGCACTGCCGAGAACATCTGCGGCTCGGGCTGGAGCTTCAGCAATAGAGCAGCCCGGTCGTGACGGTACTTTTTCTATTGTGCGAACTCCGCCAACACGCGTTACGGGTTTCCGGTTTCTCAGCAGCTGCTGTTTCAGCCAGTTCGTCGAATACGCAGGCTCGGTCAGGAGCAAGATGCGTGTTCGGTTATCCTAACCCCTCTCCACGCCCACTGTGCAGACTGCAGACATTGGTGTTTGTTTTGAAGTTGTACACCAGGTAATGTATTCTGAGTCATGTGCTATGAATGGTTTTGTTTACAGCGCATCGGCCGTCTTGGAGAAGTGGAAGTCAAAAAGCAGTATTGACAAACGTGCTCGTACAAGGTTATGCTTCACAACACATTAGGTTTCAACATATGGCCATCAAGAGACCAATGTCCGAACCTCATATTGGACCTTTAGAATGGCACATTTTCGCAAGTATCGCTGTGAGACGCGCTCAGAGGTATCGTTTCCATAGGCGAAGTTGTCTTGCCGCCCACGGTTTGGTGTTACCTGCGGCGGCCGACGGCGGTCAGCATTAGTGACTGCAACGCCGAGCGCCGGTATACGACGATATTTCGATCGGCTCGCGCTTCACTAATATAAGTTTTGGGGAATAAATGTTGCTATTCTGTGCACTTTTGGACTCCAGCGCCAAGGAATTTCCTTGTCTCACTTGGTTTTGTTACTGATGACACACCCTGACTGCTAGTGTGCGGTCGGTGTGAGGTGTGAGATCCGCGGCATGGGGAGGTGAGATGAACTTGCTTCCGATTTCAACGGAATATATGCATTGCGTTAATAGCTTAGAATGCTTCCTCCGTCCATCTACCAGTTACCACCGTATTCTGCAGGAGCGTTTCTGGCAAATGAACGTATGGCAGTAATGGTGTGGAGGTTGGCAAACAAAGGAGTCGTAACTGCTCTTCCTGAAAAACTCGTGAGAACGGGGAACCGGACTGGATGTTATCGGGGTCCGTGATTGTGTCAAAAGTTATTGGAGCCAGGGCCTGGCATTGGCAGGCAGAGGAGCTTAAGGATGTGAGTCAGCTCTGGCTCAGCCATAGATACTTATAACATGGATTACCAAGAAGCAAGCAAATTGCTTGCTTGCTTGCAGTGACCATATATGTATATATATATATATATATATATATATATATATATATATATAAATAGATAGATAGATAGATAGATAGATATATATATATATAGATAGATAGATAGATAGATAGATAGATAGATAGATAGATAGATAGATAGATAGATAGATAGATAGATAGATAGACAGATAGATAGATCAGGGTATTCATTGCTACCCCATGTTAAAGAAGAGCATTGTACATCAATCGTCGTTTTTAAGACAGAACATATCGTAATTAATCGTAAAACAGGTCATCTAAACTTTTACCTTGGAACTTAAGTAACTACGAAAGCGAGCATCCGAGCGCCGCAAACACACAGCAACCGCGACCCCGACGCCATTGCTACGCGCGATCACAACAGTGCTGCGCATCAAGAACCATAAAAATGTATGGGGCCAAGGTAGCAAGAATCCAATGAAATATGTTTCTTGCGTATCCAAGCAGTCTCCGTAATGTTTGTAGATGGGTGGACATGGTGGGCAAATATGATGTCTTTGGATGGGGAATGAAAGGCAAACTGAGAAATGGCGGCTAAACAAAACTTCTTAATACGGTACGTATATATGGCATGGAACATGGATGCCAATGGGACACTGGGTTGAAGGGGATAGGGTGGGGAGGTTAGCTTAGGTTAGGTTAAGTTAGGTTAGGTTAGGTTAGGCTAGGTTAGGTCAGGTTAGGTTAAGTTAGGTTAGGGTAGGCTAGGTTACGTTAGGTTATGTTAGGTTAGGCGAATTGAGGCTAATTTAGGCTATGTTCTGGACTACTCTGGCCTATCTGTTTCATTAACGTTCCTACACGCGATAAGAAACGTATTTCGTTGCATTATTATTGTTACCTTGGCCCCGTACATTTTTTATGGTTCTTGATAAGCAGAAATATTGTAACTACGCAACGATAACGCGGAAACGGCGCGTTGGGTAGTCGAGGCGGTGGAGTGTGCGCGGCGCTCGGGAGCTCGCTATCGTAGTTATTGAAATGCGAACGTAGGAGCATGAATCTACCTGTTTTATGACTATTTACGAGATGTTCCGCCTTAAACGCGACGAATGATGTACAATGATTTTTTTCTCACATTAGGTACCAACGTATACCTACCCCTATATATATATATTACACCAGAAAACCATCCCAATATTTCATATGAGAACCAGGATCCAGGGTCTCGCTTTGTTGAAAGAATTAGTGGGAACCAAGATCCAGGGTCTTGTTTTGTCGAAAGGACCAGTGGGAACCAAGATCAAGGGTTTTACTTTGTCGAAAGATCCAGTGGGAACCAGGATCTAGGGTCTTGTTTTATCAAAAGAACCAATGGGAGCCAAGATCCAGGATCTTGTTTTGTTGAAAGAGCCAGTGGGAACCAGGATCCAGAGTCTTGCGTTGTCGAAAGAACCAGCGGGAACCAGGATCCAGCATCTTGTTTTGTCGAAAGAACCAGTGAGAACCAGGATCCAGTATCTTGTTTTGTCGAACGAACTAGGGGAATCAGAAACCATTATTAGGAACCAGGCACAGTGTCTGATTATGGGCATGACAAAATTATTAACACCAATAATTTGATGCTGCACTTTTCACTTCCCTTCCACAGCGCTTTTAAAACAAAACGAAGCAAAGGAATTCAATAACAAAAATAGCAACAGAAAATATAATGAGCATAAAACACTCACACAAAAAAGCCTTGGACTCCTGCACATCAGCCCATCACCAAGTCAAACACAGTATACATACCTCTGCCTTCCATTAAGATGAGGTCAGGGAAAACAACCATTTTGTCACTGCTTCTTACAAAACACCAATGCTTATTTCCATGAAAGTAGCCTATGCCTAACCTAAAGAGGGTCTACATCATCTCATCCTGTATAACCTGTTTGCATCACAGCAGCAATTGTGATTTACTGATTCTTGCACAATTCCTATTGCCACTTGCCATGCACTTGACCAACTTAACCGAAACTTGAAGTAGCCCATGTGATGAACATCATCTCAACTCACCCATCTGTTGACAGCAGGCACTTGTGATAAAAACATAATACCTAAAGCTAGTTTTTCGCTGGTTTCAACTTGCATTTTTATTCAGCTCATTTGTGTATGCTTGTTGACATCAGACAAAGTTGACAACACACAAATGAAAACACTTTAATCACCTTGAACAACTTATTTTGATTGTCATGGTTAACCTATGTCAAAGGCAATAATCAGTTATGCTCCACAAAACAATCTCTCTCCTCCAAAAGTAACATAACTTTTAGATGACCATGCCAATATTGCTGCTTGCCTTTTCAGCTGTAGCAAAGGCATCCATTTAGGCTTGTTTGTTCATATTTAATGATAAAGTATGAGATTTTGGCTTCACATTTTAAATGGGATGGCCTGAATATTTGTTACATATTAATATTTAACTCATATTATAATGCTTTGCAGCTTAGAGTATCCCTGTGTTAAAAATATAATGCATAGATACAATGTAGTCATTTGCCGGCTAGCAAACCACGACGACTATAGAAAACGTCGGGTTAAAGCAGCCATGGGGACCACTTTAAGAAATTTGGGGCAAATAACCAGGAATATGGTCAAAATAGGCCCATTGCATGCCTTGTGGAGTCATAATTTGTTTTGTGACAAAACTCGATGGATTAAAACAGAAAATGTCTAACTCTGGTTACCAATCATGTGTCGAAAGCAGGTAACGTAAGGTATTACTTGGTCCACAGGAGACTTATTGGCTTCTTCCTGCTCCCCCCAAAAAAATTCAGCACCTTTTGCATGGTCTGCTGGCAGACAGAGTCATCCCACTCCCCCCCCCCCCAAATATAAATATCAATCATGCCCACAAACCTGCGAGATTAAAATGCGAAACAAGCAAAAGGTGTGCATGATAAACATCTCCAGAGGGCGGAATTTCGCCACCAAACACGTCTGTATTAGCTGCGTCAGGTCTGTCCCAAGGCTCTGTATGGCAGCAATAGGATAGCCTTGCCAGGTAGCCTGGTGAGTTAGACACTCGAAAGGCTTATATTTATCGTCAATGAGCACCGCCATGAAGCCAAGAAAACGGTTAACCGAGGGTCTAAGAGGGCAAAATGGCAGTAAAACTAAGTTTCGTGCTTCAAATTGTCTCACTCATTCCCTGTAAATTGTTCACGCTGGCATGCATATCAAACGTGTTTGGGCGGCGGCGAACTAATCCAATTTATGTGTGAAATACGTACAAGTTTACTGTTGGATCGTCTTGCAGAGAAATTGGTCAAAATTTTAAGCAGCAGATTGCACCTCTTAAGGCAATCGAAAAGGACGGAGGAATAAAGTGGTATCACACTCGTATGATACCCAGAAAAACAAAAGTAGCCAAATAAATATAAAGACCGGTCCTTTCTAGCAACATTTTTAATCAGCTGAATTTACTTAAAATCTGTTAACATAAGTGCTCAAATGGTGATATTCATCTTGTTAATTAAATTTAGAAGACATTTCTTGAACTTTCACTCCTGCATTTCGGGAGTGATGCAATTTAGTGGTCAAGTTTCCCTGGGAAAAAATACGTGGAGTAAAATTCACTACCAGGTATTGCTGGTGTTTGCACCAGGCTCTGATTTCGTGGTGTGGTGGTGAGATAAAAAAAAGCAAAAAAAGAAAAATAGAAGATGCGTGAAAACCTTGCATTTGGCGCACAGCTGCAGATTGTGATACATTTTGTAAACAAGCCAAACTCAATGCGTGCAAGCGGCTGGGGTTGCTGGGGTTCTTGGGGTGGGAGGTACCTGGTGCCCTTGCTCTGTGTACACATAGACATGATTCAGATGTAGGTGAGGCAGGACATAGCCATTCAGGCGTAGCCATAGGCGTTCAGGTTCTGTGGAACCTCGTTTATGCTTAGTCGTTTCAAGTGAGCTCGGTTTTGGATGACATCTGAAAACCCCAGGGAGGGAAATAGGGGTTTGGCATGTGTGATTAGTCAATGTCAGGCAGGAGTAAAAAATTCACATAAAATATGGGGAAAAGGAGTGAAAAAATTCCTCCCTCCTCGGGTGTTGCTTTACACCCAAAGTCGGCAATTCTAGAACGCTGTATAACAGACTTATTCTCGTAGCGATGATACTCCAGATCTGACCAATTCTCAGCGCTGAGAGTAGATGACATACTTTCCCAAAAAAGAGTTCGGGGAGGAGGGGCTGAGCTCTAAAAATGGTTCAAACTACCTACAAAACACGCCAACAAACTGGTCTCTCCCCGGCTTTGGCCCACTTTCTTTCCAAAGTTTGGCGATTGGATGGAGTACATATTGGGAGGGGGGGGGGGGGGGCTGGAGCTCCAATCCGAATAGGAAGCTACACTTCCTAGTTGAAAGGCAGAATCACCCAACCGAATAGACAGCTACGCCCCTGTAAGATTTCTTAAAGCTGAGTATAAGGGCAGGGCTGTGATCTGCTGCGAATGATTCTCAAAATGGCTCTTTCAGTTCAAAACTCAGTACAGATGTTGGGGGCTCCCTTTAGCTCTCGCCCTGGGTCTTTATAATTGCTTTTGCACACGCCATCAGGTAACTCCACACAGCATGGCTGTTCTGAGCCTCATGCCAGACAATGCCTTAATGATGGCTTAATTTGACAACGCTCACGAGCAACACAGAACATGCATGCGGTCATACATGGTAATGTAAGCCGAGAAGTGAGTCACCTGATCGATGCCGGGCTGCCCTCCCATTATGGCACATCATTAAATGCAATCACGATCGAGTGACGCATTTAAAATGTGACTGCGACTGCATTTAATTACACCATTTGAATTTAATGTATTAGTTACACCTCCGCCTTTCAGACTCGGGGGGCATAGGGGGAGTCGCGAACCGATCACGATGTTTGGTGGTATGGTGGTGCATGTCACGCCTGGTAGCAAAGTCACGGGCGAGTGACTCGGGTTCGGATGGTGTCAAAAACTTTCTGAAAAGGGCGAAGCTGTGGTACAAGAATAAATGCAGTTATTTGCTGGAAGCCATCTTTGTGACTTTGCTGAGGTGCCGTTTTTCATTACACGGACTGGCAGGAGGACGGGGGGGGGGGGGGGCAGTGATCCTTTTCGTTTTGAAACTAGAGGCTCGCGAAAAAAACGGTGGGTTGATCTCAATGAACTCTCATGATTGGCAGTAATTTTCTAGGGTATCTTTGGGAGAGAGTTTCGTCATTTTCCACTGTTAAGCCACCCTCCTCCAATTCGTGTTGCAAAGCTGCGCCCCTGGATCGACCGCACCAGGCCAGGGCAAAAGCCAAATTGTCCTGAACTTTTAAAAACTTTACATGCTCGTGTCTGAGAGACCATGCCCGGTAGCGACATGAAATTTAAACAGGAGTGCTCCCCGTTTAATTACAAGTGCATGGTGCGTAGTTTGATGTGTTCTGAGCGCAGGTATTTATGATGGAGCTCCGTTAATGTAGCTGTGTCGGTCCGCCGCGCGCGGTCCGTGGAATCGTCGACTGCTGCTTGCTGCCCGCACTGGCCGTGGATCGACGTGCTTTATTCCCAAAACCGTTGCTTCTCAGGGGCGAGAAACCCTAGGGACACGTTTTTGTTGCCAAAATAACATTTGAATTGTGGGAGAGCTTGTGAGGATCAGGAAATAGAGTGCTGTGTTTGCAACGTTACCATCAGAACGCGGCATTCAGGCGTTTTAAATTTATTAAATAACCAGCCGGAACCAAGGATTTGAAACATCGCTTTCAGAAGCGTAAGACGGAACCAGGAACCATGATTGGGAGTGGGCACTTGTCTTCCCAGAACCAGAACCAACGAAGAGGCGAATTCCCGACAGGCTCCGCGGCCGTGCACCCTCTCCTGCCGCCGGCGCGGGTATTACTCGCGACGGCCTCAGACAATGGCTAGAGGGAGATTTTCATACAGGGAAAGATAGAGGCTAGCGGGGTACCCATAGCATATCGACCGCCTGATAGCCTTAGGGCGAGTTCCGCATGGCCTTAGGGCGAGTTCCGCACAGTTCGATCGTAAAGGCCCGAAGGCCAGCTTCCTGCCGGGAGCGTTTGTCGGGTGATCGCGGGCGGGCCCGAAATCAAGGGCATAGTGATGCGACATGGTGAAACCCATTGAATTCACGGGCGCATTCGAGTACAGTCGACCGCAGCCACTTTCAAACAAGGCGTCAAATCATCAAGAGCACCCTGCCGTCAATCCCTTGACTGCCTACTGACTTCCTTTTACCCGTCGCCGTCGATCCGTGTCGGATTTATTGTGTGTCGTGTATCGTGTATTCATTGTATATCCGTGTCGTGATTTACTTTAAATTGCATTCCAATCTGACGTCTTCCTTAAGCTGTTTTCGATTTCAGTTCAACCCCTTTGCTCTTTGGACTATTTGTATCCCATTTTACCTTTTCCGTCAGGTTTTTGACCTTGGCCAGTTATCTATTGAACTTTTATCCCTGTCTACTGCTTTCCCTTTCCACTATTTTGATTAGATTTTCGCTACATTTTGTCCGTTCTTTTTTATTCCAGTTTTCCCAGGAACACCCTGCGCTCCTCCCCACCCCCCTCCCTTACCAAGGCTCCAAATGCGCCCCTGATCGCGGCGTTTTTGGTGCTGCACCTCCCGGTCGATAAGAAAAGATTAACTGTGTGATCTGTCGCTAGATAGCCCAGGAGGGCGCAGGACTTGCTCCTGTCGTACACCGTAAGGTGGTTGTCATGTCATGTCATGTCATTGGGGCTTTACGACCCACACAGCTGCTGGGGCTATATGGCGTCGCCTGCCTCTCACCCTGGCAGGAAGGGCGGGCACCGCGGGGAATCGAACCCCGTACCTCTGGTTTCCCAGACGCGCAGTGGTTAACCACTACAACACCGGCACCCCACCGTAAGGTGGTTAGGTGAGACGGTATTCACATAACTGTTATTACCATGACGTATCTAAAAAAGAGGCCATCCAAGCTGTGCTCGAGCATTTTTATCTTTTCTGCTGTTTGATCAGCACTCGGTCGTGTACCTCACGTGACGTACTTGGCGTGCCTTTCCGGACCGGCATGAGCATAGCCGTCATGACCGTACACGAACTGCACACAGATGCAGGCAGGCACGTCATCCACCCCGTTAACCCTACCCCCATCCACCCTATGACCACCCCACTTCATCCATACAAAGTGCCCCCTGGCTGGGCACTTCACCTGGTCCGAGCGTCCAGCATATAACCCGCATAGGGGGTCCCTGTCGGCAGATAGAACCGCAGGCGAGTCCAGTGCTGCCCCAACGTTATCCACGCTTCGTCATTCCATAGCCCTGAAATGGCCATGACTGGCCGAAAGGTCTCTTATCCAAAGGACATGAACAACATAAGGCGTTGTAGGCTGGCATTCGCCTTGTTATCCTCTCTCTCGCTTCATCCTGCGTCCTCCCTGAGGCACCGGTTGTCCGGGGCACGCTACCATGCGCCGGCCATGAGAGGGCCCCTAGTGCTCCGTGTTGGGTAGGGGAGGGGGGCGTCTGAGCACCGAGCACAAAAGAGGAGTACCTATGCTGGCTTAGTCTCGGTAAATGAACCCCTCGTTGTAGTTCTGCTTCACTTTTATCCCACTTCCGTTCATTCTACGTCCCTGAAAATGTCACGGTTGGTCGAAAGGGCCATAAATAACCAGTCAAAGAAGACATGCCAATATATGGTAACGCGATCTTGACTGTAGCCTACGACGCCATAATGCTGTCTTGACGGCAGCCTGCAACGCCATAATGCTGCCTTCACTGCAGTCTGCAACGCCATAATGCTGTCTTCACTGCAGCTTGCAACGTCATAACGCGATCTTGACTGTAGCCTGCAACGCCATAAACGCTGTCTTCAATGCGGCCTGCAACGCCAAGTGCCCGGGCTTTTGTTCTAAGAATTTTTGGCGTGGGGGGGGGGGCAGGGGTGTCGATTTGCATTCGTTTGTGGAGGCCCTGGCTTTCCGCCCAACGTTGACTTGGGCCCCTCCATGTTGGTTTGCCCCCACAATATTTTGGGCTGAAATATTACAAAAACCAAGGAAAGAGTTGACCATTACCTGAAGACGGTCTTTTTGATACTCCTCGTAGTGGAATCGCCATGGAAGGCGCAGCTGAGTAACTTGAAGCCGCAACCTCAATATAAGGTCCTCAATTGAGTGGTGAATTTAGACATGGAGAAAAACATTTTTTTTTTTTAAATTGGCGTCTTTCTATGCGTCAAATATGAGCCCAGACGCTTCTTTGCCCGAACTTAACACTAAATTGACACCACTGATTCTTAGTTTTAAGATGTCAAAAGGCAACAAAGTTACGTAACATTTACTTTTATTTTAGCGCGGCATCGATAGTGCATATTATGGGCCTAGTTCAGACACAAAACGAAAAACCCTACAAAAAGCAGAGATTTTGCCGAGACAGATTTTTAATCTGGTATGCGTGTTGAACATGGTTTGATGCTATCGCCCTCAAACCACCCTCCCATTTTTCATATATCTTCAGCAGATCCATCCTGCATCGGTCCCTCATCCAAATAACACGAAAGGACCTACGCCGTGCCATGCGACTAAACGACTGTTGGTTGCCCTATAACCAGACTAACACTATCAAACCAGTGACTAAATGGCCCTCGTTGGTGAGCTTTATATGAGCACTTACTCTGGAAGGGGAACCTACCACAACGCGTTTCGCAACATGACGAGTGTGGTCAGTATAACTTAAGCGCTCTACCAAAGTTGAATTCCCGCCAAGACGACTGGTGCCTCTGCGCGACAACGGGCGCAGCCAACGGGCTCGCCAGCCAACGCAGGCAGCCAACGCGCTCGCAGAGAGGTGATGTCTGTAACTTACTTCTTCGCTAACTACGTTTGTCAAAAATATCACTCGCGACATAAAACGCAGTTGCGCTTAGATAAACTCGAATAAATACATGACACCATGAATTGGAACAGTGGTATTGTGTTTGACACTCTCACATTTTACGGGACATTATGAGGAGAAAAGTTTAAGCTTCACCCGGAATCATGTGGCCGATGCTTTTTTTTAATCGGAATGTAGTTGGGTTCGCCCACTTTTTGAGGGGATTCAACGATTCGGAATTAAGGCTTCCGAGATTCGGGGTCAGACTTCCGAGTTGCAAGGGTTTCAGATTTTAGGTGCACCGCTGTGTACAGTAGATGAGGATGTCATTTAGTAATGCGCAGTCTTATGCATTTAATCTAACTTATTTTGAAGGTTGATCAGTTATAACTTTGCTATGCTGATGAAGAACTAGCCCACATGGAATGAAAATGGCCTACATAGCATGGCATACATTCCTTCAACGCAAATTTACGCGCACCTCAGGCAGCGCAACAACAATTTAACAAGAAGCACGCATGTGGCGGTCACATTAACAGCATACGCATTTTCTACACCACCGTTACGACAAAGTCGTCCTTGCTTTTGTGTTTACAGCGCATTATTATGCATCCAACTGTGGCAGTTTGCTTTTAACGTCAATCTCGTACAACTATTGGCCAATGTGAATGGTTCATTATGATGTGTTGGATACAAGTGAGTGTTATTGGACATTGTTGATTGTGATTATCTTGTTGATTACAACTGTTCACGCCCATGACAGTGAAATTGAAACACATCGCCCGACGCCAAGTTCAGACCGAAAATTTTCGCTCACCATTAACGATTCACGCAAAAATCGGAACTTAAATGAAACGACATTTTACAAGGGAGGCGCTGCGGCCTAAATACGAGGACAAAAAGTGGCATTGAATAGATTACATAATAAGGCCAAATGGCTTCGCCCCCATACCCCGTAACTGGATCCATTGACGTAGCCGGTCCTTGTATTAACCACCCTTTAGAAAAGAAGCATGTATATTTGGCGTATAGATCAGTACAAATACCAACACCATAACACCCCCTTCTTTCGTAATTTGAAAGTCGTGCCTGTTTTAACCGCTAGATAGCAAGTAACAGCTTAACGGATAAACAATGCAATATATTTTGCACGGCTACGGCCATAAGACGAGCCAGGGTCTGAGAGGTTGAACTGAAAAGCTCTGGGGTACGGGGATGACCGAAGTCCTTCATGACTAGCCCTGACGTCGTCCCCACAACAAAAAGTACGTGCCGCCCGCCACAGCCGCCATAAAAGCCTTATTCCTCCCGCTTTGGGGCGTCTTTGGCGCCCTAAGGCGGAAGGGATACAAAACTCCAGTGCTCCCCCTGATGTGATGATTGATGTGAATGATGTGAAAGATGTGAATTTGGCAGCGTAGTAGTCCATACAGAACTGCTACGCTGCCTAAATAGACGCCCATCTTTTAAATGGTACAAAAATATGCAATATGGATTGCCTTTCGTCAAAACAAAGTGGGCTGAATCCGTTGAGAAAAAGGAGGGTTAGATCGTGGGGCCCTCAGCTCGGCCCCCCCCCAATCAATTACAAAAATTGCCACCCCTGCCAGGATGCCCCCCCCCCTCTGCCACCTTAACAAGACTCTGGCTGCGCCCATACCGGGATACGTATTTTGCCTTTATAAGTTGAGGCTGTCCTCTGTGCAGATTGAAGGGATATTCCACATTTGAGGAAAGTGAAGCAAACATCAGATATGACGAGCTAAGCTCACTTATAAATGATTAATATGCTTTTAAGTGAAAAAGACCGCTGTAGACAACATAATTTCTCCTTTTAGTAAATGTTCTTCTCAATGCGACGTTGCTTGTTTGTATATCGTCCCACTACAGCATCGATTGAGAGCCAATTAACGGCCCTGTTATCTGGAAGTCGTGCTCACGAATGACAGATATGAACGACTGGACAAGTACATTCTTATTCGCATTGATCACCGCGTTGCCGATAGATTGACAGGATTCGAATGGCGTTATCATAGTGTCATGGATGCTTCTGTGACCTTGAAAAGTTTGCACGAAATAGTCTGCACACCTTCGCGAGCGTATGGCTTAGAAACTAGAGGGGTTTAGGTCTTAAGCAGGCCGGGCTGGAAACCCGCACCAAATGATCCTCAAATGACAATTTCTACTCAAAACCCCATGCAAATGTGGAAAAGTCCCATGAACGGTGACAGCAACACTAAACATAGAGATTCTACCTTTACTTTTCCAGCTCCACCACCAGACTCCAGCACCAGTTTGCGGTGCGGTGTTAATCCATTCCTATTATCGATGTAAAAACAGTACAGGCGAAAAATACGCATGGGGTGCTTTCTTAACGCATCGAGAGGCGTCATAAAGCATTCAAAAGCAGTTCTTTCAGCCACATCTCCATTGTCGTCCACCGGTTGGCTGTCGTCTGGTGTTTGCCACGGAGCCGAAGCGGCGTGGCCTACGGAGACTGCAATACCAAGCGTCGGGAGTTTTGTACGCGCCTGCAAATTCTGAAACTTGCAGGCGCGAATATTTAAAGCTACGTCAATTGTAATGTCAGTTTGTTCTCCACTCGACTATCAACGAAATTTGGATGTACTCTGACTGACGTGGCTTGGTCATGTCGATACATATTTTTGCCTCATTTCGGCACAGAATCTACGTTCACGGAGCCCCAATATTGCTGTAGATCCCAGAAAATATTTCAAAGCCCTTGAGGGCTATCGGTTCAGAAAAAGTTTACAAAAACCATTGTCAAATAAATAGCCCCGACCGTTTCTTACATGTGCAGTCGTTCAGCGTACGTATGTTTCAGTTTATCAACTTTAAAATCCAGACATAACTACATCTTACGGTGACTTCTGGCTTGTGCACTTCTTAAAGAAGACAAAAAATAAGACAAAAATTTGTGCCCACTCAAAATTAAGTGAACTATACTTGGTCATTTATTGTGTGGGGGGACTCTCTTACCATGGGGAATCCTGCAAACTCTGAGCCTTCCTCCCCCCCCCCCCCCCACACACTTACCAAGTCTCTGCCTACGTCCCTGTAACTGCATGACTGAATCTTGATGGTTCAAAATTTCAGGTACACACACTAAAATAAAAACGTGCGGTGGTAGCATAACACAGTCACACGTCAAAGTCAAGACATGTGATGGCACTTGTACGACACGCAAGAAATTACGCGCTCCTGCGGCCGCCCAAGCTGGGCTCTCAGCGAACGTTTTGGAGGTGTGCCCCCTCCCCACCGCCCCCATTCAGCACTGCTTCAACCCTAACACGTTCAGGGACCTTCGAGGGAGTCATCCACCTTTGATGATACTGAATTCAAGCATCAAAGACGATGATATGAGCTCACTTTTCAGTGATAGTATACTTTTTGTGGAAAGAACCGTTCTTAACAACACAACTTCTGGATTTAGAAAATATGCTCTTAAATACGTCGTTGTTTGATTGCGCCATCGCACCCTGCACAGCATTAATTGGGAAGCCAATTGACGGCCATGATATCTGGAAAGCGTACTCACGAACGCCAGATATGGCTTGACAATTGTATTTTTCTTGGCCTTGATCGCCGGACGGCCAACGGAAAGACAGCATTTGAGTGACGTTACGATGGCATCATGGATGCCCGGGTGACCTTGAAATAGTCTGCACATCTTCAAGGGCGTGGAAGTTAGAAACTAGAGGGGTTTATGTCTCACGAAGAGAAGGGCTTTGTGAGGCACCGAATACTCTTCAAGATAGCCATTCCAGTTCAAGACTCCATACATATTGATAAGACAGAACTAATGGCCTTATTTATCTAGCCTTATAATAGCCCTATTATATAGTGCATATCTTAGTGAGATATGTACTATATTGTAGCAATGACTGACGATGGCTCTTTGTTTAATCCCCTAAATGCTGGTGTACTTTAAAAACTGTGGCTCACTGTTTCAAAGAAAAAAATGGAAAATCGAGTGGAATCATCGGTAGGCAATTTTGAATTAACTTCTGCTGTTGTTTCGATGAAAGCATGCTACTGAGATATGAACACATTTATATCTCCATTCTCCTGGTTTTTCTCCGAGGAATAAAGCTGTTACTTACCACTGTTTTAGCTACGTGAACAATATTCCCCGCACATGCACTTAAAAAACCCATACATATGTGGAACAACGCCCTTAAAGGGACTGTTTCACATTTGAAGATATTGAAGCAAGCATCAGGTGTGATGAAAAAGCTCACTTAGTTTTTAAGTGAAAAACAATACTCCAGACAGCACAATTTTCTGGTTTGTAAATATGCTCCTCGATGCGTCTTGGTTTGATTACGTCATCGTATCTTCCACAACATTGCGTGAGAGTCAGTCGACCGCTTTTATATCTGGAAATGGCGCTTACGAATGCCAGATATGAGCGCCTTGGCAATTTTATTTTTTCTTGACCTTGATCACAGCATGGCTTATGGAATGGCAGGATTTGAATGACGCTAACATGACGTCATGAATGCCAAGGTGACTTTGAAATGCTCCTCCCTGACATACCTTTCCCACGTTCGTGACCGAGAAGTTCAGAAACTAGATGGGCTTATGTCTTAAGAAGGGTAGGATTGTGAACAGCACCCAAAGATCTTCAAGATAACTACACCATTTTAAAAACCCATATAATGTGGAACATTCCCTTTAAGCATAAACGGATCATTTTATTCGCCTATTCCGTGTTTTGGAGAAAAACGCTTGCAACAAGCGGCGCACGCTGTTGGCATACGACATCGTAGTCTTTTTGAAAATAGGGCAGAAACAAAGTTTTGTGAGACATGCGAGGTCCTCAGATGTGTAGAAGTGGCGACTTTTGAGAACGCTGTCTGCTATTAAGGTCAAGTAGCACTCTTCAACCCAGAACACATCCCGGTGGTCCGCGGCTGACGTCTAGTAGCGCATCAGGCGGATTAGTCGCTTCCCTAGGTTTTTCACCTACCTTGCTGCCAGGTCCGGGTGATTTTCCATTTCCTGTAGTCCACGCCTTCCTTCTTCAGTGCTCTGCTGTTGTAAGCGTCAGAAATCCGAAATTTTTGTGTAAGGTTTTGTGTGGAGACACCTACTTCATCCGTTGCTTGCTGAATGAGGCATTTGCGTAAACTGTCGCCCATCTTCTCTGCTTTTCTGTTAGAACCAACCTTTCTTCATAGTAAAATACTGCCACCCATCAAAGAGCCCTGAGAGACGTTATAGCATCTCCTGTAAGGCAACGTTTATGGCGATAAAATGCCTTACAGTACACACCGTGCTGAGCTAACGACGAGCTTCATAAACTGCTTGTCATATGATCTCACAGAACCGCTTCCATCTTCGCCACTACGAGCAAGACCGTGAGGGGAAATCCATAAATGCATATGTCACACGCAATAACATTTAACAGCCGCCTAAACTATGACAGTGATTTACATGTACGAGAAGTGTCTGTGAGCTACCGTATTCTCAAGCTTGCATGAAGTTTTAGTGCTCAGTGCTGACCCCTTAGTATCGGGGGTCGAGTGGACATGCCAGTGACAGCCCAGGTCGTCTCGAAGGCGTGGGGGGGGGGGGGGGGCGACTTATACCTGGATGGCGTACTTGCATCGAGTCATGAAACACAACAGCTTTGTCTACATCTGTATTTTCTACGGCTATGACACAGAGAAGAGGTGGTATGGCTTACCGGAGCCCAAAAACGGCCCCGCACGGCCGCGCTGGCGCACGTCATCCCCGCGACGGACCTTCCGACGCGCCGTCGTTCCCGACGCGTTTCCGTCCGCACGGGCGGGCCGTGTCGACGCTCGACGACCGGGAGTTCGTACCGCGCCTCTCGAGCCGCGAGATCCGTCCGGCGGAGGCGTCGGACAGACACATCACGTCACCACATCACCGTCACCCGCTGACGTTGCATCGCCCCGGTGACGTCATTTTGTGCGCACGCGCGCCGAGCGCGAGGGGCCCGACTCTACCCGGCTGGCGTCCATTGTTCCGCTACGTTCCCTGAGTTTGGTTTGTCTGAGGTAGGTGGTTTGGGGTGGGCCGGGGCGCGGTCGGCTGCCCTGACTGGAACAACAGGGGGTCATGACCTTGACCCGCCAGCGAGCGGATCAACGACCCGGCAGGCGATGCGGCCGACCGCGTAACATCGAGATCATCCTGATCATTATCCGCGCAGCGCGACAGCGACCTCGCCACGACTGCCGACGTACCCGTGAACAACAGAGCGACTCATGCAGGCTACGCGAGATGACGCGGCTAGGCCGGGCGCTAGCACCGGCGAATGCTACAACACTATACACAGAAGACAGTACACTGCACCGCGACGGCCCGACTCAACTGCCGGGGCGGCGGTGACGGTACCAGCCGGCTCGGCGGCGCGGCCGGAGCGCGGGGGTGGGGCGGGGCGGGCGCCGGCGGGTCGCAGGGTCGAGACGAGGGGTGTGGTCTGTGGGGAGGGGCGTGACATCAGGAGCGCAGAGCCCGCTGATGCCACGTCAGTGTCGCTGCAGCGGGGACTAGGATGGGGGGAGGCTGGCGCCCTGGTCGGACGTTTTGGCGCAGTTGGGCGGTGAAGTATCCTCGACCGGCAGCACGACAACGTTTGGCGGCAAGCGTGACGGAGGTTGCTTGGGCTCCTCAGACTCGGACTCGGACTCAGACTCGACTCAGGCTCAGGCTGTCAGTTCCCCCACCTCGATCATTCCCCGTTTCCGTCAGAGCTTCGTGTATGAACCAATTCTGGCGTGATCTAGGCCAATTGCAGCGGAGGCGTGCGTGTGCATTCCGAGAACGGCCGCGCGTCCTGGGACCGGCAGATCGCTGCGTGACCCGGATGCCATCTCCTGACCAGTGACGTCACGAGAAGCGGTGATTGGCTGAGGCTCAATGGGCTCCCGTCTCCATGGTTACGGGTCGGCTATTGACTGAGTGCATACGTGCGATAAGGGATAAGGATACGGGTGGGGGAATGGGTCCGGCTCCTCTCCGCAATCTGACGTCACGCCACGTGTCGCAGTTCGTCATGAACATGAGAGATCAGGCAGGAACGCCTGCGTCCTTCATGCTAAGCATACGCTAGGACCCAGATCATGCCCCGGTCAGATATGGCAAGACATTAACATTCAAACACTACTTTTGCCATCGTATCACGTCGTTATGAAGGCGACGGCTCCCTCACGCGGTTGTGAGTCATCGTTCCAACGCATAATCCGGCAGCGCCGCCTCTGCCCGGGCTCATTCTGTTATCATACCCTCCACGCTCGCGGCCGGCGTTCAGCATAAGCCGGAGCGCCAGCCAGCGACCCCTGCCCTTCTGATTGCCGCACCCTGTTCTCTCCCTCTGCCCGTGCGCACTCTCCCCAGTTTGCTCCCGCCCCTCCGCTTCCCCTTTGGTCGATCTCACACCCTCCCTCTCCACACAGCCCTACCTCTCCACACGCCCCCCCCCCCCCTCTCTGTTCCGGTGGACGGACACGCTTCCGGTGGCGTCTTTGCGTAGCAATGGCGCCTCCCTCGATGGGGACGAGGGGGGGGGGGGTTGCTAACCCTTCCGACGCCATTGGTCGAGCGGGGGCAACATGGCGCATCTGGGAGGGGCGCCGGTGCGCTGGCGCTGGCCGCGTGCGGGAGCGCAGCGACCCCCTCTGTGACGGACACCGCCCTAACGATACCAATCGTCGCCTGGGAGCTTTTTGCTCGCGCGCCAGCTGTAGAAACACGCTGGCGATGGGCGCGCCGCCCGGAGCCGGCGCCGGAGCCCGCGCCGGAACCGACGCAGCTCCGGGACCGACGCAGCTCCGGGACCAAAGCGGCTCTGGGACCGACGCAGCTCCGGGACCGACGCAGCTCCGGGACCGACGCAGCTCCGGCAGCTGTCCCGCTCGGCCGCGCGGGTTGAGGGGGAGGGGGGGGGGGCGGAACCCATGAGAGCCGGCGGGCGCAGCCGGAAGTCGGCGTCGGCGTGGTGCTCATTAGTGCCGCAGCAGCGCCTGGCGCCCACCCGACGTGTCTGATGCGAATTTAATGCCGAATTAATTGGGCCAATTAGCCAACGGGTTGGGGCGGCCATCTGGCAGCCGGGCGGCGGCGCGTGGCGTCTGACGGCCGCACTCAGGCTGCGTCACCTGGCTCACCCCAGCGGGGCATGACCCTGGGAGGGGGGGGGGGCAAGAGGGGGTGGGGAGGGGGCGTGGCCCGCAGGGTCCAGCGTCCAGCGGCCCGAGGTTCCCAACACAATGGCCCGGGGCAGAGGCCGACAACGTATCGATCTGCCACAGACATAATCGGACCGGCATTCATACTCGTCGACGTCACCCGGCCGACGGCCCGCCGAGAAATCGCTCCCTTCCGGCGTAGGGTTAACGGCATAGCCGACTAATGGCCGACTAATCACAGGGTGACAGCCAATGCCCGGTTTCGACGGCTAGTTGTAAATCATTTGCGGCCGATTATAGAAGAGACATCGGCCGAAAGGAGTTAATCGCGGCGTTCGCGGGGCCGCTGACGCACATTTCCGCTCGGGGTGTTCCGACCGGCGTTTGGCGAGGGTGGCGCGACTGATCGCAGTTCATCGGCCTGGCCTCCGGGCCTGCCCCTCCCCCGCCCGCCCGCACACCGTGGCGCCGCGGCAGATAGCCGGCTCCCCTCTTCCGGCGCTCGTGCGTCGGCCGGGCTCGCCAGCCGCGCGGCATCCAATGCCCTCTCACTACCCCAGTCGGCGCCGGGATTGATTTTCTGTGTGTGTATGTGTGTGTGTAGCGCCCCTCGCCGGCCGCGGCGCTCCCCTTCCCGGCGTCTGTATGCAGATGACGGCAGCGCGCTCTCCCAGCGGCCTGTGGTGACAGGCGCCGGGCTGCACGGCGGGTCGTCGCGCCGCGAGACATCGCTGGCGAGCCGCAGTTGTCACACGCTGCCGCCAGCGCCGCCCGGCTCCGGGCCGCCCCAGCTTCCGCGCGTCGGCGATAGAAGCTCAGCTGACGTCGCGCGGCGATGGCAGCTCAGATGATGGCGTGCCGGCGATAGAAGCTCAGCTGACGTCGCGCGGCTGGACACCGGCCGCGCCAACCCTCTCCCCGCCGCATGCCATTGGCCGGCCGGAGCCGTCCCCCTTTCGCCGGCTGCTCCCATTGGCTCAGCCATCAGAGGTGGTCAAAGGCTAACGGTGCCCTGCGCCAACCCGTTCCCGGCTGAGGCGCGGCTTTACGACCGTCTCGACGTCGGATGGCGACCGAGGAGAGGTCGTTCACCCCGACGGGAGGATGGACACCCTTTCAGCGGGAGGCGTGCCTGGTGGGCGCACAAAGCGGGGCCGACCGACTTCTGGGACAGACCCAGGCGGCAGATCAGCCGGAAGGACCTGACAAAACAGAGGCAAGGGGAGGGGGCGGTTGACCCGCGTCCCTTGAGGAACGAACCGAGCGGACAGCGGGTACCTCCCGGCAGCCACCCCGACTACGAGAAGAGTGGACGATCACAGTCAGACTGCCCTGCTAGCAGCACAGACCGCAGCGGCGCGCGTCGGCATTACAGCCCGGTTCCGGTTCGGCCGGGCCGGGTCGGGTTGCGTACCCCTGCGCGGCGACCGGACGAGCCAGGGGCGCACGGCCGCCGCACGCGCCGGCCTTGAGTGGCTGCCGGACCGCGCGACCTTCGGCCGCCCGTGGGTTCGACTGCGGCTCGCGGTTGAACCGCGACGTCAGGCGTTTCCGGATGATAGATGGCTTCTGGGTCGGACGGCTGTTTGTAGAAGGAAGGGACGAGTGTTGGGAGCACGGAGCTCGTTAGGTGGACCGGGTTCGTTATGGTCTGAAGGCAACGAAACAGGTCAGAATGTTCTGCCGCGGCCGACCGCTGGTAGGTGCCGGGAGCGTGCTCTCGGTGCTCTCCCCTCCCAGGTCGCAGGTGCCGTTGTGAGCGACTCGAGAACTTGCTAACGACTGGTCACACTCAGGGACGGACCAGGGACGTTCCAGCGTTCCTTTCACGGAGGCTACTGAGGTCACCGAGTCCTGTCCCGGCGCCGAGCACAGAGCTGCAGCCGCGCCGGAAGGCGGCGAGCCCGTCCTATCAACACGGACAACCACGTGACCGGTGACCGGCGGACATCTGGGTCAGCGCTCAGAGCAGCTCTCAGATGACGTCTGAGATAGCGCTCAGAGCAGTTCTCAGATGACATCTGGGTCAGCGCTCAGCGCAGCTCTCAGACGACATCTGGGTCAGCGCTCAGAGCAACTCTCAGATGACGTCTGAGAAAGCGTTCAGAGCAGTTCTCAGATGACATCTGGGTCAGCGCTCAGCGCAGCTCTCAGATGACACCGGGCGGCGGTGATGGCGGCGCTCTCCAGGCTCGCTCGTCAGAGCTCAGCTGTGCTTGCTGCGCATATTCCAAACAAAACCAATAAACCGAACTCTTCGGAGACGAAACCGGTGCGAAAGATTCCAGACGTCCCCTCTCTGAATATTTCCAGTTGGACCCCCGAAAATTTGAAAACGCGTCCGCGCTCGACCGATTGGACGCCGGCCGTCGGCCGGACGGCGGGGCTGACGGCGCCAGGTGACGCCGTCCGGCGGAGGAGGCCCGGCCCGCCGCGTCTGACCGGCCTCCTTCCGGGCGGCACACGCACCGCGGCACGCACAGCGCCGCCGGCCGGCCCGAAATAGCGCAGGTCGACGACCGGCGCGCCGCGCCGCCGCCCAAGGCTGGCTGGCGCCGCGCGTCTGCGTGAGAATGTGCGTGCGCTCCCGATCCTGAGGCGCGGCGCCAAGCGGGCCGCGGGGTCAACGGCCGCGCCGGCCGCCGGCGCCTGTCTTGAGACAGGTCAGCGCCGCTACCGAGAGGGGTGCCGCTGGCCGGCGGAGGAAGTCTGTTGAGGCGCGCGCCGGCGCCTGCAAAAGACGGCGGCCGAGGGAGGGGGAGAGAGTGAGGTGGGAGGTGGGGGTCAAGTCGGCCGGTGTTTGCCGGGATTCAGGATAGGCTGGAGTCGGAGAAAGGGTATCGCTGTTCTGTGTGGAAGGCTCCTCCTGGAGCGGGGTAAAATTCCGGAGGGACCGCGCCCAGTGAAAATGGGGGAATTACGGGGAACGTTGCTTAGGCCCTGCCTCAGTACTGAGACATGGTGTAGCGACAAACGTCTATGCCCGGCGCCTTAGCCGAGGGGGTCCGCTGTGCACAGACAGATTCGGCCTTGGCATGTGCAAAATTTTCGAATTCTTAAAACTTACCGCCAGTGATAGTCCGCAACGTGTAGAACATTAACGCAACTGTGTCCCAACCTTGCGCCGTGCACCGACTACAGGCATCTTAACCTTCATCGCATCGGCATCGATGCCGTTTGACAGCCCAAACCTAACGCGTTCGATGCCGTTTGCCGGCCCGTGAGAAGGGAGGAGCCGCCTCCGCTGCAGCCCGCCTCAGCCGGCCGCTGGCTGGGACGACCGCCGGCGCCGGACGCGCTCGCTCCGGCCGGCACGGCTATCGGCCGCCGGCCGCAGTGGGTCGCTCGCGGTGACCTGTGCGTTCCGGCGCCAGATAGCGCCGGGGGCGGCCCCAGGACGCAAGCGCGCGCGCAGCCGGGCAGGCAGAGCAGCTGCGCTCCGGGGAGGGAGAGCAGCCTCCGCTCGGGGGGGGGGGGGGGGGGAGGGGGTGCCACCCGGCGACAGCGAAAGGTCAGCCTCCCGCGCTCGGCCGCCGAAAAACCGAGCGAATGTGTCGCGCCAGGGAACGCGGGCAGGTTGTCTGGTGTGCGAGATCGAATGGGAGGCAGAGGCGGGAGTCTGCGAGTCTGACAGTCAGAGTCTGAGGAGCGCTGGCAGAGCGCCGTGGGGTCGGGGAAGAGCACGGGCGGGAAGGGACGAGCTCCAGATGGGCGCTGCGCCGGCCGGCGGACCGCTGGCACCCGGTAATGGATAATTGTGAGTGGCAGGCCACCTGCGCTCCGGTCCACCCTCCCCTACCCCTCCCCACACACTCACTCACACACTCACACACACACACACACACACACACACTCTCTCTCACTGACCCTCAAGGGAGCCGTGCGGTGAGGGCCCAAGGGAGTCCGCTACTCCACCAGAGGGCCCGGTATCCGTCGCGGAGGCAAGTCTGGTCTGACGGGGACCCTCACATCGGGCAGGTCGACGAGAACCACCTCAGACGGCCGCTCCCTTCCCATAGCCGCCGCCGGCTTTTACACGCCACAAAGCTCATTTTCGCGCTAAAAACGGCCCGGCCCAACCGAGCCGCGCCATATGATGAGGAATCTAGGAATACGCCCCTGGCAACGCAAAATACCCGTAGTAAGCGACTGGTTGTCTTGTGCGCGGCCTCTTCTCAGCCGGGCGGTGAGTCGGCCGGCGGGCCGGCTGCCGCGCTGGTGTCGGCGCTCGCCGAACGCCCCTCCCCCTCCCGCCCCTTGTCCGCGTCCTCCCCCTCCCCCTCCTCTTCCTCTCGGAGCTCCCCGTTCGTCTGATCGCGGCCGTCAGTAGACGCGGAGCTCCTCCGCGGCGGCGCGACGCTCGGGTCCTCCTCCTCGCCGCCGTCCCAGGGGCGGGACTCGGCCGAAGCCGGGCTCCAGCGCGCCGCTGAGACGGCCCGCTCCCCGTCCTCCGCGAGCGCCGGCTGCGCGCGCGGTTCCTCCTGCGCCGCCAGCTCGGGCCGGCCGTTCGACGCCGGGCTGCGACGCAAGGCCGCGACGAGGCCATCCTTCTCCTCCTCTTCCTGCTCCTCCTTGTCGCCCACCACCTCCTCCTCCTCCTGGGCGGACTGCCGGTGGCCGCGGAAGAACGGCGTCAGGCCGAACCAGGGAGCCGCCAGCCGCAGGCCGTTACGCCCCGGCTCTGGTCGCTCCGCCATCAGAGCCGACGCCAGGTGGAAGCGCGGCGCCAGCACGCTCGCCTCGTTCTGCCGGCGGTACGGCGACGCCAGGAACGACACGGGGCTGCTCCGCGAAACGGCTGCGCTCAGCTCCACCTCCTGGCGCCGCTCATGGTACCCGTACTCGGCCAGCGCCGCACCCCAGCGCGGGCCGGCCGGCGCTGGCTCCTCGCGCGCCGGCTGGCGAGGCTCGGTCGACGCCAGGTCCCACCTGGAGGATGACACGCTCAGGTCCTGCTGCCAGTCGGACGGCGGCCGGCGCGCCGCCGGACTCCACCGGCCGCCGGAGAGGCTCAGGTCCTCCGGCTCTGTCTGCTCGGGCGCGGCCGGCGGCGGCCGGCAGGGCGCCAGCGGCGGCGGCGGCCGCACCACGCGGCGCGTCTCGCTCGCCTTGCGCACGCGCCGGCGCACCTGCTCGTGGCGCTCGCCGCTGCTCGCCTCGGAGCGCGTCTCGGACGAGTCGGCGCCGAACGGCGAACGGTCAGCCGGCTCGTCCGGCGCCTCGTCCGGCGGCGGTGCAGCGGCGTCACGCGCCGGGCACTTGTGATGCACCAGGTGGTGGCGACGCCGGAACGAGCCCAGGCACTCGACGCACTGGAACGGCTTCTCGCCGTTGTGGATGAGCGTGTGCGCCTTCAGCTGGTTGCTGTCGGAGAACTTGGACTTGCACACGTCGCAGGAGTAGGGCCGCTCGCCAGTGTGCACGCGCAGGTGGCGGCGCAAGTTGGCCACCTGCACGAACTGGCGGTCGCAGTGCACACAGTGGTACGGTTTCTCGCCCGTGTGCAGGCGCATGTGCGTCTTGAGGTGGTGGTCGCGCGTGAAGCGCTTGTGACACTCCTTGCACTCGAACGGTTTCTCGCCCGTGTGCGTACGCTCGTGGTTCTGCAGCACGTGCTTGTAGCCGAAGCTGCGGTTGCACACCTGACAGACGAACACCTTGTCTCGGACGGACGCCTTCTTGTCGGGCGGCCGTCTGGCCGGCGGCGAGCTGTCCGAGCGCGCTGGCGAGCCGTTGGCGGCGGCGCCGAGCCGCGGCGGGCCCGACTCTGGCGGCCGCGACAGCCCGGCCGGCTCCGGCTTGGCCGGCCGCGGCGGCTCGGCGGCGCCGGCCGCCATCTTGGACCAGGCCAGCAGCGCCTCGTGCTGGTGCAGGCCGAGGAGTGAGCTGGCGGACGGGCCGAGTAGCGCGCGCTGGTACTGCATCTGGCTGGCCTGCTGGGCGGCCAGGCCGGCCATCAGCGCCGCCTGCAGACTGGCTGGCGTCAGCAGGCCGCCCGGCTGGCCCAGCAGGCCCAGCTGGCCGGCCGGCAGCGGCGGCAGCAGGCCCAGCTCGGCCAGCTGCGAGAGGGCCGGCGCCGCGCCGCTGCCGCCCGCCTCCGACAGCTCCTCCTTCATCGGAACCGACGGCGGGCCCGACCTGACGGCACACCGACGCCACACGTCAGCTCACATGACCACGTGACACAGCGGGGGCAATATGGCACCACGCGCGCGCCCCGAGCAATCACCTAACCCAAGTTTATTTTGACATTAGCACAGAATAAGCATCTGCACGCTGTTTTGACCAGGCGACCCAAATAAAACGCGTTTGTCCCCGAATCATTTGCGGTGCACCGATAATGTCAGGAAGCACGGGCGTCACGGACCAACGTAGCCATCAGCGGCAAGTCGCGACGGCGACTTCATGGCTGGCGGCTATCGCAGCGAGCTGCGGCTGACCAGCTGACCACCAATGGGCGTCGATCAACGCCAACAGCGCACGCCCTGATTGGTCGGTGGCTCGCGCGTGCAACCGTCAAGCGCTCGATAGGGTTAGCGGCGGGCGGCCATGATGAACTGCGATATCACGCTGTCCGGGATTCTCGGACTCGATGTCTTGGTGTCTGGAGGATCAGGACGCTGACACACGCGTCTCCCGCCCCGATGTGGGATCTCTGCACGCGTCGCTCAACGCAAACACTGACACAAGCACGGCAAATTATAAACGCCGCGTGTGGATTCTATTGACTCGAGTTCGTGTTTCCGTGTTACTTACTTACCGTATTGGACGTTGGCTTTGCTCAGTCTATACGCATGATCAGTATGGTACCAAATGCTTTTCTAGATTTCTGCGTAGTCCCACCAGAGTATTTCAAGGCTGACCACTCGGTCCGCTCCCATGGCCGTGTTCGCCAACGATATATTACTCTAGCAGGGTACCAGCATCTTGGCGTTGTTCATGAGAGCATCACATGGTCTATAGGGACGCACTGGTCCAAACTTCGAGCGATGCGCTCCTCCGTAACAGGTCCTTGCCACCCGCCGAGCCAGTAGAAGCGATGTTTCATTCGCACCGCGGCGGTTGCCACGATGACGGCGGTCGCGACAAATGCAGGGAAGAAGTGTAGTACCGTAACAAAGCGTTGACAGCGAAACTTGGGCTCAACAATAAATAAGATCCACATCTTTATTATGTCTTGATGGTGCTACGGTGGCACTACCCAGTGCTATTATCAGACTAACTGGCTTTGAGGTTTCAAGAGAGTGTGTTTTTGAAATATGTCCAAAAGGTGGGACACTCCCTTCAAGACTATCAAATGATATAGGTAAGACATCACTGCTAGCCTTCCTCCTCTTAGAATAATCTGGAGAGAGAAGAGATAGATATATTAATATTTCGGTTACATGTTTCAAAATTCAAAGGTACATGCTGATCTCACTATTCTTTCAGTTTTTTTTCTCTAAAAACAGCGAGCTACAGTTTGCACAATTTATCAACATTCAAGGGATTGTACAAGAAGCGATTGCCAGCCATTGATACGATACCGTTTTTATCCAGCTAAGGATTAAAATGCTTGCAAAATATGTGTGCACCAATACTTGGATGTGCATTGTGTTGATGTGTGGCTGGCCATTGCTCCTTGTGCAATCCCCTGTATGTCCATGACTTGTAAGGACTGATGATTGCTGTAAAAAAAAACTGAAAAATCAAGTGGGATAAGCAGGCGATTTTCAGTTTTAAATATAATGTTTACATTCGTTACGATAAAGGCATGTAGCTGATATGTAATAATACATCTATTTTCCTGGTTATTCTGCGAAGAATAGGGTTAGCAGTACCATCTTACTCACATGTATAGGGTTCCTCGCAAATGTTTTAACAACATGCGGAATATCCAAACTCTGATATTTGTTTCCAAGTCCTTGCTAAATCCTAACATTCCTGCAAACATTTTAATATTCCTAAACCGAATGTTCACCTCTATTTACGACGTGCTATCACTTAGTGGTATGCCTTTGGTATGTCTGTCTGCATCATTTGCTGCGTTCTTGACAAGCGTCGACCCATTGAATGAGAGAGGTGCCTGGTATGCCTTTCCGTTTAGAGCTCCAGCTTCAACTTCCCATCTACCTAAGACAAGAACCGCAATGTGTTCCCCGAAGGATTCAGAATAACTTAATAGTTTGGAGGGTTCTTAATCAACAAATCTTAACGCAGCCCTGTAAACACAACTTAAAAACAACCTCCCTCTTCAACCTCTTCCCCTCGGGCAACGCTCATTATGTTAAAATATTATTTCATCGGTCCAACGAGCACGAATATTTGAGGGGGGGCTGCCGCGCCTCGCGGTCCCGCCCCAGCAGCAGACCAGCGTCCGGTGGGAGCCGCGCCTCGCGCTCCGGCCCCAGCAGCAGACCAGCGTCCGGTGGGAGCCGCGCCTCGCGGTCCTGTCCCAGCAACAGATCAGCGCCCGGTAGGAGCCGCGGTCCCACCCGGCTCAGGCTCCGTCCCGTCCCGCCCCGGCCGCCGGTCGGGCCTGGCACTCATTATGGACTCGCTCCGAAAATCGATCAGAGCCCGGGGGGGGGGGGGGGGGGGCAGTGAATAGGCCCGGCGGTAATTCCCCGCCGGCGCCTCGGGAGAAAGAGAATGGCTGCATTTGACGCGATCGGTGTTGAATATGCGACCATTGTGCCGCATTATTTATTCAGGCGGATCCAGCGAGGTGGCTTTCCGGATTCCGACGAGTCGGGAGCCGGATATTTGGCTGCCGCGACCGGCCGATGGCCGCCAGAGGGCACCGCCGAGATAGAGCGCTCCCACGCGGCGGTCGGGTTTGCCCAACATCCGCAGCCCTTCAGCAGAGGAAGGCTCTTGTCAGCGTCTAACACGCGCTTTCGCCAGATGGTCGTCGACTTGCCAGTTGTGGGCGAACGCCAAAACTAGGCAAATAATGTCCTATTGCCCGCCTTGTCGCAGCTCTGGACGCGCGTATTAGCCCAGTGAACTCACACACACACACACACACACACTTGGGTACAGAGAATTTCTGCAGGGCCCACAGCGCGGAAGGCAATTAGGGCATAATGCAGATACGGCGGGAGAGCGGCGCTGCAGCGACAGCCAGCAAAAGAGAGGAAACAGACGTAGGGGAAATGGAAATGTTAATGCACCTTTGTTGGGGAGATATAAATGACAATGGGAGCGGCCGGGTCGCTGAGTGATGCCAGGCAGCTGGGTGGTGGGACCCGCAGCCACCAGCGCGCGCAACAGATCACGTTGGCACAAAGGGCAGCGTAATGCCTGTGTCAGCGGCGGTCCTGGTTCGGCAACTAACTGGAACGCATTTGGTAGAGCAGAGCACGCTTAACCTCGTGGTGCCCCTAATACAGCGAGTGACCCTACGGCGTCGCTTACAACAGGGGCAGCACGCATCACCCCGTCGCCCTGCCATTGTCGGATGGGCTGCGAGGCTGCCGGTGGGTGACCCCCTGCGCTGTGCCCGCCAGCGGCCGTAATGGAGGCGGCGGCGCGGCGCCACCATTAGCCGCGCTGGCTCCGCGTCACCCGGTGACGGATGACGCCCAGGCCTGGATACGACCGCACGAGCGGTCAGGACCGGCACAGCATAACCGACGCCCAGGCCTGGACCGGACCACACGAGCGGTCAGGACCGGCACAGCATGGCCGACGCCCAGGCCTGGACCGGACCACACGAGCGGTCAGGACCGGCACAGCATGACCGACGCCCAGGCCTGGACCGGACCACACGAGCGGTCAGGACCGGCACAGCATGACCGACGCCCAGGCCTGGATACGACCGCACGAGCGGTCAGGACCGGCACAGCATGGCGGACGCCCAGGCCTGGATACGACCGCACGAGCGGTCAGGACCGGCACAGCATGACCGACGCCCAGGCCTGGATACGACCGCACGAGCGGTCAGGGCCGGCACAGCATGACCGACGCCCAGGCCCGGACCGGACCGCAAGAGCGGTCAGGACCGACACAGCATGGCCGACGCCCAGGCCCGGACCGGACCGCAAGAGCGGTCAGGACCGGCACAGCGCGACCGACGTCCAGGCCTGGACCGGACCGCACTAGCGGTCAGGACCGGCACAGCGTGACCGACGCCCAGGCCCGACCGGACGTGCCGGCCTCGGCTGTCGCAGACGGCGGCACCAGGGGTAAGTCCGGGGTACGCCGGGCGGCCAGGGCTTCTGGCAGAGCTTTGGAATCCGCCGTGAGTGGCGGGAGAGGTTTGGCGGTTCGACGCGCGTCACCGTCTCCTCAATCGGCGCGAACATTTTCCAGCGTTCCGAATCGAAGCGGTCACCAGGGACGCTGGACAAAGTATTGCTTGGAAAACGGGGTGAAGCGTTTGTAGCCGCAAAAACGCGAGCCCAGTATAATTTTCCCTGTATTGGGTGAACGCCCTGTTCAGGCTGGTAGCAGCTTGCCCTGCTGTCCCCCTCCCCAGCCCCTCTGTCCGTGGCAACACCTGTGGTCCACAAACAGCTAGCATTTCAAATCTCCTGCACCAGATCTGTTTTTCGTTGGGTTCGGGTGGTGCTGACGCCGCGGTCTTCTGCGGTCCAGCCTCGGTGACGCCTCGGCCAGGCCTCGGTGACGCCTAGGCCCAGCCTCGCTGACGCCTCGGCCCAGCGTCGGTGGCCACTCAGCCCAGCCTCGCTGACGCCTCGGCCCAGCCTCGGTGGCGCCTAGGTCCAACCTCGGTGGCGCCTCGGTCCAGCCTCGCTGACGCCTCGGTCCAGCCTCGGTGGCGCCTAGGTCCAACCTCGGTGGCGCCTCGGTCCAGCCTCGCTGACGCCTCGGTCCAGCCTCGGTGGCGCCTCGGTCCAGCCTCGGTGGCGCCTCGGTCCGGCCTCGGTGGCGCCTCGGTCCAGCCTCGGTGGCGCCTCGGTCCAGCCTCGCTGACGCCTCGGTCCAGCCTCGCTGACGCCTCGGTCCAGCCTCGGTGGCGCCTCGGTCCGGCCTCGGTGGCGCCTCGGTCCAGCCTCGGTGGCGCCTCGGTCCGGCCTCGGTGGCGCCTCGGTCCAGCCTCGCTGACGCCTCGGTCCAGCCTCGCTGACGCCTCGGTCCAGCCTCGCTGACGCCTCGGTCCAGCCTCGGTGGCGCCTCGGTCCGGCCTCGCTGACGCCTCGGTCCAGCCTCGCTGACGCCTCGGTCCAGCCTCGCTGACGCCTCGGTCCAGCCTCGCTGACGCCTCGGTCCGGCCTCGCTGACGCCTCGGTCAGGCCTCGGTGACGCCTCGGTCCGGCCTCGGTGACACCTCGGTCCGGCCTCCGTAACCACTCAACCCAGTCTCGCTGACGCCCTGGCCCGGCCTCGGTAACCACTCAGCCCAGCCTCGCTGACGCCTCGGCCCGGCGTCGTCGTCTCCTTCAGTCCCGACGCCCGGTACGGACTCTCCCCGACTCGAGGCGAGCGCAGCGTTGTAAAACCGCCACCTCCGGGCACGCTTACCACGTGGCCGAGGGCCGAAAATTCCGCGGCCGGCCGGCACGACCTTGAACTTGACGCACGCCGGTCTCGGCGAATCAGCGCGCTCGTTTGTGTTACGCGCGCTTGCTTGTAGAGCGGAACGGCGCCAAACGGAGCTCGGCCTGCCGGGCGCCGCGGCTCGCGCGACGCCGGCGGCGGCAGAGCACCGGCCGGCCGCAGGTGATCCGGGGAGACGCCGGACGACCGTGCCACCCCGGCCATCACGGACGTACCGTAAGCGCTGCTGACCGTCCGTGGCCGCTGGAGACGCCGCTAAGCTCAGGCAGGGGGCTAACGAAATGGAAGCGTCGTTCCGCTTATTTAGGCTATTGATGATGAAAAGTTATGACATTCCCACGAGCATTGCCATATTTCGAAGAAGAAGATAACCTCTTGGTCGAGTTCTCGTCTAGCTAGCAGCTGTTGAAAAGGCGACACATCATGACGTTGTTAATTGGTAAAATGCTCCGGCGACCAGCAGGCTAAAATGCATACTTGTGTGCCTTATCGGGCATCCGCTTACATTCGTCAGGCTTCTTTGAAGCGTTTTCTCACTGCACATGACTTATCTGGATCATCGTATAGCTACTCGGACCTGAAGTAGAGCTGCCTACCTATTCGGCACTCCTGTATTCACCCCCTGTTCGGCACCCCTGTATTCACCCCCTGTTCGGCACCCCTGTCTCGAAATTCGCGCCGCCCGCTGGACGCGGCGAGCTGGCGGCTGACCGGGCGCGGCTGGGGTGGTCCCGGGGGTGGCGCGCGGGGGACCGAGGACCGCCCCCTCCCCCCCCCGCCCGGCCGGTCCCCCCCTTGTCAAGGTCAGGCCCAAGGTGAGGAGCGGCGCCGGCGGCTGGTCCCCGGTCCGGCCCGGTGCGGCCGGCACCTCAGGAAGCCGGCTCCTCCGGTCGAGCTGGGGTGCCACCGGCCGGTCAGCCGATCCTGGGAGACCGTGACAGGGCAGCGCGATATTTTCCTTCTGCCTCTGGCGGAAGGCGCCCTCTAGATTCCAATTTTTTTCCCAAAAAGGATTGCTTATATTCGGAAGTTGTCGCAAGCCTTGAATACAATATTCATTGAGACGACTTGATGGTGAAGTCCTCATCTTTCACATTTTCTCCGGAAAGGTAAAAAATGAAGACAAAGTTTCATAGCAAATGTATGCATACTTATATGCATTAAACCAGTGTCATCGTGCAATCGTACAAGCACCTCTTTCAGCAAAACCGCCCACCTTTTTAATCATCTACGGCTGACGCCAGCTAAAGAACAAAATGCCGTAGGCCTACACTTATTTCGGTCCTGACGAGATGTGGACACATGATATGCATCCCTACGATATCCTTAGCTCACATTCCTAGCTCACTCATACCTCATGATATCCCCACTCACGTTTTTATCCCCAGCTCACTTAGCATGTGTTCATCCCTCTCACACGCCTAGGGCCAGTTCCCGTCACTCCTCTAACCTCCTCTAACCTCCTCAAAGCTCCTCCAGCTAATTTGATCGTTCCTGTGGCTCTTCAAACCTCCTCTAAGCTCCTCAAAGCTTGTCTCTTACCTTTTCCAACCAGCTCCGAAATGAAAGGTGGTTTCCGGAGTAGTTTGGAGGAGGCTATAGTAGAATTAGTGGCGTAGTTCATTCATAAGCTTTTTTGGCTTTATTTTGTATTGTTTGACAGAAACAAGGGACTGGCGTGTAAATTAGTTTATATTCATGAACTTATTTTTATTCTATACAGGTATGGTTTTGAATGTATTCTTCCAGTGAGCTAAACTTCCAATGTTATTCGGTGTCAGTGCGTCAAAACTGTTAGTCTAAATTGCGCGCAAATAGCTGGTACCTTCTTCAAAATGTTTCCGCGGAAGCAGATTTCAGCGCTTCTCCAACGTCCTCCAGGCCCATCCGATCTTTTTAGGAGAAGCGACGGAAACAGACCCCTATCGGTCCGAAGCCGAACACAGTGTGATGGCCGCCGCCGCCGCCATCAAGTGCCGAGTCACGGGCGCGGCGGTGGCGTGCGCCGGCGGCTGTGTGCGCCGTACACACGCGCCCACCGCCCGCCGCAATCCGTCACCGGCTTGTTTAACCTGACCACATGTTTGTCGGCCCCGGCCGCCATCGACTCAACCCTCTCACCATTGGAGCGTAAGACCGCAGGCCCCGCCCACCGGCGGAGCGCCGTCGGCCAATTACCACTCAACCCTTTCGGACGTCGACCAATCAGCGCGCGCGGTGCCAACCCTTCTGCCGTTGGCCGGCGCGGAGCGAGGGGCGGGTCTGAAGCCGACTCCAGCCTTCTCCGCCGGGTTCCCCATTGCGTCGAAAGGGATGGGCGGGACGGCAGACACATCCGACGCACGTTAAGTGAATGTGAAATGATGTGATGTGATGTGAAATTAATGTCATATTTGATTGAGGATCCGATACATGTCATCAGTGCGAAACATGGAGAGCACGAGTCATGCTTTGTCAAAGGCTGAAAGTGCACGTGCCACCCATCCACATTCTACGCGACTGGTCGGAGCAGGATCCCACAACTCTTCATGAAATATGCGCATTTGAATGCGCGCACGTGGCGCCACCCGGCGCTTATGATGTGTTACGATAAAGGCAGGCTCCCCATCAGTTGAAAACACCTGCCCAGCTGCGCGTAGCGCTTCAAAGAGGTGTATGAGGCTCAGGCCCAGGCGCTGAAGGGAGGGGCGAGGGAAACAACACCGCCCAACATAATCAGCGACACTCTATAACGGACGGCCCTTTCGGGAATTTCCATAATTTTTGTTGGCATATTTAATGAGCAAAATAATTTTAAATCCAGTATATGCGGCATGAGAAAACCCTGCGATGGACTTAGCTGACAATAAAATGCAATTTTACGTTGTTTTTGAAGGAAGTACAATCATGCGCAAAACTTCATGAAATTTGCTCAACTTCAGCTTTAAAAAATTAGACGCAGCAAAGAACATATTTCGCGTAAAAAGCGCCGATATTGGCCGGTTTTCAGTGGTTTGGTGTCTGACAACGAGAGGACGAAGCCTACAGTGAGTTGGGAATGGAGACAGAGGAGACAGAACTTCTCCACAGCGCTGTAAAGGTACACCCCTATGACCATATCCCACCTATCGATGGATGAAAAAAGCGTTGAAAAATCCGAATAACCGCATCCTTGCAAGTTGCATTCAAGTCTCGCGATGCAAGTACTGGTTGACTACTAACGGCACGGGCGGGTCTATTCGGTGCTCTTGACAGGCTCAGCCTGAGCTGGCCTCGCGCGACGCGCCTGACGCACGGCCGGGGCTGTTCGGTGCTCTCGACAGGCTCAGCCTGAGCTGGCCTCGCGCGCCGCGCCTGACGCACGGTCGGTGCACAGGGGTCGACCTGAGCGGCGTACCTGCGCCGTCACCGGGGCGGGTGGCGTCGGGGCTGGTCGAGGCAGCGGCGGCGGGTGGGAGCGCCGCGAGTGGACCGGGGGAGGCCCGGGGAGGGCAGGCACGCCGCCGGTGGACAGGGACAGGACCGGGGAGGGCAGGCACGCCGCCGGTGGACAGGGGGCGGGCGGGCGCAGGTCGCTCACCTCTGCCGGCTGGCCGGCGAGCATTGTCCACCAGCGACGCCGGCGCACAGGGTCGGGCCCGTCCGCCGCCGGCCGCGGTAAAGACCAGCGTCTGGGACCGGCTGGACCAGCGTCGCCGACTGCCCTGGCTGGCGGCGCTGGTCAGCCTGCGCGGTCGGTGTAAAGCGTGACGCGATCACCAGAAGTCGAGGTGACGGCGAACATGAGGAGATGTCAAGCGATGTGACACGTGACACGCGCAGAAGCCCTTCAACAGGCTACCGTGTCCGGCAAAGGGACAGCGGCTTCCAATTTTAACATTGCCTGGTATTCTCCCTCCAGCACCGAGAGAAAATTGTGTATAAGCCTTCTGACGATGCATGTGGAATCGGATTCAAAAGCTCCTCACCCCCTCTACATGCTGCCTCTTCAGAGGTCCCGTGCTTCTCCCTGGTCTTTCGATTTTTGATTCCCTCCGTCGCCGCCTCCCCCCCCCCCCCCCGCCAAGAAGCAATTGAACTAACTAAAACAGTTTTAGAAATCGCGGGAGGCACGTACAATCTTCAAGAGTCTATGTAAGAAATCACCACTTCCTGGTGATTTTAGTGGAGCTCCGTTCCTGCTCCGACACAACCACGCGAGAGAGGTTACCAGACCAAACCTGTTCCTACTGGCCAGCCCTGCGGCGGCAACCGCGTCCGTGGGCGCCGGCACCAGGACCGATAATTGGGGAAGGAGGGCCTTCTGTATCGTTTTACGTATTTCCTATCTATCTGGTCTACAATCGCAAATTGACTCTAACGTCTACAGTGTCAGAAGTGACACAAGCTAGTGCTGAAGCATCGCCATCGGTTATCGCTGATTAAAAAATTATTTACGCATGTATATCTGAACATGAATCGAGATGAAGATTTCCGTCAGCTCGTTGTCTGCGTCTATTTTTCACATCCAATCACGAGGCGTTTTTATGTAGCAGCATTTGGAAATTCGCCTGGGCTTGCCGAGCCACATGAAGGTTTCCATGGCTTCACGCTTCTACCCCTGGTGATCCCTCCCTGGTGGCAGCCCTCTCGCGTCGCGAACGCAAGCCTGCCCGATTGTTATCCAACCCCTTAAAAGCGTGCCACCCCGTTTTCCCTGGATACGGGCTGGTTTTCTACCTCACACCCGGCCGCTTTAAGCCGGCGCTAATCCCGGTGTCGGCTGGTCCGCCCCCTCCGCGGCACGTGCGCCCGACTCCGCTCTCACAGCTGGGACGGTGCAGCAGCGCCGGTGGCGTGTGGCTGGCAGCAGGGCCGGCCGCAGCGGGCCCGGACGCACCAGCCGGCGCTGGCCGGGCCGGACCGGGCGCGGCTGGGGCTCCGTACGCGGTCAGCAAGGCCGGCGCGCGCCCGACCTGGCACCGCGGCGTGAGCCTGCTTGGTGTCCGACGGCACGCAGGCGTTGGACATGGGATGATAGACGTAGTGGTGACAGAAGCTTTACAATTTCAAGTTTCAACACTTAAAGTGCAGGCTGTACCGATTTGTATGCAGACACTGCGTCTGCAGCCCCACATCCCGAGAGCTGTCCAGACCATACTGGTTGCACTGCGGAGAAGGCTGGAGGACGTTGAGATCGGATCAGAAATGATGCATCAAACAGCTACACGAACAAAGAACGCTCGTCGATCGCTGGTTGACTGGTGCATCGTGCACACCGGCATCACTGGACAGCACGCTTTGGGAGAGTGGGCGAACCGGTCCGCAGGCGTCATACGACAGCCACGCGCAAATGGAAACAGAAGTGAACATTCACTGCGCTGCCAAGCGAATGCGCTGGACGTGCAGAGTCCGCCGCCATATCCAGCGACCGCAGCCCAAATCCAGTGACCTAACGGGGGAAATGCCACCGTCTACATGGCGCGCTCAGGCTGTTCTGCTGTGCGCTGACGCCTTACACGACGTTGGGGACGCGTCTGAAGCTGTCGGGCCCAGCGTCGCCCGTCACGCCGCACCCCCGACCACCTGGCCCCGCCGCGGGCGACCTTGGGGCGCTGTCCGCCGGGGAAGAGCCCCGCGAACACGGCCCCGTGGCCCCCCAAAGCAGCAGAGCCACGGCCATCGTGGGAGGCCGGCCGAGATGGAGCCGCAGCCCATTAATCACAGCGCATAATGGCATAATGGAGACCCGGATCGGCGGCCGAAATTAGACGGCTTGATCCGCCTGGCAGTGATATCAGCGGCGATAACCGCGGGGAAACAGAAACGAAGCAGAAACGAATGCCGCCGGTGATTAACAGGTCCGCCGGCGCGAAGGACGGCAAAAGTTACCCATCGGGAGCACACCAAGGGTCGCAGGGAGGTCTGAGCCAGTTCAGTAGAGATGTGATACGCTGCCGCGTTTTATCCACGCCTCGCGCCGCCTGCTGAGTGCGGGAAACATGCCAATTTTAAATGAAATGCACTGCCCAACTTAATCAGTCGCATCGGGTTTGTTTGACGATAGCGTTAGATGGTGTTATGTAAATTTTCTTTTTCAAGAGCATGCACACACATATATGAAAAAGCCTACATACCTTGAGCTACTTGTGAATGAATATTTATGCTAAGAGCTTTTGTAATGAGCTGTCAAACAAGGCTTCTGTGACTTTAATTTTTTTCTAATCCTCGTGCTGATTCGCCGTTTTTCATGATGCGGAATGCTGGGGGATCGGGTCGAACCGCCAATTCCAAACTGAGGAAGACAGAGCCCAGCGGAAAGCACCAATGGACTGCTCTCAACGAGATCCACGACCGATGATAAGTGTGATGCTGCTAGGTCAATCAATGACTCATCAAACCAGGTCTAAGGTCAAATTTTCCCGCTGCACGAAATATTTCAGCTTGACATGCACACATGCACGGGATCAAGCGACACAAAACATAAGCAGGCGTGTTCCTCGTTCAATTCTTGTAATAATTTTTGCAGTTCTGTGTGTTTTGCGCACTTATGGTGTTTAGCCGAGTTAATGTAACAGCGTTGACCCGCCACGCACGGTCCGCGGAAAAGTCGGTTGTCGCACGCTGCCCGTTCCACCGTGGATTGCCGTGCAGTGCTCCCAAAAGACCACCGCCGCTTCGAAGCCAGAAATGCTAGGAACGCGTTTTTGGTGTGAACACACATGCATTGGCTTTCCATAGGCTGCTGAGATTTTGGGCACAATTGCACTGCATGACGGAGAGATATTTTTAAAACTTGCGGGGAAGGGGGGGGGGGCGTCGAGCGCCCTCCATGCGGGGCGCGGGTGAACACAAGGAACCAGGGGCGTCATTTCATACACTTTCGGGGGTCTAAGCCCCCTTCTCAAGTGCTGAATTGAGCCCCCTCCTCGATGAGATGATCCTTTGAGCCCCATTCATACATTTGAGCAAAGAGGGAATACTGAGCCAATAAATACGGAACAATTGTCATAACTAATGGCATACTAGGTAGAAGACACCTGAACACATCACTACAAGCATCATGCATATTTTGCCCCAAATAGCATCCTGTAAGTACCTAATGTATTTGTCACGTTATTTCCTTCATATGTTAAGCCAGCCTGCCAATGTTTGACACGTTCTTTCAAATGGTACCGTCTGGATTGGGAAAAAAAACAATGAGATGCAATATGTGATAACTTTTAGCTGTACAGGGCGGTCCTCATAAAATCTAACACATGATTTTCCCACAGCCACAAATATGCGACATTTGTCGCATATTTGTGGATGTGGTGGTTATAAACACCGTCAGCGACAGCAGCCAGTTGCCTAGGATCGCCTACTAAGGTTTTATAAGATGTTCTTCGTGTTCTAAGATGGAAGGTGTCTTTTGCTTCCATAAATTACACCCGACTGCAAGCTTTTCGCACAAAAAGTAGCTCTCATGAACTTGAAATGCAATGCCATTCATTCCTCCGCAAGAAAAATTGAAATATCTGATAAAAAAGAAATCAACATCGAGGGAGCAAATTTATGCGACCGAAATGCGGGGAGAAATGAGGGTTTTGGAGATAAGTGAGGTCAACTGTTTCGACTGAGTCCCCAGACTGACTTTAAAAAGTGACTGACACCCCTGCAAGGGCCATTCTGTGGGGGCATTATCTGAAATGTGCGCTGTCACTGGCTAGGCATAAAACGCATACGCATGAATCCATCTCTTTCAGAGTAATGGTCCAGAGACAGGCAGCGATTCAACAATAGCAGAGCTTCATCCACGCTGTGTTGGGCTAAACTGTAAACGTTGCCGTGGTATTCACACACCATACGGACAATCTTTGGAAGACGAGTGTCCGTCTCCTGGCCGCATTTAGGTAGGTTTAGGTTTAGGTTTAGGTTCTTTAGGTTTAGCCTGGCCCCACCCGGAAGAATGGAGAACGGATTATGCCAAACTTCGCTTTCCATCTCCGTATCCGCCTACAGTCATGAGACAAAAACGACTGTGTAGACCTCCCGCACCCTTGAGGGGACTCCAACCCCTGTGCTCGTGAACTTGACATGGAGCCCGCCGTCATTGTGGAACATAGAAGCCGATCGCAAGCAGCATTTTCCAATGGCAGAGACGACAACGTGCGTGTCATGTGCAACTGAAGAGTGTGTCAACTGTCGCGCTATCTTAAACTACGGTCCCGGAATCCTGAGCTTTCTACGGCCTCATAATCCATTGCCCACTATGGATAACCTCGCCATTCTCAGTCAGACTAAGCAACACGGGGTATGGGACTTTGCCCAACACATGCGATCAGAAGGCTACCCAGTACTTACTTGTCCGTGGTGATGATGAGTATCTGGCTTCCCTTCACCTGTAAACACAAGATATGGTGTCAGCCCCGGTATTAATGGAAGAAAACATTGGGATAGTCTTAAACTCGCTAACTAACTGATGTGGTCTAGGTAAGCTAAGCCTCGATACACACCTGGGCAAATGGTCAATCACTGAAAAGTTCAACTGGAACTGAAGCGACCAGATGGCTATCTAGGTTGTAAGGCTGCTTATGCGCACCGGGTGGGCGAGGACGAGGACGACCTTATGACCTGAAGTCCAAACTCACCAAGCTACAGCTATGGCTGAATGCGCGCCGAGCAGCGCGGTCCTATCACCCGCCACCCAGTGGTCCTACCACCTGCTACCCAACGGTCCAATCGCCCGCCGCCCGGCAGTCCTACCACCTACCACCCAGCGCCCCGATCGCCTGCCACCCAGCGGTCCTACCATGTACCATCCATCGGTCCTACCGCCTGCCACCCAGTGGTCCTACCATCATCCACCCAACGGTCCAGTCACCTGCCACCCAGTGGTCCTACCACTTTCCACCCAGTGGTCCTACCACCTACAACACAGCGGTCCTACAACCTACCACCTAGCGGTCCTACCACCCGTCGCCCAGCAGTCCTACCATCTTCCACCCAACGGTCCAGTCGCCTGCCACCCAGTGGTCCCACCACTTTCCACCCAGTGGTCCTACCACGTACAACACAGCGGTCCTCCTACCACCTGCCACCCAGCGGTCCTACCACCTGCCACCAGCGCCTCCCGCAGCGCCTGCCCCGGCGGAGCGAGCCCGCCCACTCGGTGTCAACGTCCACCCCAACCCATTCACGCGAACCGGTTCCGGGTGCTCCCCAAGGCGAAGGTCGATTTCACTCTCGCGGGCCGAGAGTAACCTTGCCCGTGCCGTTCACCCTTTGTTTACGTGGCGTCACCCTTTGGCGGCCCCTGGCGGCCACCACTGACCCACATCTCGCCGGGCCGCCGAGCGCCGCTCGCGCCAGGCACCGCACCGAGAGGAGCGGGGCGTCGCCGGCGCCTGTCTCGGAGCGGGAGCGGCGGGCCGGGTCACGAGGCGCCCCGCGGTCGGGTCACGGGACGCATCGAAGTCGGGCCACGAGACACCCCGGGGGCACGGTGGGACTCGTTCGTGTACCGCCGTGACGTCGCGAGCCTGCGTATCAGATCAGCAGTATGTACAGCAGCCGGCTGGGAGCGCAGCATATCGGCAACCCCACCGCGCGTGGAGGCCAGCACAGACGCGGTGGACACGAGACACGGACGGCCCTGCCTCCAGCCCGCCCGGCCGCCTGGCCGAACACGGCATGAGCAGGAACCAGCGCGCGGCGGCGGCGGCGGCGGGGGAGGGAGGGGGGGGGGGAGGAGTAAACAACACAGGCGCGAGACTGCGGGCCCGCATGGCTGCAGCTGGGCACCGGGCGGGGCAGAAGCAGAGGGGAGGATCGGGAGGTGGGATCGGTGGCGTGGCTAGGATTTCGCCCAGGAAGGGCCGATTCGGAACATCCGGGCTTGTTCAGTCAGGGGCCCCTGTTGTCACTGCCAGGGCACTGTTTTTATTTGGAGGGCCTTTTTAGGTTTGGAATCTTGTTTTGAAGCCCCGGTGTTCGTCAACCATGTTGAAGTTTAGAAGCCCTACGGGCACATAACACTGTCAAGAAGTACTAGAATATTTGGCCTCAGGAACTCTCGACACCTGTAAGCAGCGGGGAGGGGAAAGAAAGACTTAGTCCAAAAGCTCCCGCTTGTACACTGGATCTGATCACGTAGTGCAACGGACATGGCATATCAAACAGCCTGGGGTGGGGGAGGGAAAGTGCTGCGCTATAGAAAGGTGGTACGTCGAGAACTTAAGAAGTGACGCGATAGAAAGGGAAGGGACATAGAAATAGAGGGAGGGATGGGAGTAAGAGGAAGAAGGAAGAGGTCAAGGCAGAAGCCAGGCAAATAGACAAACAAGCAAGAAAAAAGAGTAAAAGAGACCGAATTAAACAGAAACAAAACGGAGAGGGAAAGGAGGAGAGGAGGAAGAGCAGACAAACGGAGAGAGAAAGAGAGAGAGAGAAAGGGAATGAGAGAGAGAGAGAGGGAGGAAGGGAGGGAGGGAGGGAGAGCGAGTAGGAGAGAGAGAGGGAGGGAGAGAGAGGGGAGAAAAAAATAGTACGCCGATAATTAAACGTGCAACTGAAAACAGGCGCAAACGAGGAAATGGGCAGCTCAAAAACGGATGCTCAAGCCCCGGTAAGAAGCCGAAAAACGACAGATACTTTGCCTGGCATGCGACGTGCCATCCGCCAATATCGGCTTGCATTCCACACGGGCACGTGAAGGGCCAACCGTCCTCTACGGTTCATTCGTTATCGCAGAGGAAACCCCCGACGCCCTGATGACACGCGACGAATGGGACGCGCCTGCCACGCCAGACCGTTGAAGCGCGCGGCGCGCCGGTGCGGGGGCGGGGTCGGACGCGGACTGCGCACCTTTGGCCAGCCCTCGCCGGTTGATCCGGTGACGCATTGTGCGGGGTCAGCGGGAGCGGAAGGCCCGCTGCGTGTCGCCGCCGCTGTTTACGCCGCTGCTGTTTGTCAGCCGCGCGCGAGAGGCGTGCACAGGCCGTTTAAATTTGAACCGGCGGGCGCCGGGGGCCAGCGGCGCCACCAGACGTCGCTGAGGTGCGCCTCCGGGCTGGCTGACCAGTGGCGAAGGGCCCGGAGGGCGGCTCGATCCCTGACGGCTGGGGATCTCGTAGTCGCGGGAGACCGCCCGCCAGGGCAGTGTCGGAGGAGTTCAGAGCTGGCTTTGTATTTTGTTTGTCGTAAATGTCTTTTACCACCATAACTACAGTTTTCATGTGAAATTCAGGTTTTATGACTCTGCGACTTCTGCCCGCCGCTGCCGCAGAATGTTCGGCAGTTGCTCGCCTGGTAAGCGCGCCACGATGGCGAGTGGTGAGAGAGCGGAACACGACTCTCTGGCCGTCCGGTGTTAAGTCGAGGCATCAACTGAAAGCGAGCAACGCTAGTCGTTCACTCCATCACCAGATTGTGCTGGGTTCGTCACATCAGACCCCAAAACTTAATCTGGTTTCGGTTGGAGAGTAAAAACAGACCTCACGTGGCTCTTAAGTGGGATATCAAATGCATCGTCCAGTTCAACGTTTCTTGAAAAGCATGTGCTCTCTGTTGTGGGATATTACAACAGCTACTTTCCTGGGTTGCGCTGGGCTATCAGCCACGAGAAGTTAGACAGCACGATACATTTGATATCCCACATGAGTCACGCGATGTATGCTTTTAATTCTTATTTGTTCATCGAGAAAGCTTCCTTTGCGGTAGTCATTGGACATGCCATACTGGATACGTGAATATACATTTTTAACTTGAATAAATGTTGGCATCTCATTTAAAGAGATAGGGGCCGCCATTGAGTTGTCCTCTTAAGTTATCCCAGGGCGAGCAGAAAGTTTTGACTGCGATTTTTAAGTCCAACCAATGCCTAGCATCTGGCGGGTTGTTCCTTCTGCATTCGGTCTTCGGCCGATACACCATACGCACTGCAATAACGAAACACCGCTTTACTAGAGTACCACTGGAAGGTATGTGCTTTTTCACATAGGCACGTGCCAAGACAGTGTCTGTACTACATTGTAACCAGGAAAATCTTGACATAGGGAAATGTGCCAGCTGAATTCGGAGGGCTTACGGCAGCCTCTCACGTGTATGATAACGGCTGTTTTTCGGTAGACCTTATCCCTTTAACATAAAACGTGTGTGGTGTTACACCACATCCTTATGTTCTCCATAACTCATATCAGGGACACGCCACTGTAATCATAATGAAGGATGATACATCAGCTGTCATTGATAAGCCGGCCAGCCAAAAGCATAGATAAATTAGTAAGATATGCATCAATCTGTTATATGCTTACTAGCGGTTGGCCTCTAGCGGTTATATGCTTACTAGCGGTTGTTCTCAAACAGACGCATCCCAATGAGAGACACGCTTAACCAGCGTCCCGCACACCCACACACGTACACGCACACGCACACACGCATACGCACGCATGCCACGCACACGCGCACGCATACGCACACACATATGCACACACAGCGTTCTACGCATTCACGTTAAAGAGGGCAACAAGTATGGCGTCTCGTTCCCTGCTCGGCTGGTTTACCTCCCAGTAGTGGGCTCCTCAGATCACAGCCCACGCCGCCGATGGTGACGTCAGAGTGCCATGGACAGACCGCCGGATGCGTGACGTCACGCCGCCTCGGCGCGCTGAGTTGCCGTCGGCCGGCGTCGGCTTGCTCTACCTTTCCTTTGTCAGCCCTGCTGTACTGCATCTCGGCTCTGTGCCGCCGCTGAGACCAGGCCTGCCCTACCGCACCTCGGCTCTGTGTTGCCGCCGAGACCAGGCCTGCCCTACCGCACCTCAGCTCTGTGCCGTCGCTGAGACCACGCCTGCCCTACCGCACCTCGGGTCTGTGCTGCCGCCGAGACCGGGACTGCCCTACCGCATCTCGCGTCTGCGCTGCCGCCGAGACCAGGCCTGCCCTACCGCACCTCGCGTCTGCGCTGCCGCCGAGACCAGGCTCGCCCTACCGTACCTCGGCTCTGAGCTGCCGCGTCTCCAGACCGGTCAACCGCGATTCCAGCCCGCGCGTTCTGACCGGGGTCCACTCACTCACTCATCTGTTTATTCGCTCGATCACCCACATACTTCCCCATTCGCGCACTTACGTGCATGCCGCGCACGTACACACACACGCTCACTAATTCACTCGCGTACGCACGCACGCACCACGCACGCACGCCAGCACGCATGCGCTTACTCACTTATGAACCCACCTGCACTCACCCAAACGATCTATTTTTGAACCACTCATGCACTCACGACCTCACACTCACTCGCCCACCCACTTACTTCCTCAGTCACTCACTCACTCACTCACTCACCCACTCACTCACTCACTCACTCACTCACTCACTCACTCACTCACTCACTCACTCACTCACTCACTCACTCATTCACTCACTCACCCACTCACTCGCTTACTCACTGACTGTTTCACATACCCACACACTCATTTTTTGCCCTCTCTCTCCCTCTCTCTCTCTCTCTCTCTCTCTCTCTCTCTCTCTCTCTCTCTCTCTCTCTCTCTCTCTCTCTCTCTCTCTCTCTCTCTCTCTCTCTCTCTCTCTCTCTCTCTCTCTCTCTCTCTCTCTCTCTCTCTCTCTCTCTCTCTCTCTCGCTTGCATTGTTCTCATTATACCGCCTCTTTGCCTCCCCACTCCACTTTTCTGATATCCGACAACTGACGGCACGCTCTCTGATTGGTTCTGCAGGCGTCCCCGGAGACGTGAGCAGCTGCCAGTCTGCAGACGTGAGCAGCTGTCAGCCTGCAGACGTGAACAGCTGTCAGACAGCTGTCAGCCTGAAGACGTGATCAGCTGTCAGCCTGCAGACGTGAGCAGCTGTCAGCCTGCAGACATGAACAGCTGTCAAACAGCTGTCAGCCTGAAGACGTGAACAGCTGTCAGCCTGCAGACGTGGGCAGCTGTCAGCCTGTAGATGTGATCAGCTGTCAGCCTGTAGACGTGAACAGCTGTCAAACAGCCGTCAGCCTGCAGACGTGAACAGCTGTCAGCCTGCAGACGTAAGCACCTATCAGCCCGCAGCCTGCCCGTACCACGTCTCCATCCGTGGGACCCGTGTGGTGGTCCTGTGATCAAACCCGCGGCTCCCTCCCGCCACCGAACGCCAAGGTCCCGGCGGCCTAACCACGAGCGCCGCGCCAGCGCTCGTGGTTAGGCTGTGGTCTCGCCGGCGGGCCCGGGCCGCCGTCCGCCGGGCCGCCGCGTCACACCGGCCTTCCTGGAACGGGCCAGCGCGCGCCACGGATTGTGGCTCTTCCGCTCACCCGCGCCGCGGCCGCCGTGACGCGCGCCACGCAAAACGGAAGCAACGCCTCAGCCGCGCCGCCACATCCGAGAGCGGCAGCAAGGGGGGGGGGAGGGGGGACAGTGTCTACCGCGTGTTTAGTTCCAAGTGACGTCGAACACGCACGAAGCTCTGGCCAGTTAGGGCCACTTTATGCCAAACATGCTTTACTGTATGGCGTCTGTTAGTCGTGAGGCACCGCTAACATGGGACAACAGTCAAAACGAAGATGATGAACACTTTTTACTCGCGCTCTCTAAGGCGAACACATGAGAGGCGTGAACACGTGTGTGACGTGAGGCGTATAGGGCGAACTTCCCGTCGTGAGCAGCTAGTGTACGCTGAACTCGCCTGACTCAGCCGTTCTTCCAATATCCTCCCGTCCACATAGCTGCGGCACAGGGGCGGACCCAGCGAGGCATGGACACCATCGCTCTCCCAAGAAAACCCGTGTCAGCCTCAGAAGACAGGCAAAACTTGCACGGTCCCGCAAGGTCAATCACGGATTCAGGAAACCTGTATGGTCCACAAGAGCTTGCACGTAGTTGAAGAACATGAAAAATATTCAGCTAGCGCAGTTATCCACCATGCGCGGCGATGCGACGCAGATTCAAGAATGGAACACGATTCTGGGCAGGCCCCCATCAGATTTTGTAGGGCCTCGTGTCATTGTGGGCCCGGGAATGGTAAATGGCCCCCCCCCCCTTTACGAAACCCCGGATCTGCTCCTTATATGGCAGACCGTCGGTGCAGGGATACCATCCCCGACTATACGCCCCTAGTTTGTAAAAGTGCAGGGGCACCACCAAAAGGGGGACAGAGGATATTCCCGCCATTGGAATTTCATTGAACCGCCGCCTATGATCGTCACATTTGAAATGTTTGGCCTCCTACTTCAGCGGTCACCCCCTCCCCCCCTCGCTCCCTCTGGCCACCAGTTACCCTCGAGCACTGTCTGGCCATAACTCACGTCAAGGCTGGCGACACCCCTGTATGAGGGTCTCGAACTGTGGCTGTGGCCCTGTCATGCTCGGCTCTGTACGGCACGTGCACGTTAAAACACACGGGCCCCGCTCCACACACATCACTACGCTATTACGTAGACAAAAGACCAGAGCCAGTCGTTTTATACGCATTTTACTCCACTGCAGAGTTCTGGAAGACTTGCCAAGCACTGCGTGCGGCAGTCGCCAGGCCTCCCCCTAGAATTTTACCTGAGGGAGATTGCAGTGCATTAAGAGCATAAGTGCATAACTTTTGTCTTCTGGGTACGGCAACAAAAATGCATAAGTTATAATGCAAAACTACCAAACTTTCGAGGGTATTCGTTTAAAGAGGTTGAAATGAGCTAAAAATTGATTTCGGGCTTGGGTTAGGTGGCTTACCTTGGTCACAGGCGTAGAAACGGGCTGCTCTGTGTGTGCCACGTCACGCCACTTTCCGATAATGCTGAGCATTAACCCTAAGACGACGCATGGAAAGAATCGAGTTAAGGAGCGCCCTTGTCACCCCACTTTCTGAGACATGCCTTCAGCCATGTCTTGGCCCCGACCCTGTATGATTCCCGCGCTTGTGCGGCCAAGGGAAGCAGGACATGACAGGGGATTGACAGGAATGAGCAGCTTCGTCCGGCCGCGACGCGACACAGCCCGGGCTGCTGGAACTGATCGGCCAGTGGCCGCCGATGGCTGACGGTGCTGGCGGGTGTCGGAGGTACGGGACCGACAATAACGGGTGCCGGGCTGGCACGGACGGGTGTCGGGCTGACACAGACGGGTACCGAACTGACACAGACGGGTGCTGGGCTGTCACGGGCGGGTGCGGGGCTGACACGGACGGGTGCCAAGCTGACACGGACGGGTGCTGGGCTGACACGGAAGGGTGCCGGGCTGACACGGACGGGTGCTGGGCTGACACGGGCGGGTGCCGGGGTGACACGGGTGGGTGCCGGAGGTACGGGACCAACAACAACGGGTGCCGGGCTGGTACGGACGGGTGCCGGACTGACACGGGTGGATGCCGGGCTGACACAGACAGGTGCCGGACTGTCGTGGACGGGTACCGGGCTGTCACGGACGGGTGCTGGACCGAGCGGTGCAGCTGGCGACGACGGTCCGTACCCGGGCCGGGCCGAGGTCACGCGGTCCGGGCGCGGCGCCGCAGAGCAGCGGGGGTCGGCAGCAGAGCGGGGAGCGGCGGAGGAGCCGCCGCCAGCGGCCTGTCACTCCCTCGCGCACACGCACAGCCCGCGGCGCGTGACCCACATTCAGCGTTGTGTGTGGATGTGTGTATGCGTGTGTGTGTGCTGGGTAGCGCACTTTCGCTGACGGCGGGCGGCCCAAACAAGCGGACAGCTGGCGCCGGGGTCTGACCGCATGGCCCGTCGCCGATGCGACCCGCTGACGCGCCGGCCGCCGGACCCACCGCCACCCGACCGGTGCCAGCACGCCCCCCCCCCCCCCGTACCGGTCCGCGCTCGAGACTGCCGGTCCATGGCCCGTGCCTGCGGCTGCCTGCGGTCCTAAGAAGGGCCCGATATGAACGCTGAAGATCTGACACGGTGCAAGCCTGCGAGACCAAGGCATCGTGAGCAGGCGCGTCAGACGGGCTTAGCTCATCCCACCCCTCCGATAATTTGGCATCGGTCCTAGGAGCGGAAACTGGGGGAAAACACCAGCAAAAAACGGTTATCGCCACCGAAAGCCCTCCCCCCCCTCCCCCCCCTCCCCCGCTCACGAGTGACGTTACGCTGCCCCGACCGGCGAGGCCCGGCCCCGGTACGTCGCGGTGTGATTCCTGGGGCTGCTACCGTGGAAAAACGCCACTCTATGGCTCGAGAGGCCTCCGACAAGGGCTTGTTGCGGCCCGGTGCCATTCTAGGCACGGTTTGACGCGTCCACGGAGGCGGCAGGGACGCTTGAAAGGATAAGCCCCTGTAAGGCAACGTACACACACGCACATCCACGTCCGGGATCTGTAGGGAGCGTTGGGGAAATCGGGTTAGGGGTGGAGCGCTGCCCCAGGACAGATCAGGAGAGGAACACTCGTCTCTTAACCCACTCCTTCCGCCAAAGCTGATGGCAATGACACGAGAGGGAGGTAGTACAGCCCAAACAAGCGCGTTCAGCGTTGGCTAGGCTATGACTGGAAACCCTTTGAAAGGCTGATGCGTCATGGGAAGATGCGTCACGCCTCCCGTCTCTGACACATCCTGAGCCGGTCATCTCTGTCGGTGTGTGCTCTATCGCTGTAACTAAAGTAGCTGTAGCTGTAGCTAACCCGAAAATTGCTGACGGCAGCATGGTCGGATGAGATTGCGGTATTCTGCTAAAGCGCGTACATTACGAGGAGCCCGTGTGACTCTCATTCCACTCAAGTGCGTGCATTAAGAGGAACTTGTGCTGCTCTTATTCTACTTAGGTATATATATATATATATATATATATATATATATATATATATATATATATATAAGGTACTGCGCATGCATGGCAAATCGCGGACGTGATACTTGTCCAGCATTGGGAATACAATTTAGACAATTTTTGGACCGTAAATGCGTTGACGATAATCGGTGTCAGCAGACCTGTGTTCGCCTCCAGCGGAGCATAGTCGAATGCTTCTGGCTCACAGTTTGTGCAGATGGCTTTTGGTGAGGCATTTCTAATCCAAGATAGGGTAAAAACGCACGTAATGAGTGCGCACGAGGCATAGCCCGACTCAGTTGGAAAAAGCTGGCATGTAGAAGATATCAAGGAGTGAATAGATTGCATAGCATTTCCAAGGACGGCAGCAATGGTGGGTCACGTGCTCGTATCCACATATCCTCCAGCAAGCAGACGTTATCAAGACCGTAACGGACAGACCGCCTCGTCATTCCAGAGGGGAGGGGCTGTGTGCAGAGCTCCACCAAATCTTGCCGAACTCAGTTTTGCCCGATGCGATGGTATATCTAGACAGGCAGCTGAGTCACCAGCGCCTGGTGAACCGACAGCGTCGCTGTTGGTGACACCCACATCCTTGTACGCGAGCAAAACCTCGTAGCTTTCATTATGCGGGATGTTTTATCTGCTGTCAGGGTTACCGGGAATATTTGACGATTGGGCTATACATCTAGTGAAAAAAGACGACCAATGTGCTCAGTGCTTGGTGCTGCGAAGGTCCTGCCAAGTGCAAACCAGCCTCTGCACCAGCCCCCTATAAATAGCAAGGCATTAAGTTTTGACGCACAGATGCACGGCACCCGGCATCGGTACGCACGCGCCGTTATCGAAAAAGCGCGACGCACTGTTTGCGCTGATTAGATATCAACGCGAGATTGCGCACCAACGATGGTTCTTGAATGACTTCGCAGCGCTCCGAAAACCTGACTGGCGGGTTCTCCTGGTTAGGGCCACTGCCCGAATCCCCCGGGTTAGGGCCGCTTTCCGAATCGCCGGGTTATGGCCGATGCCCGAATCTTCCGGGTTAGGACCACTGCCCGAGTCTCCCGGGTTAGGACCGATGCCCGAACCTCCCGGGTTAGGGCCGCTGCCCGAATCTCCCGTGTTAGGGCCGCCTTCCGAACCGCCGGGCTAGGGCCGCTTCCCGACGAGTCTCCCGGGTTAGCGTTACAGCCTGCACGCTTGCTGTCGCGTTGACAATGCAAGTTAAATTCAGCGAACACATTTTAGCACAATACACGGATATCATTGCCACATGTTAGGCCGCGAAGAGACCATCCGTATCGAGCAACATTCCATGAAGCACAGCAGGGACACAGTTTCGAAAAATAATTAGGGGACGAAACCTGTCCCCAAAAAACCCAGCAAATTGGTTTCCCTCCGAATTCAGCCCACCTTTCTCTTATTGTTTGGAGGGGCGAGAATACAAAATGTGTGTGTGTGTGTGGAGGGGGGGGGGGCGACTGGAGCCCCCACCCAAAACGCATGCTACAGACCCGGATCACAGGCAGGCTTCATGAGAGCCTGCCTGGCACACACTCCGTTAAACTCCACCTTTCCCCGCCAACAGACTCTGCTGGCGCTGACGCAGAGCAACTGCAACGGGTTTGGGCTGCAGTTTGACCCGTCGCTAGCGCGCATTGCGCGATACAAACGTCATGTACGCAGCTCATCAGGCAATGAAGCGACGTAAGGACGCCGGACACCAGGTGAACCGGGTCAGGTTCCCCGGTTCGCCCGACATCAGGTGAACCGGCGGCACCAGTCGTGTCGCGCTCCTCCGCCGGGTGGTAAACCAGCAGCGGCCGAACATCCCTCCAGAGGTGACGCGGTCACCGCAAAAGAAACAGCAGTGCTGCCATGAAGAACGCATGCCACTGATCCGAATTGAAAATCGCACGGCACGTGCTGTGATCCAATGGCACCATGTTCTCCACTCATGGCACCGTGAGGGGGGGGGGGGGGCGGACGGAGAAGAAGCCTGCTGGAGCTGAGCCCCGGTCCAGGACAGCGTTAACCCTGATCATAACAAAACCCGCCATAGGCATCATTCACGCGATATGTAATTCCGATTCAATGATTCCATTCCAAGGCAAGCATGACAATGACCCCCCCACCCCCAGCTCCCTCGCCAAATCTTCCGGACGCCCTCGACTATGGGCGCAGCCAAGGGACTGGAAAGAGAGCGAGCGGCCCAGGCCCCCACAGATGCTCATTTTCATCATCCTAACAGAAAATTAAAATTCGGCATGATACGTTTTTACCGGGCTCCGCCCCTCTCTCCCTCTCTCTTGAAGAAAATCCAGGCTGCGCCCCTGCTCTGACCGTTCTAGTGACGCTGGTCGCCGGCTCGCGTCGTACTCACATAGTGTGCCGGCGGAGAGGCGGGCCGGCTGCTGTGGTGCCGATGTAGGCGGCCGCTGCCGCGCACCGCACAGTGACGACTGGCGGGCGCCGCCGGCCGGCCATCAGCCGACTGGCCGCCGGGCGGGGCCGAACGGCGGCGCGAGCAGAGGGCGGCACAGGCCCGTACACCCCCAGCACGCACACGCGCGCGGAAATCCCTGGAGATGTTTGAAATCACAGTTGCAAGCATCGGTCACAGCACCTTTTTTTGAGCCCGGTCACACAAAATATGAATGTCAAGTAGGAAAGTTTAAAATTTGTGATGGGTCATTAAGGTTCCAAAGAATCACCGGATTATGAGAACTATTTAACAAATTCGCTTGCATGTGTCTGTACCCTGCGTATGTGTACGTATGCCATAGGAGATAAGCCATCAGGTATATTGACGCGCATGCGATATATATGGCGTAAACTATATGTGCGCGCGTAGAATTTGCATTCGTCACATCTTCGCAACATGCCATGAGTGCAAATGACCTGATCCCACCAGTGCGGGTGGCGGCCGGAACGTGTTCCTGCGGCTGCTCTAACCGCTTCCCGCGTGGGCGAAACAGCTGCGCGACGGCGGTCGCCCGGTGGTTTTCCGCCGTGCCGCGAGGTGGCTCTGCTGTCGCCGACGCGGGTTCGGCGCCCAGCGTTTGACTCATGGCGGGCGGTGAGGCGACGCTCCCAGCGGCGAGCCGTGGGCACGTGACGTCCCGGCCGCGCACCGAGAGGGACAACCTCGGGACACGTGACACCCGGCGGAGCAGAAAGGGAGACGATTCCGGGCACCGTTCAACCGGAAAGCGTGAATAAGCGGCTTCGCGCTCGATGTTCATGTTTTAAATCGGAGATAGCAATTTGGTGGAGGTTTGCCCGAGGGATTTTGGTATTTCTCACTTCCCCCCCAAGAGTTATATACTCGAGCACCAAATTAGAGAGTTCATCTGTCACAGCAGTGCAACCTCAGACATCTGACAGTGACTGCCCCTAGGGTGAGTGATGTCTTTCCAGGACCCACCTGACAGACAGCACAAACATCATCTTTGGCCTTGCGGCATCCCAGAAGAGTTTGGTGGGGCGGGTGCCGCAAGCGTAAGAGTCAACGGGTTCAGACCCTGGTGACTCTGGATCTGAAGGTGGATGCGAGCGCGCAGGGCGTGTGGTGCCTGAGCGTCAACTGGCTTCGACTGGCGTATCGGAGGGTGACACCACGGGATCACAGGAAAGCACGCACTCCCAGCTGCCCGCGCAGGCCTCAGCAGCAAGCGGAAGGTCAGTGAGCAATGTTTTTGGAATCACTCGGCCCAGTAAAGTCAGCCAAAGGTTCTCAGAGCGAGCGAGATACGCTGTTATCTTCTAGTTCCGGCGATAGTCCGGTGAGAGGCGTCGTCGCAAAATGGTGATTCCCGGGCATGTAGTAACCTCCATTGCATCTGACCTTCTGCCGCAGCTAAGGCGTTGCTACAAAGCAATACAAATACAGCTTTTCGTGCAGTCTTGAGAGGATGTCAGTCAGATAGATGAGACTGCGCAAAAACAGAGTCAAAAGGAAAAAGTCGCAGAGTTAGCGGAAGCCGGGGTGGGCCGGGCCCGCCGGACGTGAACGCTGCGGCGGACGCGTGGCTTCCGGTTCGCCAGCATGAGTAGCAGCCGCGTTCGATGGAAGCTAGAACCACTATCGAGACGGCGATTTCCGTGCGGCTGGCTCACAGGCACGTGCAAGAAGCGAGTTCGTGACGCACTCGGCTTCTCCGAGCCATTGGAGTTTATCGAGTTATCAGTCTCCACTTTTCGATAATTCGCCATTTGGCTAGACATCCAAACATCCTGTGAGCTTCTATACGCTTCATGCCCCTCTTTGCACTACCCCTATCAAAGCACCTCATACAACAGCGACGCTATCACAAATGACTGGAGGGTAATCTTCCAATCTCACGTGAAAGAGATCTCCCACACAACTAGGCCGAGCAGATGTCTTCCCTTCAGTTGTGGTTCCAGAAACCGTCCGATTCCAAAAGCTCCAATACGATCAAAGCGTGGACAATTGTGAATGGCCGGCAGCGGGGCCTCATGACGTTTGCAAATGTCACAGACCGCAGGACCGAAGCCAGAGCCGGGTGGCGGCGCCGAGAGACCTGGGCGCCCGAAGCCAGTCCGCCGCACGCTGCCCCCAAAAACGGCCGTGCGCCTTTGAACTGGCCCCCCATTCAGAGCTCAGCTGCGCAGAGCATCCGGCCCTGACTCGGGCAGGCGAGCCGGCCGGCCAATCGCCCGTATCAGCAACGCTGAAGTGGAGCGGCCCACGCACTGTCTCCGTGAAGCGGACGCAGCCGCGCGCGGAGTCTCGATCACAGCTGAGAAAGCCGACCGAATTGCCGTGGTCGTGTTCAGCACAGCTGTGTCGCTGATCAGACGGATTGTCAGGCATGTTACTGGCTAGATGAACCCTTCTATGACAGGATGAGAATTGGATATGGGTTGGTGTGTTTCTCTCATTCCAATCAGTTTAAGGAAACATTTTATTCATGATAGTTGCAGTTGTTTGGGTTATTTGACAATCCATAGTAGGGCTGGACCCGAGGTGTAGTTTTGAGGACCGATCAACCTAGCGTGAGTGACCCAAATTTGTGAACGCAACTGTTCGGGTACGTTCTCGCCACAGATGTTTGCACGCAATTTTCGCAAGATCTTGTTTGGACTATCACATGCTGTTATCATGGCCATTTTTTCGCTACCATATTTGAAATTATTTCTCGATGCTTCTTTCCCCAACTAGTTTTGTAAACTGGCAAATTTGTTGTTGTCAATGTCGCAGTCACAATTGGCAATGAACATCGATTTCCCAGGCACATGCAAAAGTGAACACGGTTTAAAGCTCACCACAGATATTCCACCGAGTGGAGACCACCACAAACAGCGGCGCAAGAGTTCGGTCTTACTGATCAGACCTCCCATCTGGGGGTTGCATGCGTTTTGGAGCTTAAAGTCCTCCCCAAAATCAACAGGAATACGGCAAGGAAGTGACAAACTCGCTGCCCAGCGCCTCTCAGATCATGCGGGCTGCCATCTCAGCCGACGGTCGACATATGTACTTTCCACAACAGAAGTGGTTTATCACTTGGCTGGGTGGGTACCAGATACTCCTTGCGTGATAGATGTTCAGCAGATAGCAGTCACATGGGTAATTGCTCTCTTATATTTTATTGGTAGCTCTGTGTCTGAGCATGATTATGAATTTGCGTCATACAATTTATGTATTTCGGCGGTGGATAAACCACATGTATGTTTCCTAATAAGCATGCCCTTCTAGCTACCGATGTTTCAACATTGCTGAAGGTATGGTGATGTCCCTAGAGCCAAAAACATAGGCTTTATGGGGCTTATTCACTACAGACTAGGCTCAGATTTATCTATGCACAGAAATCTGATGTCAGTGGGGACAAAATAAGGCACAAACGGGGTGAAATGTATGTTGCCCACTCGGCAACACTCAATTGTCTTCTCGGCGCATCTTTAATCCTTGAATTTCAGTCAAAACGATTCCGGTGAATTAACCATTAATCACTGTTGGCTGGTATTGGGTTGCAGCGACTTCCGGTACAGCCAAATGGGTCGAGCCGTAGACTGTGTTATTGACAGCATTAGCGCTATGCTTTCACTGAGTTTACATCGATTTTTGCCTTTCCGTCCAAGCAATTGCCGCGGTTTGCTGCGCGTGCCTGCTGTCACGTGCGACTTACCCGGATGCATTGGTAGCAGTGTGGGAAAATCTATTGGCTTCAAGGTACATACCTATTGCCCCACGTGTTATGCGGACGTAAACGAAATGTGCCTCTGTTTTATTCAGCTGTACCGGCTGTCAAGGGGCGTACATAGGATTTCATGATGGAAGGGGGGATAACTTACATTTTGTTCATGGAAAACCCGAAATTTCTCGCCAGTCGTAAAACAACATGGTACGTTCTAGATGCACTTATTTTTGCATGTCTACTACGAATTCCTTAAGGTCAACATGTCTTTGCACATATCAATGCACGCAGTACAGTTGCTGAGGAATCGGCACTCATGCACTGCGCAGGCCAGAGCGCTGTAAACGTGCACTGGCCCTGGGGGACGGGGGGGGGGGGGAACGGGGGTGGTCAGTATGTGCATACGGCTACTGCCACCAAACTAACAAAACTTGTCCAGTGACATTGTCGCAGCTGCGTCATCCTGGCTGCCGCACGAACGCTGCAGACGTAGCGTTAGCAGTGCGTACCACCGAATCGGTGCCAAGCATACAGCGCGCTGCTATAACAACAATCACCGAGGATGGCGCCACGGGTGTCGCTTTGCATTCTTTTGTGACTGCCCTGGCCCCCCAGTGCTGAGTTGTCCCCCTCCCCCCAATGTTGGCTTTCCCCCCGCCCCCAATGCTTTTGGCCGGAATACTACAAAAAAGGGTGAGTAAAAGATGATCATAACACAGAGACTACCTTCTTTTATCTTTTTACGCAACGGCGTCTTATACTTCTCACGTAACAAAAGTCATGGCTGCTCTCACCACGAGACAGAAATTATTACAGCTAAGCGGATAAACAATATAATAAACTTCACATACCTAGCGTCATAAGATACGCCGTGGTTTGTAAGGTTAAAGTGAAAAGCTCGGGAATATGGAGATGGCCGAAGTCCTTCGCGGCTAGCCCCATCCCCGTCCTCCACGACCAAAATGCGTGCCGCCTCCCATGATCATCATAGAAGAGCGCCACCGGCGCCCTGAGGTGGCCTCTAAAGGGGCGCCTTCACGTGCCGATCAGGGGACCCGTGCGTCCAGTGCCTGTTCCTTGGATCCAGCTCCTGCATGACTTAGTGTAGTGCTAAATCAAGACTTTTTATAATTCATACAAAGATTAAAACATATATTGCGTTTAATCCAAATAAAGTGGGCTAGATCCGGTGAGAGAAAATCGGGGGGGGGGGTAGGTCTTCGGGCCTTTGATTCGCCCCCCCCCCAATAATTTACAGGAATTGGCTCCCCTGGCTGGCGCCGCTGGTGTGAGTCTGGGGGGGGGGGGGGCGGTGGCGAGGGAGACGCGTCCTCCAACAGTTTTCAAAGCATGCGATTTTAACTTGTCCTTCAATAGCATTGAAACTCTTACAAAACAATGTCTATGGTGCACAATGGTAAGCAGGGACAGAAAGCACCATCCACCCTCTCTAACCGTCGCTCCTTCACGTCCTCATCAGCCAGCGGTGTCGTTCATCATGCGGCAGTGTCGTTCATGCATATGCGGTGACACACAGACGTTACAACCAAGTCGGCGCGCTGCTGGGTCATAAACGGCACGAAACTTATCACTGAGAATCTGAGAGTGATGTTCAATATTGATGGGAAAACAAAAAAAAATTGAAATATATAAATATTCAAATACAATCAATTAAAAATAAAACCATTTGGTATTGATAAAAACATTGGCTTATCAATACAATGTAATCCATAGAATATTCAACTGAAAGCAGTAACATCCAATGCAATCAAATGTTGAGTTTCGCAAATATTGAGCACTTGTGGTCAAGTATTGAAAAGCACTAATATTGCGCATATTCAGTATCGGGTAAGAAATGCTGCTTGAGTACGGTCAGCATAATCGCTATTTATCCCTAAAACGTGGTTAAATCCGAGAATCAGGGGCTGACACTGAGACTGAGACTGAGACTGAGACTGAGACTCGTTAAGCTGTGCCGTACCCCGGGGTCCACCAGCTCAGGTTTCAGTGACTGTAGTGCCCGCGGCTGGAGTGTTGCGATCACAGGCCATCCGGCATGCGAAAACCCATGGTGACGCATAAAAAGTCGGGAAAGCTTAGATCGCGTGGACACATGTTACGCTACAAAGTTTTCGTTGTTGATATTTGCATGGCCTGGATCTCCAATACATGTTTCTCGGATGCTTGAATAATGGCGTCACTGTTAATTACTTGTGCTAAGTTATGTCACGATTAGCCGCGTTCAAAAACGTGTGCAATTCTTGAACCAAAGTAATGGAGCTAGAAGTGCAGCCGCCTGAACCTGTTTTACAATTATAGAGCTAAAACACCTTCGCAACGGTAAGAGGTGACGCAATGAGAGAGGGGACCAATCAGCAATGTGTAATCAGGCTGGCACCGCTAACACTCCACGGGACCAAGTGACTCCTCTGCGGGCTGCGGCCATTGAGCCCCGGACGCGGCCGCCATGTTGGTCGAGCCCTCAACCCTTCCCGTGCCCCGCCCCCCTGTCGCAGCGGTCTGCCGCGGCCGGGCCCCGCTCTCCCGGCAGGGGGAGTGAGGGGAGGGGAAGAGCGGGCTGAAGGGGCTACCGATGGGAGGGGGGGGGGGGC
>NW_023596297.1:9664753-9721807 GCF_011947565.3 Pollicipes pollicipes | reverse complement strand
GGTACGGACGGGTGCCGGACTGACACGGGTGGATGCCGGGCTGACACAGACAGGTGCCGGACTGTCGTGGACGGGTACCGGGCTGTCACGGACGGGTGCTGGACCGAGCGGTGCAGCTGGCGACGACGGTCCGTACCCGGGCCGGGCCGAGGTCACGCGGTCCGGGCGCGGCGCCGCAGAGCAGCGGGGGTCGGCAGCAGAGCGGGGAGCGGCGGAGGAGCCGCCGCCAGCGGCCTGTCACTCCCTCGCGCACACGCACAGCCCGCGGCGCGTGACCCACATTCAGCGTTGTGTGTGGATGTGTGTATGCGTGTGTGTGTGCTGGGTAGCGCACTTTCGCTGACGGCGGGCGGCCCAAACAAGCGGACAGCTGGCGCCGGGGTCTGACCGCATGGCCCGTCGCCGATGCGACCGCTGACGCGCCGGCCGCCGGACCCACCGCCACCCGACCGGTGCCAGCACGCCCCCCCCCCCCCGTACCGGTCCGCGCTCGAGACTGCCGGTCCATGGCCCGTGCCTGCGGCTGCCTGCGGTCCTAAGAAGGGCCCGATATGAACGCTGAAGATCTGACACGGTGCAAGCCTGCGAGACCAAGGCATCGTGAGCAGGCGCGTCAGACGGGCTTAGCTCATCCCACCCCTCCGATAATTTGGCATCGGTCCTAGGAGCGGAAACTGGGGGAAAACACAGCAAAAAACGGTTATCGCCACCGAAAGCCCTCCCCCCCCTCCCCCCCCTCCCCCGCCTCACGAGTGACGTTACGCTGCCCCGACCGGCGAGGCCCGGCCCCGGTACGTCGCGGGTTGTGATTCCTGGGGCTGCTACCGTGGAAAAAACGCCACTCTATGGCTCGAGAGGCCTCCGAAAGGGCTTGTTGCGGCCCGGTGCCATTCTAGGCACGGTTTGACGCGTCCACGGAGGCGGCAGGGACGCTTTGAAAGGATAAGCCCCTGTAAGGCAACGTACACACACGCACATCCACGTCCGGGATATGTAGGGAGAGTTGGGGAAATCGGGTTAGGGGTGGAGCGCTGCCCCAGGACAGATCAGGAGAGGAACACTCGTCTCTTAACCCCACTCCTTCCGCCAAAGCTGATGGCAATGACACGAGAGGGAGGTAGTACAGCCCAAACAAGCGCGTTCAGCGTTGGCTAGGCTATGACTGGAAACCCTTTGAAAGGCTGATGCGTCATGGGAAGATGCGTCACGCCTCCCGTCTCTGACACATCCTGAGCCGGTCATCTCTGTCGGTGTGTGCTCTATCGCTGTAACTAAAGTAGCTGTAGCTGTAGCTAACCCGAAAATGATGACGGCAGCATGGTCGGATGAGGATTGCGGTATTCTGCTAAAGCGCGTACATACGAGGAGCCCGTGTGACTCTCATTCCACTCAAGTGCGTGCATTAAGAGGAACTTGTTGCTGCTCTTATTCTACTAGGTATATATATATATATATATATATATATATATATATATATATACTATAATATTATAAGGTACTGCGCATGCATGGCAAATCGCGGACGTGATACTTGTCCAGGCATTGGGAATACAATTTAGACAATTTTTGGACCGTAAATGCGTTGACGATATCGTGTCAGCAGACCTGTGTTCGCCTCCAGCGGAGCATAGTCGAATGCTTCTGGCTCACAGTTTGTGCAGAGGCTTTTGGTGAGGCATTTCTCAATCCAAGATAGGGTAAAAACGCACGTAATGAGTGCGCACGAGGCATAGCCCGACTCAGTTGGAAAAGCTGGCATGTAGAAGATATCAAGGAGTGAATAGATTGCATAGCATTTCCAAGGGACGGCAGCAATGGTGGGTCACCGTGCTCGATCCACATATCCTCCAGCAAGCAGACGTTATCAAGACCGTAACGGACAGACCGCCTCGTCATTCCAGAGGGGAGGGGCTGTGTGCAGAGCTCCACCAAATTCTTGCCCGAACTAAGTTTTGCCCGATGCGATGGTATATCTAGACAGGCAGCTGAGTCACCAGCGCCCCTGGTGAACCGACACAGCGTCGCTGTGGTGACACCCACATCCTTGTACGCGAGCAAACCTCGTAGCTTTCATATGCGGGATGTTTTATCTGCTGTCAGGGTTACCGGGAATATTGACGATTGGGCTATACATCTAGTGAAAAAGACGACCAATGTGCTCAGTGCTTGGTGCTGCGAAGTCCTGCCAAGTGCAAACCAGCCTCTGCACCAGCCCCCTATAAATAGCAAGGCATTAAGTTTTGACGCACAGATGCACGGCACCCGGCATCGGTACGCACGCGCCGTTATCGAAAAAGCGCGACGCACTGTTTGCGCTGATTAGATATCAACGCGAGATTGCGCACCAACGATGGTTCTTGAATGACTTCGCAGCGCTCCGAAAACCTGACTGGCGGGTTCTCCTGGTTAGGGCCACCTGCCCGAATCCCCCGGGTTAGGGCCGCTTTCCGAATCGCCGGGTTATGGCCGATGCCCGAATCTTCCGGGTTAGGACCACTGCCCGAGTCTCCCGGGTTAGGACCGATGCCCGAACCTCCCGGGTTAGGGCCGCTGCCCGAATCTCCCGTGTTAGGGCCGCCTTTCGAAACGCCGGGCTAGGGCCGCTTCCCGACGAGTCTCCCGGGTTAGCGTTACAGCCTGCACGCTTGCTGTCGCGTTGACAATGCAAGTTAAATTCAGCGAACACATTTTCGCACAATACACGGATATCATTGCCACATGTTAGGCCGCGAAGAGACCATCCGTATCGAGCAACATTCCATGAAGCACAGCAGGGACACAGTTTCGAAAAATAATTAGGGGACGAAACCTGTCCCAAAAAACCCAGCAAATTGGTTTCCCTCCCGAATTCAGCCCACCTTTCTCTTATTGTTTGGAGGGGCGAGAATACAAAATGTGTGTGTGTGTGTGGAGGGGGGGGGGGCGACTGGAGCCCCCACCCAAAACGCATGCTACAGACCCGGATCACAGGCAGGCTTCATGAGAGCCTGCCTGGCACACACTCCGTTAAACTCCACCTTCCCCGCCAACAGGACTCTGCTGGCGCTGACGCAGAGCAACTGCAACGGGTTTGGGCTGCAGTTTGACCCGTCGCTAGCGCGCATTGCGCGATACAAACGTCATGTACGCAGCTCATCAGGCAATGAAGCGACGTAAGGACGCCGGACACCAGGTGAACGGGTCAGGTTCCCCGGTTCGCCCGACATCAGGTGAACCGGCGGCACCAGTCGTGTCGCGCTCCTCCGTCCGGGTGGTAAACCAGCAGCGGCCGAACATTCCCTCCAGAGGTGACGCGGTCACCGCAAAAGAAACAGCAGTGCTGCCATGAAGAACGCATGCCACTGATCCGAATTGAAAATCGCACGGCACGTGCTGTGATCCAATGGCACCATGTTCTCCACTCATGGCACCGTGAGGGGGGGGGGGGGGGCGGACGGAGAAGCCTGCTGGAGCTGAGCCCCGGTCCAGGACAGCGTTAACCCTGATCATAACAAAACCCGCCATAGGCATCATTCACGCGATATGTAATTCCGATTCAATGATTCCATTCCCAAGGCAAGCATGACAATGACCCCCCCCACCCCCAGCTCCCTCGCCAAATCTTCCGGACGCCCTCGACTATGGGCGCAGCCAAGGACTGGAAAGAGAGCGAGCGGCCCAGGCCCCCAACAGATGCTCATTTTCATCATCCTAACAGAAAATTAAAAATTCGGCATATGATACGTTTTTACCGGGCTCCGCCCCTCTCTCCCTCTCTCTTAGAAGAAAATCCAGGCTGCGCCCCTGCTCTGACCGTTCTAGTGACGCTGGTCGCCGGCTCGCGTCGTACTCACATAGTGTGCCGGCGGAGAGGCGGGCCGGCTGCTGTGGTGCCGATGTAGGCGGGCCGCTGCCGCGCACCGCACAGTGACGACTGGCGGGCGCCGCCGGCCGGCCATCAGCCGACTGGCCGCCGGGCGGGGCCGAACGGCGGCGCGAGCAGAGGGCGGCACAGGCCCGTACACCCCCAGCACGCACACGCGCGCGGAAATCCCTGGAGATGTTTGAAATCACAGTTGCAAGCATCGGTCACAGCACCTTTTTTTGAGCCCGGTCACACAAAATATGAATGTCAAGTAGGAAAGTTTAAAATTTGTGATGGGTCATTAAGGTTCCAAAGAATCACCGGATTATGAGAACTATTTAACAAATTCGCTTGCATGTGTCTGTACCCTGCGTATGTGTACGTATGCCATAGGAGATAAGCCATCAGGTATATTGACGCGCATGCGATATATATGGCGTAAACTATATGTGCGCGCGTAGAATTTGCATTCGTCACATCTTCGCAACATGCCATGAGTGCAAATGACCTGATCCCACCAGTGCGGGTGGCGGCCGGAACGTGTTCCTGCGGCTGCTCTAACCGCTTCCCGCGTGGGCGAAACAGCTGCGCGACGGCGGTCGCCCGGTGGTTTTCCGCCGTGCCGCGAGGTGGCTCTGCTGTCGCCGACGCGGGTTCGGCGCCCAGCGTTTGACTCATGGCGGGCGGTGAGGCGACGCTCCCAGCGGCGAGCCGTGGGCACGTGACGTCCCGGCCGCGCACCGAGAGGGACAACCTCGGGACACGTGACACCCGGCGGAGCAGAAAGGGAGACGATTCCGGGCACCGTTCAACCGGAAAGCGTGAATAAGCGGCTTCGCGCTCGATGTTCATGTTTTAAATCGGAGATAGCAATTTGGTGGAGGTTTGCCCGAGGGATTTTGGTATTTCTCACTTCCCCCCAAGAGTTATATACTCGAGCACCAAATTAGAGAGTTCATCTGTCACAGCAGTGCCAACCTCAGACATCTGAACAGTGACTGCCCCTAGGGTGAGTGATTGTCTTTCCAGGACCCACCTGACAGACAGCACAAACATCATCTTTGGCCTTGCGGCATCCCAGAAGAGTTTGGTGGGGCGGGTGCCGCAGCGTAAGAGTCAACGGGTTCAGACCCTGGTGACTCTGGATCTGAAGGTGGATTGCGAGCGCGCAGGGCGTGTGGTGCCTGAGCGTCACACTGGGCTTCGACTGGCGTATCGGAGGGTGACACCACGGATCACAGGAAGCACGCACTCCCAGCTGCCCGCGCAGGCCTCAGCAGCAAGCGGAAGGTCAGTGAGCAATGTTTTTGGAATCACTCGGCCCAGTAAAGTCAGCCAAGGTTCTCAGAGCGAGCGAGATACGCTGTTATCTTCTAGTTCCGGCGATAGTCCGGTGAGAGGCGTCGTCGCAAAATGGTGATTCCCGGGCATGTAGTAAAACCTCCATTGCATCTGACCTTCTGCCGCAGCTAAGGCGTTGCTACAAAGCAATACAAATACAGCTTTCGTGCAGTCTTGAGAGGATGTCAGTCAGATAGATGAGACTGCGCAAAAACAGAGTCAAAAGGAAAAAGTCGCAGAGTTAGCGGAAGCCGGGGTGGGCCGGGCCCGCCGGACGTGAACGCTGCGGCGGACGCGTGGCTTCCGGTTCGCCAGCATGAGTAGCAGCCGCGTTCGATGGAAGCTAGAACCACTATCGAGACGGCGATTTCCGTGCGGCTGGCTCACAGGCACGTGCAAGAAGCGAGTTCGTGACGCACTCGGCTTCTCCGAGCCATTGGAGTTTATCGAGTTATCAGTCTCCACTTTTCGATAATTCGCCATTTGGCTAGACATCCAAACATCCTGTGAGCTTCTATACGCTTCATGCCCCTCTTTGCACTACCCCTATCAAAGCACCTCATACAACAGCGACGCTATCACAAATGACTGGAGGGTAATCTTCCAATCTCACGTGAAAGAGATCTCCCACACAACTAGGCCGAGCAGATGTCTTCCCTTCAGTTGTGGTTCCAGAAACCGTCCGATTCCAAAAGCTCCAATACGATCAAAGCGTGGACAATTGTGAATGGCCGGCAGCGGGGCCTCATGACGTTTGCAAATGTCACAGACCGCAGGACCGAAGCCAGAGCCGGGTGGCGGCGCCGAGAGACCTGGGCGCCCGAAGCCAGTCCGCCGCACGCTGCCCCCAAAAACGGCCGTGCGCCTTTGAACTGGCCCCCCATTCAGAGCTCAGCTGCGCAGAGCATCCGGCCCTGACTCGGGCAGGCGAGCCGGCCGGCCAATCGCCCGTATCAGCAACGCTGAAGTGGAGCGGCCCACGCACTGTCTCCGTGAAGCGGACGCAGCCGCGCGCGGAGTCTCGATCACAGCTGAGAAAGCCGACCGAATTGCCGTGGTCGTGTTCAGCACAGCTGTGTCGCTGATCAGACGGATGTCAGGCATGTTACTGGCTAGATGAACCCTTCTATGACAGGATGAGAATTGGATATGGGTTGGTGTGTTTCTCTCATTCCAATCAGTTTAAGGAAACATTTTATTCATGATAGTTGCAGTTGTTTGGGTTATTTGACAATCCATAGTAGGGCTGGACCCGAGGTGTAGTTTTGAGGACCGATCAACCTAGCGTGAGTGACCCAAATTTGTGAACGCAACTGTTCGGGTACGTTCTCGCCACAGATGTTTGCACGCAATTTTCGCAAGATCTTGTTTGGACTATCACATGCTGTTATCATGGCCATTTTTTCGCTACCATATTTGAAATTATTTCTCGATGCTTCTTTCCCCAACTAGTTTTGTAAACTGGCAAATTTGTTGTTGTCAAATGTCGCAGTCACAATTGGCAATGAACATCGATTTCCCAGGCACATGCAAAAGTGAACACGGTTTAAAGCTCACCACAGATATTCCACCGAGTGGAGACCACCACAAACAGCGGCGCAAGAGTTCGGTCTTACTGATCAGACCTCCCATCTGGGGTTGCATGCGTTTTGGAGCTTAAAGTCCTCCCCAAATCAACAGGAATACGGCAAAGGAAGTGACAAACTCGCTGCCAGCGCCTCTCAGATCATGCGGGCTGCCATCTCAGCCGACGGTCGACATATGTACTTTCCACAACAGAAGTGGTTTATCACTTGGCTGGGTGGGTACCAGATACTCCTTGCGTGATAGATGTTCAGCAGATAGCAGTCACATGGGTAATTGCTCTCTTATATTTTATTGGTAGCTCTGTGTCTGAGCATGATTATGATTTGCGTCATACAATTTATGTATTTCGGCGGTGGATAAACCACATGTATGTTTCCTAATAAGCATGCCCTTCTAGCTACCGATGTTTCAACATTGCTGAAGGTATGGTGATGTCCCTAGAGCAAAAACATAGGCTTTATGGGGCTTATTCACTACAGACTAGGCTCAGATTTATCTATGCACAGAAATCTGATGTCAGTGGGGACAAAATAAGGCACAAACGGGGTGAATGTATGTTGCCCACTCGGCAACACTCAATTGTCTTCTCGGCGCATCTTTAATCCTTGAATTTCAGTCAAACGATTCCGGTGAATTAACCATTAATCACTGTTGGCTGGTATTGGGTTGCAGCGACTTCCGGTACAGCCAAATGGTCGAGCCAGTAGACTGTGTTTGACAGCATTAGCGCTATGCTTTCACTGAGTTTACATCGATTTTTGCCTTTCCGTCCAAGCAATTGCCGCGGTTGCTGCGCGTGCCTGCTGTCACGTGCGACTTACACGGATGCATTGGTAGCAGTGTGGGAAAATCTATTGGCTTCAAGGTACATACCTATTGCCCCACGTGTTATGCGGACGTAAACGAAATGTGCCTCTGTTTTATTCAGCTGTACCGGCTGTCAAGGGGCGTACATAGGATTTCATGATGGAAGGGGGGATAACTTACATTTTGTTCATGGAAAACCCGAAATTTCTCGCCAGTCGTAAAACAACATGGTACGTTCTAGATGCACTTATTTTTGCATGTCTACTACGAATTCCTTAAGGTCAACATGTCTTTGCACATATCAATGCACGCAGTACATTTGCTGAGGAAATCGGCACTCATGCACTGGCAGGCCAGAGCGCTGTAAACGTGCACTGGCCCTGGGGGACGGGGGGGGGGGGGGGGGGACGGGGGTGGTCAGTATGTGCATACGGCTCTGCCACCAACTAACAACGACTTGTCCATGACATTGTCGCAGCTGCTGTCATCCTGGCTGCCGCACGAACGCTGCAGACGTAGAGTTAGCAGTGCGTACCACCGAATCGGTGCCAAAGCATCAGCGCGCTTGCTATAACAACATCACCGAGGATGGCGCCACGGGTGTCGCTTTGCATTCTTTTGTGACTGCCCTGGCCCCCCAGTGCTGAGTTGTCCCCCTCCCCCCAATGTTGGCTTTCCCCCCGCCCCCAATGCTTTTGGCCGGAATACTACAAAAAAGGGTGAGTAAAAGATGATCATAACACAGAGACTACCTTCTTTTATCTTTTTACGCAACGGCGTCTTATACTTCTCACGTAACAAAAGTCATGGCTGCTCTCACCACGAGACAGAAATTATTACAGCTAAGCGGATAAACAATATAATAAACTTCACATACCTAGCGTCATAAGATACGCCGTGGTTTGTAAGGTTAAAGTGAAAAGCTCGGGAATATGGAGATGGCCGAAGTCCTTCGCGGCTAGCCCCATCCCCGTCCTCCACGACCAAAATGCGTGCCGCCTCCCATGATCATCATAGAAGAGCGCCACCGGCGCCCTGAGGTGGCCTCTAAAGGGGCGCCTTCACGTGCCGATCAGGGGACCCGTGCGTCCAGTGCCTGTTCCTTGGATCCAGCCCTGCATGACTTATGTAGTGCTTAAATCAAAGACTTTTATAATTCATACAAAGATTAAAAACATATATTGCGTTTAATCCAAATAAAGTGGGCTAGATCCGGTGAGAGAAAATCGGGGGGGGGGGGGTAGGTCTTCGGGCCTTTGATTCGCCCCCCCCCCAATAATTTACAGGAATTGGCTCCCCTGGCTGGCGCCGCTGGTGTGAGTCTGGGGGGGGGGGGGGGCGGTGGCGAGGGAGACGCGTCCTCCAACAGTTTTCAAAGCATGCGATTTTAACTTGTCCTTCAATAGCATTGAAACTCTTACAAAACAATGTCTATGGTGCACAATGGTAAGCAGGGACAGAAAGCACCATCCACCCTCTCTAACCGTCGCTCCTTCACGTCCTCATCAGCCAGCGGTGTCGTTCATGCATGCGGCAGTGTCGTTCATGCATATGCGGTGACACACAGACGTTACAACCAAGTCGGCGCGCTGCTGGGTCATAAACGGCACGAAACTTATCACTGAGAATCTGAGAGTGATGTTCAATATTGATGGAAAAACAAAAAGACATTGAAATATATAAATATTCAAATACAACCAATGAAAAATAAAACCATTTGGTATTGATAAAACATTGGCTTATCAATACAATGCAATCCATAGAATATTCAACTGAAAGCAGGTAAACATTCAATGCAATCAAATGTCGAGTTTCGCAAATATTGAGCACTTGTGGTCAAGTATTGAAAAGCACTAATACTGCGTATATTGAGTATCGAGTAAGAAATGCTGCTTGAGTACGGTCAGCATAATCGCTATTTATCCCTAAAACGTGGTTAAATCCGAGAATCAGGGGCTGACACTGAGACTGAGACTGAGACTGAGACTGAGACTCGTTAAGCTGTGCCGTACCCCCGGGGTCCACCAGCTCAGGTTTCAGTGACTGTAGTGCCCGCGGCTGGAGTGTTGCGATCACAGGCCATCCGGCATGCGAAAACCCATGGTGACGCATAAAAAGTCGGGGAAAGCTTAGATCGCGTGGACACATGTTACGCTACAAAGTTTTCGTTGTTGATATTTGCATGGCCTGGATCTCCAATACATGTTTCTCGGATGCTTGAATAATGGCAGCGTCACTGTTAATTACTTGTGCTAAGTTATGTCACGATTAGCCGCGTTCAAAAACGTGTGCAATTCTTGAACCAAAGTAATGGAGCTAGAAGTGCAGCCGCCTGAACCTGTTTTACAATTATAGAGCTAAAACACCTTCGCAACGGTAAGAGGTGACGCAATGAGAGAGGGGACCAATCAGCAATGTGTAATCAGGCTGGCACCGCTAACACTCCACGGGACCAAGTGACTCCTCTGCGGGCTGCGGCCATTGAGCCCCGGACGCGGCCGCCATGTTGGTCGAGCCCTCAACCCTTCCCGTGCCCCGCCCCCCTGTCGCAGCGGTCTGCCGCGGCCGGGCCCCGCTCTCCCGGCAGGGGGAGTGAGGGGAGGGGAAGAGCGGGCTGAAGGGGCTACCGATGGGAGGGGGGGGGGGGGGGCATTATGGGGCAGGCGTTGCCGCGCAGGAGCCGAGTCGGCGGCCGAAGACGGTGATCTCATTCAGGTTCAGGCGAGTGTAACTCAGGACTGCGGAAGTGCGGGGTCAGACTTCAGCACTTCACAAACTTCGTTCCAACGGGCGGGCACGCATCGCTCTCCGACCGATGATGTGGTGCTGCGAAGCAAGGGTGCATCCCGAAATTCTCAATGACAGGGTTTGATTCCATTGGCCCAGCTATCCCAGGAACCAGCCCATTTGCTCCTCAAAATCGGAATGCTCGTCAGATTTGACCCATTTGATTATGAGCGGCCCGCTTCTATTTTTCCTTATGAGACTTTCGTTCGCATTTATCGAAAGCCCGAATTTATTGCGCTTTGTGCGCAATAAATTCGAGTGGATAAAGGTGCATCAAAAAATAATAATTTAATTTTTGAACACGAATCCACTTTCATTGGTCATCCTCAGACGTGCATTCTGCACCCGTCTACTACGCGATCCTTCGTTATAGCGTCACCACATCTGGCACTGATAGCTGACAGCTCAAAACTCGGAAGTCGGAAGCGCGTATTTTTACCTAATTAAGCAATAACAACGGACATAAAAATAATTGATTAATAATGCAACAGTTTGTGAACCTTAAACGGATGTCTCCAATGTTCAGCCTATCACGATGTGTGTGGAGAGGCCGACCCTCAGCCGGCGAGGCTCCCCGCAGCAAATGGCCAATGGCACCAAACTGGGGCCTTCCCACCCCGCGCTGCGGCATTTGATTGTTGCGCCGAGAGCCCCGGCGGAAGAAGTAGCCTGGCGGTGGGACCTCGACGCCCGGACCCGGCGAGTCGAGCTGGGCTCACAGCTTATGTCCTGACGGCGAAGTGGAAGCATTGTTAAGGTTTGCCTATAAAGTTAACCACATTCACGCCAATGAAATGTCGCGTGCTACCAAACGCCAAAAGGCCAACCAAGCTGCCGACTTTGAAAAGCTACCAAAGGGCAAAACTACCAAAAAGCTGCCAACAAAGCTCTTTGGAGAGTTCTCAAAAGCAAAGGTACAAAAAAGGTCAACAAAGTGTTGTTGTAAAGTTACTAAAACATCAGGGAATCATCGGGACGTATCACGGGTATTATCCTATTTCATATTCATGGCTGGATATCTTCGTTCAACCAGTAACTCCTATGTTACTAAAGGTCGCTTAATTGAAACATAGGAACTTCAACAAAGTGGAGAATTTTGGGGGAATTTTTAAGGTTTAACAAAATCCGTTGAGCATGAATTAGTTACTTGGATGATGGGAGTGGGGTCTTCGCCACAACCTGTGCTCAGCAGCGTGGTTGCTCCGAACACAATCACGTAGAAATTATACTGAGTTTAGCTAAATTATAACCGACCGGCTTTCGCCTCAGTGTCTGACCTACGGCGACCTGCATCCCGCCTACGGTGACAACACTACCGGCGGCGCAGCGGCAGCTGCCTGAGGAGCAGTGAGCCGACGCTCCGGCTGCAAGGGCGCCGCTTCAGCGCTACTTTGCATTGTTCGAAGTCTTGAACCCGTAATAATAACTTCATTTGTCCTTGCCCTGTAAGCCAAAACGAGAGCATTTAGTTTCGTGATGACTAAAAGCTCGGTATACCCGCACATCAGTTCAACGTGTTCATAGATTCCGGACGAATAAGTGCGTTGACCCCACCGACGCGCGGCCTCATCCTCACCGCCTCAGCGTCTCCCGGCTGGCGGTGCTCCCCGCGTTCTGCACGCAGGAAGTGCGGGCGGGGTGACGTCCTCACTTTCACCGTCGGCCGATGACCAGCCGGCGGCGGGGGTCCGCACCCGCACCCCGCCCGCCGCCGCCGCCACTCAAGGCTTACTGGTGAAAGTTGTTTACGTCGTCCCCGCGCGCATCCAGACGCCGAACATGCTGGCGCCCGGCGGCAGCCCCCAGTGACGCACCCGACGCGCCGGTGCGCGGCGCAGTTCTCACGGAGCTGGTGTCGTTTGTCGGGAAGCGCCCCCGGCTGGCGTTAGATAGTGACGACTGGTGCTCCAGCGATGTCCCTCGGCAGGCGAACTGAATCAGACGACAGGGTCAAAGATGTGCCGATGGCGCGAAAGGCATTTACAGGCGAAGGTGTGGTCCATGGTCACGAACAATGCTGACATTCGTCTGCGCCTTAATTGAAAAGCTGATGAATCCCGATTTCCCTTTTTTGCTGCGACATGGTTTAAAATTGATGACGTAAAGGTAAATAATGAAAAAAGCAAAAAAACAGTTTTTTTCGAAAATGAATTACAACAGCGGCGTACCCACACATTAACCACCTGGAATACGTACGTGTCCCCCTCTCCCCTTCCCTAAATAAATGTACGTTTTGTGCCTGTTGGTATGCAACTGACTGAACACTGACAGTTCAAAATTCCAGATAGACACGCAAATTAAGAAGATCGATAGCTCGCAACGCTGTTTCAAGACACGCAATAGAATACACACGCCTATGACGCGCGCTCGGTTTTTAAAACGCGGTTTTCCAAGAACGTTTTTGAGCTATACCCCTCCCCTCCATTGTGCGATCCTGCGTCCGCCAGGATTCATAGTGATGGACGCATCCAAGGCGGGGAAGTGGTTCAAGAACTTCATGAGAAGCTAGGTCTCTTCCAGGCAACCGAAGAACGCCTTCATGGTCATCCCACATGTTTAATACTTCTCTTACAAATAAAAGTGTGGAAATATTGGACGGACATCTTATACGGCTTCGAAAAGTATCTGGAGATCGTCCACATGTTACATTACACATGGAAAGGAGAGGTGTGCATGTGTGTGGGTGGGGAGGGGGGCGAGGTCATGAGCCGTAACCGAAGCGCAACAAGGTGGGCGAGGGCGGGATCGAAGGCGTGACGACGGCATAACCTTACGCTGAGATGTTGCTGCAAGTCATACTTAGGTGTTTTTTATGTTTTAAACCCCAAATCCGGTCACTGTTGCCTTTCCCTTATAGCAAGCAACACCTTCGTCTTTGTTTCGCACTGCTGACTGAATTAGGGTCAAACGGAAAATTATGGCTAAAAATGCATGGCATAACATGGCGTATTTATGCGCAACTATTTACCCCTAGGGCCTGTGGATCGGCAAAGTGGCACTGCTTATCTGAAATATGAACCCGGTATGAAAAAGAGCGAGATGGGGCTCGTTCGGCGGAGGGAAAATTATTCAGCCAACAATCATTTGTCCGATAATGGCTCACAGGGATTCTCCAGTTGCGTTCAGCAGGTCCGAAAATGATCCCTCAGTTTCATCTCATATGCGCCATGCATAGCCAACCGTCAAAGCAATTCATGTAAAAAAATTAACCTTGACAGCGCTCTAAAAACTGCCCGCCAGTGTCCCTTGGCACGGATAGTTATCAGCGATAATTTTCCGTTTTGGCACCGCGGAAACTATTTGGGAACATTTTCTAACCTTTGGATAATTCTGCAAGATAATTTGCCGGCCGAACGCGCCCTCAATCCGTTGCGATGGTAAGCTGGAGGGATTGCAAGCGACAAATGGCGGGGCCCTTCTGACAAACGTCTGCTCGCTATTCCCTTAGGAAATTCTGGCTACGTGCCTGTTCACAGCTCCGTTACGTAGGACAAATACCATGACAATTGTGATGGTGGTGATCGTGACGATAAGTTATTACTTGGACAATTCACAAATAGTGGTTGTATGACTGGGGTGCCATAAATACATAATTGCTTCTATTCTGTCAACTTATTGACACACAGACACACGCATATATATATATATATATATATATATATATATATATATATATATATATGTGTGTGTGTGTGTGTGTGTGTGTGTGTGTGTGTGTGGGTGGGTGTGGGCGCGTGCGTCTGGCCTTCAACCGAATATCAGATTACAATTATTGCTCAGTTATTTCCTAAAATGATGATTTAACTAGCATTGTGCGTGGCAAACCACAAATAGCGTTAAGTATGACAATTTGCAAGTCGCCGAATAAGTTAACATCAAAGCATGATGCAGGTTTAATGACCGATGCACTCCAAATGTCAGCGCACATTTACTGTTCAGCTGGCTGATGCGTTAAGGACTTTGGGCAAAATACCGAAGTGCTGATAATTTCGAGCCAAAAAACCCAAAGGGATAGGGTGATTCGGAAAGAGTCATGAAACTCGTAACGGAATCCATTCTGGCACTGTCCACAGTTGTCCGAGTCCGCAACAGCTTCAGGAGTTCCCAAACGCATCTAGCCAAGCCAAACCACCGCCGAAGTGCCCGCACCGGCCGCGGGCCGGCGCCGGCGCGTCCTTGCCCTGTGCGTGTGCGTGTCATCACTCGGCGGCCGCGGGACGGGTGGCGTTTCGACACGGCGGCGGGTCGGCTCCGGTTGCCTCGCGGTCCAGCGGCGGCCCTGGCCCGGCTGGCGCACATGGCCGGCCCGGTTGCGCCACTGTGCGTGTGCGTGGCGGCCGGACAAAAGAGCGGCCCGCCGTGCGTGTATTGAGGTCAGCAGCGCCGGCCGCGACGAAAGCCCGCGCCGACAGATCTGGCACATTGGGGCCGGGTAAATACGACCCGGTGCAGTGCCCGCACTCCCAGGGCTCACTGTTTTTTTTTTCTGCGTGAGAATGAGGCATCTGGGCTGGCCACACAGCCTAAGCGAGGGCCCATCGACCAAAGAAGAGGTGCGAAGGTGACAATGCCATCGCTGTTCACCAATAGCTGGGATAAAAAAGCTGCCTTCTGATAGCAGTTTTCGCCTTGCTGCAGAGAAAGTATATTTTACAAAATTGTTTTGTATGTCTTTTTAATGGATTGAGCATATGACAAACTAATCTCATAAATGAAAAGGATGAATCTGCGCTGAAAACGCAGATCCCAGCACCCGAAATGCCGGAACTTTTGCACGCTGCATTCGACCGTAACGCTATGACCTAGAACGCGAGCATGACAGCACCACTTTGTGGTACCCACCTCCCATGAGACTGTGATACATCTAACACTGGACAATTATTACAGTGTCATGAGAGAACCCCCAACAAGTAAGATATACCCACAAATTAAGCGAGTATTCCTCAACCCTGCGCACCTTTATCTCAATAACGGTTTTTAGCGAGTCGTGCAAGACGTCGTGGGCACGGTAATAAAAACCCCTACATCATCATGTGATTCTTTAACGGTATGACTGGGGCGAAGCATATCTGTGGTATGAGCAGGGAATGACGGACGTATCTGGCATCCCATTTCCTGTAAATAAACTGCCACTTTCAGTAAAAGGATGATATTCCGACGCCTATATCACCCCTACACGCTCGAGTTCACAAAGGTGACGGGCTTCATTAGCTTACTAATTTCGGTCGCATCTATCACGAAAGACTACTGGCTGGTACTAACGGTGTGCGACATACACCGGTGCCGGCGGATCTCCCTGTCGGTCCCTGACGGTAACGATGAACCGGGCCGATGATGGCCGACGCCGCTTGAGAGCCGTCTCAGTACGCGCTGGCTCTTCCGAGACGGGAAACACGCGTCACAGTCATGCAGCCGAAGCAAACGGTTCGATTTGAATGCTTCGTGCACTGCACAATGTGGAGAGGTAAGCTTTAGGGTGCGTGTATACTTGTAGACGGAGAACCTCCTAGGAGTGCACACGTCAGTAGCGGTGGCCGCCAGCATCTGAAATATACATGTCTCCGACACGCATTGCAATGACACACACATACGCCCCTGGGTCGATTTGTGTGCAGACATTCTAACTATCATTCAGTGGCAGCATCGCACCAGTATCACTGTCGTACCGGTCTGATCCGACCAGCCGGGACCAGCTGCATACATACACGTTCAGGACGAGCTCGGGGAGCTGGCTGCACGTCTCGTTGCCGTGGAGGAGGCTCGCCACCAGACTCGACCCGGCCAGCCGGGACCAGCTGCATACACACACGGTCAGGACGAGCTCGGGGAGCTGGCTGCACGTCTCGCTGCCGTGGAAGAGGCTCGCCACCAGACTCGACTCGACCAGCCGGGACGGACGCTGTTACCACTGTCAAAGCTGCGAGCTATCATGCTTGGTGCGATCGATTCATCAGCCTGCGGTGGCTACGGCATCAGCCTCCGCATCAGCCTCCGCATCCTTTGCTTTGTTTCGGTTGGTTGTGTGCTCCTGCATTTAATTCACTCCAGCATCTGACTGTCTCATATTCCTGAATGCTACAAGCACTCCCACGTCCACCCTATCATCAAATTCGTTGATCCTCCTGACGCTTTTAAGTCCCGTCCCATCTTCATTGCCCCAGTCGTCGCCGAAATTGCAGAGAGCGCTGTCCATCAGGAGCTCCAAAATGATTGTCCGAACCCATTTCCTTTCTGCTAATCAGCACGGCTTCCGCCCCTGCCACACACCGGAAACCTCCATGTCGCACCATGTCCTATTGGCATTCGACCATGGCGACCATGTCCCATTGGCATTCAACCATGGCGGGGGTGGCCATTCTCCGCCTGTGGGACTTGTGCAAATGTTTCTATGTGGCAGATCAATCAAAGTTCCCTTGAATATTCAGAGTTCATGGGATCGATACATCCTGCTTTTCTGTATAACGTCGAAATCACACTTAGTATGAGGTTCACTGATTGCCTGGGTGACGTCACAGCAGTCCTCCCATTGGGAAGTCGCGTCGACATTTTTAAGGATCATCACGTATCAGACCTCTTTTCTACTGCGCGGCAAGAAACTTCAGGCTCTAAGCGTCGTCACCCACAGGGAAAAGTCGCAGTTTTCCTCGATGCTTAGGTCTGAACAAATGGACTGATGATGAATATCAATAATCAAATCCCAAAATGGGATGCTGTCAGGCAGTCTACAACATGTGCGCATCATCGCCGGCGTTAAAACAAGGCCCCACAGCCATCATTTGTTCCTCATATCAGCAGACAGAAATTTGGCCGAACCTCGATCACTCATTTAGTTGGGATCTGCACGGATGAATGATATCTCAGTGCTGCTTTGGGGTATCGCGCCAGTCACATCTTAGGGGCCAGCCAGAATCCGCCATTAATAATGTGCTAGTCAATGCCCGGCTCAGATCCGGTATTGCATGTCGGAGTTTCGCAGTGGCAATAAGGAGAGCCTTTCTCGCATCACATTATTGATACACGGCACCAATTACTCCGCCACGATAAATTTCGACCGCAAACAAAGACAGCAATGTGGCCAGCCGATGCGCAGAGGAGGCTGGAATGACTTCGCACCGAGCATGTAGTGGAATAACTCTGATGACTCTGTAGGATGACTCTGCGTACCCCACATTGTGTCTCGCACACGAGGTACACACACGGTCGGAGCGAGCTCGGGAACTAGCTGCACGTCTCGCTTCCGTGGAGGAGACCCGCTACCAGACTCCCCGTCACCACCACCGCGTCTATTCCACCCTGCTCCGCCCCGAGATGGGTAGGAGACGATTTTGCCGTCGAGGTTGGACGCTACATAGCGCGCCGCCGCCTGAGCCGATGCAGTCTGCTGCGCCGCTGACCGGCAATCGCCTGAGGCGACGTTTGGCCGATGTACGGCCCACACCAGACCGAAGTGCACGCTGTCCCCAGCCCTCGAAAGGTTGCATTATGGTTTGTATCACTCGCCTGCGTGTTTGTATTGTGTGGCGTATGGAACTGTGCCGCCTGTACTGTACTGACTCTTATTACTCATACTCACGTTGCCTATGTTTTATCGCTCGACGAGAGATTGCAACAGCCACACATCAATTGAGGATTTTCTCAGCAAAATTCGGTGTCTGTGTCTGTGGAGAGGATTTGGCTCGAATGTCGGCCCCGACAGGGGGCCGCCGATGGTGCGCTCCAGCTCTGTGTCGCTCCGGCCCCAATCCACTCCAGCCTCGTGCTGCCCCTGGCCCGGTCTACTCCAGCCCCGTGCCGCCCCTGCCCCAGTCCACTCCAGCCCGTGCCGCTCCAGTCCCGGTCCACTCCAGCCCCGTGCTGCCCCTGGCCCGGTCCTCTCCAGCCCCGTGCTACTCCAGCCCGGTTCAATTCCAACTCCGTGCTGTTCCAGCCCGGTCCACTCCAGCCGCGGTCCACTCCAGCCCCGGTCCACTCCAGCCCCGGTCCACTCCAGCCCCGTGCCGCTCTGGCCCCGTGCCGCTCCGGCCCGGTGCACTCCGGCCGCGGTCCGCTCTGACCCGGTGCCGCACCGGCGGCCAGCCATCGTACCCGTCCGGAATTAACCCATTCGGAAATGGTTCTGTCAGACGGCCGACCGCTAATGACCGGGCCGTCGTCCGCAGAGGCGGCCATTAGAGCGGGCGGGTTGAACGGCCGTCCGCCCCGGGGCACCGACGGTCACAAGGCCACGGTCATCTCAGTGGAGCGGCACCGTTTGGCCGCGCGCGCGGCCCCGGGCGTCGCGCGGAGGAAATGAGGCCATCTCGCCGCTGTCAGCCCGGTCGGGCCAGCAGACCAGGGCCAGCTGTGCTGGGGGCCACTGCGAGGGGGTGAAGGGTGCCGCTGGACCAGCAGCTGCGGATCTCCCCTTAGGGGACCGCGGAGAACGGAGGAGAGAAGGGCTTCGGAGTTGACGGCTCACAACATAGTGCCGTTTTGATGAGTTGCGCAGTGTGGTCCTGCCGAACAGTTGTCAGGACATTGTTCTCAGGAAAGCATGGCTGCGGCCTTGCTCGAGTTCTAGCAAGGTAACCTGAGTGGGTCAACTGGTGAATTCTTCCGATTAAGCAAATACTTCCGAACTTTTCTATGTAGCTGTTATGCCCACACCGGCAGCGGCCGGATATCATGGTCCAGAACCAGTCTGGATGCTTAAAAAGTTCGTCTTCTTGTAACTCAGTTTAAGGGCGGCGTAAAATGGTCAGGATGAGCATGTGTTTCTATTCAGTTGAGGGGGCGGGGTGTTCAGCCCCTATTCAACTTGGGCTGCTCCCCAACTTGGGCTCCAGCCCCCACTCCAAACCGTTGCGTTTTGCGCGCATTTTACGCAACTACGTCTCTGCTTATAATGTTCCACAAACCGGTACATGAAACCGACATCATGGCTTTAGGGGAGCGTAGATGCCAATCTCGTGACCTTCGGGGAACGTCAATGTCGATCTATGACCTGCGGGGAGCCTGGCAACGTGTCGCACGAGGGGTACAACACTGTGTTAGCAGTATGCCCAGTAGATGCGCGGGTGAATTTTGCATGCCAGGGTGAACTTTGCATGGACAGTGTATTTTGGAGATGCGTGTTCTCGCGTTTCACCAGAAACGTAACCAGAATTTTCACCGAGGGGGAGGTGGGCAAAGGTACTTCAGAGGGGCCGATGGGCCCGAAGGTTTCTGCTGCCTCTCGCCCTTTTCTAATAGAATTTCGTCCATCTTTCCTACAAGATTGCCCAAAGATCAGACGGCCAGACACCTGCTGAAATAAACAGAGGTTTTAGACACGCTGAAACCGCGTAAGGGTATCATTTGGTACTGTTGCATTTCATTTTTGTCAAAATATTCATTCATCGCATATAACGAAGGCACTCTTCGGGATCTCGGAAAATTCCTGCGAAAGCATAGACCAGGTTGAGGTTCCGGCAGATGAAAAGCTATGAATGTTATGTTTTATTAGACAAGTGATGCGTCTTTATGTTACATAATCAAATCATGCGTATGAACAAGGGGTCACTTTCGTGCGATTTAAGCGTGCATTATTCAAAGGTAGTGTGCCACCTGTGGGGTGTGTTAAGACATATATTCTGGTGAAATCCCAGGGTCGGAAGCGCCCTATAATTAAAGTCTACGTGAACGATCCTGGTGCGTGGAAAACGTCCAAGTACGATATTCACCGAAGCCTCCGCGACCGTGCGCGTGGTCGATCGCGTTCATCGTTGGTGTGCAAATTTGCCTGATGTGGGAGGCTCTTTAGCCAGTTCGGGATTTTGAGCGTTTAAAGGCTCTGTTGAGTGCGTGTGTGTCCGTCTGTCTATGTTTGTCACTTGCACTGCACCATCCGTAGACTTGAACTGCAAAACATGTGCGGCCGGGGAAAATTCAAAGCTGCCACATCGAAATAATGGGCACTCAACTGGGTACAACTAGCAGCCAGAATAAACGTCTACAGGCTCTCAGCCGAAATTTTCGTCGAAGAAAGGGGACAAGTATCAAATTATTGCCCCTCCCCTCTCCCCCTCCTCCCTTGGCTTTGCCGTTGGACGCCTACGGCCAGCGCACACCAATCACATTTACCGCAGCCAGCGCCATCTGTGGCCAAATGTTTGCGCCACCAGTTCGGTGATGCCCACCAGGTAGCGCGCGCGCAGCTGACAGGCACGTGTGGTGCCGACCGGACAGATCGTACGGGTCTCCGCCTTAATCTTTCCCTAAATTTTGTCTTTGCCATAATAGTCGAAGATAATTGGACCACACTGTGCGCGTGTTTGTGTGTCCAATGGGGCCGCAGCCACATTTCTTACGGAGGAGGGGGGGGGGGGGGGATAAAGCTCCCCTCATCGAAAAAATTGATAAAAGTAAATCCGTAAGATCTCCCACGCATCCTCACATCACGACGATTTTCGACGTTCTGTCAGGGTTGTCAGAAGTGAAAAATCAATGCATAGGGGGCTCGGCCCTCCTCCTTGACTGTGCCCCTGGTGTCTTAGTTATTCCTTGGACGAGTAAACCAACGAGAGAACGAACAGGACTAGTGAGCCAAAGAGCAAATGAACAGTGCGGGAGATTGTTCATTTCGCTCCCGCGTTTGTCCGTGCCTCAAGCTACTAACACGAGCTGCCCGACGGTTAAGCCGCTATCTATTGTGAAGCCGTCATTTCCGATCGACGACAAAGACAAGCTTCCACCGGCTACTTGCTCGATCGCCGCTGCTTGCCATCCACACCCGACTCGGCGTGGAGTACACCTGCTGCGGCTGCTGGTGTTTGGACTCATTGCCAGCGCTCGTACACGCTGCTGCTCGACCAATTTTAACATATGTACTGAAAAGATGATCCTATCAGTAGCTGTCAAATCCCCCTCAGGTAAGCCGCGAAATGCCCTTCTTCACCCTGAAACTTTGATTTGCCGGCTGCTCCCGCCCGACAAGGTCTTAACAGCGGTTTGGGCAGAGATCGGAGTCACGGTGGATACATTAATTCCGTACGGAGCCAAGACTTTTAAGGTGAGGCAGCTGATCTTAAATAAAATAGAAAAGAAAGCCGGAGGAGAGCGAGACGCCGCCTTTGAAACGTGAGCTTCGCATCACGTAAATGACATCCAGTTGCACGAGGGATCTATTCTATTGCCCTGGGATCCATCAGCCTTGTTTCAAGCTGCTTCCGTTGGCGGCGAATCTTCGGTGAGAGGTTTTCGAGGCAAATGCGATTTGTCCCTCAGCTCTTTCCATGCAACGTAATAATGCTTGTTATATTTCGTGGATAGGGATGCAGCTGACCACTCTTGCCGCACCCACTCAACAAACGTGACTGTGGTTTTCCGAGGAGAGGGGGAGAGGGAGGGCGAAGGTCAGGGTTGAGATAACGGGAGCAGATTGCCACGTTTACCCCACCTTCACTTCTAACACTCGCGCTTACTTCCTATAGCTGACCTATGCTGCATTGTCAAACGAATGTGTTTAACATGGTGCTGCCTATCACGGTCCGTACAAGGTATCGACCATGCCAGTCTGACCATGACCGCAGATGAGACCGTGTCTGAATACGTATGACTATTGAACGCGAACAGTTTGCTGTTTTCGGACACAAACATGCACCCAACACCCAGCACCCAACCGACTGCCGTGTGCGTTACACAAATTGATGTGATATACAATAATTTTGATTCCTTATGGCCATGGTCTTACACCAACTCTGCTACGTCAGCTCAGCAACATAAATTGTCGCGGGTCTTTTGTTGAAAACAAAAGTTCTCTCGCATTAACGACGAAGCGATCAACAACTCTGTTGAATTCTGAGTGGAGCGCCATGAGCATCTATGCCACTCTTCGACAATTCTGAATGAGGCACCATGAGCATGTATGCAACTCCTCTATAGTTTTCCCTTGTCCGACGCGGAGGGTTTCCATCGCCGGCGCGCTAATGGTCCCTGACGAAACGTACGCACTGCACGTACACCGGCATACATTGATGCGTGCGGGAAGCCGCGTCGGCCACCACCAGGTGGAGCGGCGGTGCGGCGCGGCGGTGCGGGGAGACCACGGCGCGTGCTTCGCGAGAGAATTCATTCCCACTATCTTCCCAGTTGGAGCACTGCTGTTCGAACGCGCGTCTGAGAGCGGCGGAGGGCGTGCACGTATTGTTGACGACATGTCCCGATATTTCACCGCGAGTGTTGTCGATCAATTTTAGATTACAGCCCGTGTCGTTCAATGTACTATTCGATATTGTTTGCGGTATGCAATAGGCTAATTTCACCCGTACTCACTGCGTCAGCGTCAATACCGGTTAAGGATTTACTATTAATCATGCTATTCTTGAATGGGAACGTATCTTACTGCGCGCAGCCCTAGGAGACCGGACGCGCCACGTATGCACAGACGTGGAGCTTAATAATTTCCTCCAGACTGTTGTAAATCCTGGTATTTTTAGGCGAAGTTTGTCCAGAAAAACGGTACCAAGGAATTAAAGTTAGCTGCCAAATACCATAAAAATTAAGTACGAGCTCGATTCCTAGCTCAGTTACGACCAGCCGACTGGTCATATGATCAGCTAAAGGCCGATGGTTAATGCAGTGTTTCTGCCTTGTCTGCCATGAAGAAGAACAACATATCTTTACGTTCAAAATGCATTAAGAACTTGATGCACGAATATACTAGGCGTCAAAAATTCAATGTCTAACGGAAATGACTGAAATTAATGTTCCAATGGGAATCTTAAGAAGCTCATCGAAATATAACCGCTCGCCAACTAGCCAAATGGTTCGCCAATAATTGTACAAAAAGTACCAAATAATGCATTACTTGTATGAATCAAGACACCATGTAGCCACTCATGATGGGGCTTGTTTTTCGTTGGACACCAACTCAATCTACCTCGTAGAAATTACTTCATGAAGCAATCAGCCAGTCTTCAAGGTACGGCAAAAATGTTAGTTAAGTGTTAAGCCTGACGGCATCCTAAATTTTGCATCCAATGGAGTAGGTCATTTGCCCAATGTATGGCTTTGCTTTACCCAGCATGCTCCAACATTTGATCCATCAGCAAATTTACGCAACTTGGACACACACAAAACTTTTCCCAAAGCTTGAACCTAAAACCTTTGCCGAAACTAGCATCCTCAGCTCACTTATCAGGGCATTTTTTCAAGGGCATCTTCAAATATACGCACTTGAAAGTATCAGGCATTAAAGGACACCATGATTTTAAACAGCTTGACGTTCCTGATACCACCTTTTCCTTATTGGCCAAACATGATAAAAGTGCAATTGAATGTATCAGCTAGCCTGAATCTGGCTCCGAAAGCAGCACGCTCTTGCTTCATTTGTGGTACTGTTTGTCAAGGGAGTGCATTGCAAAATTGGAAATCTTGCTGGACATCAAGCGGTTCACATTGGTATGCTGAGCTCACCCCCAAAAGTCACATATACCAATCCTTAAATGAAATTTTGCTCAGGTGCTTTCCTGACAAAATATTGTCAAGTCTGGTCTATTGCTAGCGCCTTTCAAACATAAAATAAATTAATTTCGTACTTTTGCTGTCCCCATACTGAGGTATCGTGTTGGAATTCTACTGTTAGGTGCGAATTGTAGGAAAATAAATATCTTCACACGAGGAAAGAGCAAAAGTTCAGGATCTAGAAATGTTCAGTCCCATGCCCCATTCACAGGCAAACATCCCACACATATTGTTGGACAGACACGTATGTCGGGCACCTTATCCAGCTGGGTATCTTATTCGCTGCCTCCACCAAGGTATGCAGCCAGCTTCCACCCACACTTCTCACACTCACATGAGCATGTTGGGCCAATTGGAAGAATCTGTGGGGGTCCTGATCGATCAAAAGTACCAAGGCATATTAGCAGATAGTGCCCCAACAGCGCGCGCAAGGGCGTACGAGAAAATGCAAAAGATCGCGGGCAACGTGAAAGGCTCTTTAGCGATCAAATTGATCCGGCAAGCGAAAGCATAGGGCTCCGGCAACAGCACAAGGCCTCCAGACAGGCTAATGAGCCTCGAAATTTACTTCAATCAGTATCCTCTCAATCAGCGAAGAATCGACGTTGTCTCGTCACGGACTCTTCACTTCCGCTTGCGACTGTTCTTGGTTGTCTGGAAGCCTACGGATGTCTAATTTTGTTGCGTTTTGTGTTAGAAAACTGCGTCCGTTCGGCAGGTAATGGGCCTTTCCGGAGCCCATGGGTTTTCTCGGGGCACATGGGGGGAGGGGGCATGGTCATATGCCTCCCCTTTCTGCATTCGCCACTGGTCCAAGCAGCCCAATATATGGGACCCCAACAAGAGCTTAGGGCCATCCATCCATGTAAGAAGTACCAAAGACACAGTAAGAAGGGCCCCTGAATGATCGAGTGCGCCCGAGCAGACTATCAGAAGGAGCCCCGACAAGAGCGCAGGGCCCTGTATTCATATAAGGAGTGCACAAGACCCAGCATGGAGGGCCCCGAAAAATGGAATGTGCTCGAGCAGGTTATCAGATGGTCTCCGATAGGAGCATAAGGCCAAACAGTCAAATACCAAGGCCCAGTGTAAAGGGCCCGAACAATCCGGTGGGTCCGGGAATGTGAACAGATAGGCCCCTGACAAGTCCGTTGGGCCTTTTATGCAAATAGGATGTAGCCAAGACTTGATGCGAAGCATCCCGAACGACCGAGTATGCGCAAACGGGTTAACAGATGGGGTCCCCGACAAGGGCGCAAGGCCTTAAGCAAGTGACAAAGAATTGGATGGGCCCTAGACCAATATAGAGGGCCCATGAGCATATCGCGAATGTGTCGGCAGGTTAACCGAGACTAACGTGAAGTGCCATTGAACAAATGAGAATACCAAGGCAAGTTAAAACATGAGGCTCTCGGCTACAGCATTAAGAGCCTTTTGGGTGAATGGGAAGAATCCATAGAGGGCCCTGATAGACAAGACTGCCCCGGCACCCCAGCACAAAGAGCCCAGCAACAGCGCAGGGCCCTCCGGGTAAATGCGAAGAAGTCAAGGCACTTTGGAAGGCTCCTTAGCGATCGGATTGACCCTGCAAGTGGATATATGCAGACCCCGGAAACCCGGGGTCTAGCATAGAAACCCTGGACAGCGCAATTAGCCTTAAGATCTTGAAATCACAACCCTTTCTATTAGTGAATAATTGTTGTTTACTGGTGGGCCCTCCTTTTTCGCTTGACACTGTTCTAGGTCGATTGGAAGCCGAAATACGTCTAATTTTGTTCGATTCTATGTTAAAAAGCTGCATAAGTTCGGCCGACTATGAGCCCCACGGGGTCCAAGGGGATGAGGGGGGGGGGGGTGGAGGGTATGGCCTCGTGCCTCCCACCCTTCTGGGTCCGCTCTTGTTTGGAGTAGTGGTAATAAGAACCCGAGCTAAGCGTTGCCATTAGCTTGAAGATTTCTCGCTATTTAGCCACGCACCGAAGCTAACAAAGTATACCAAAGTAGTAAAATATATGAACCGGAAGCGCCATTTGAGAAATTCTGATACAAATGGGCTAGAATCTACTCCCCACAACAAAGTCACCAAACGGCCAGGTTTAAAATCTTGCTCTCCGAAGTTCGGCTGTAGCATTGATTCGGGCGCTTAGTCACCGCCGGCGATTTTTAAAGAAGATTGACGAACGGCGCACGCGCCATATGTCGCCGGCGTCCCGCAGCCGTCGGCCGTTCGTTCCTCCGTTGTGGTGAAAAAGAGAGCCACAGCGACGATCTCTTGCGTTGCTTGGATCTCTTGCGCTGAAAAGTGTCAGAAAAACTACGTGTATTGAGCCAAGAATAATTTGCAAAACATTCGACGCAAAGGACTCAGGAATGCAGCTACTATAATAAAGTGACGCCCGCTGTTACCGCAAAACAGCACCTGATGGCATCGCAGGGTTGGGGTGTTGAAGCCGCAACAGAGTGTGACGACATAGAAACATTCAGCAGAGTTGGCAGGTGGCAGTGGCGAAGCTACGGAGATCTGGTTTTCGTAGTGGTGGCAATCACGGCTTTCTTAAAGCTTTTAAGCGCATCACAACATTCCACCTGCAGTGGAAATTTGGAGAACAAGAGCTGAAAGCTGGACGGCTGCTAAATTTGTCTCAGTGGATAGATGGCAGGCTAATTACATAAGCACACCTGCAATGATGCTTCCGGATTATTTACTTCACTGTTTTATGCGTTTCATGAGCTTCAAAGCATGACCATATGACGTGGGATCAGTGATCACCATAGCAGCGTTTAGCTCATGTTCTTATTAACGCTGTTTTCATGGGCTTGCAGTGTTCCTTGAAACAGATAAAATCGTGTTGTTCAGGCATTTTTAACAACCATCTCCCAACACGCAAACATACATATAGAGGGCTGGGGGAAGGGTGAGCGGTCACCGACCGGTTTCCATGTAAGGTTGTAAGCGATTCTCTCAATGATGCTGCACGAAGAAGCGGCTTGCAGGCGAACTTTGCTCCCCGTGACCCAAATGCGTTGTTGGTAGTCAGCGCATCATACCCAGTTTCCGTCGGCATCCCGGCCGTCAGAGGGATTTGAGATTTGTCAGGAAATCCTTTGAAAAATATTAAATGCGCGCGGAAGCAATGCAAAGGCAATGTGTGCATAGAACGCCACAGGTCTTCATCGACCTTTTCAACGGTTCAGCTACCTCGCTCAGCGAAGCGAGTTCGCAAGCACTTGTATAACACCAGTTACATGGCATTAAGGATCTCCGCTCATTCTTATCGTAACCAATACTCGGGAGTTTCTGAGCACACATTCCACGTGTGGTCAACATGCAGCCATACGGTCATGTCAAAATCTCAACGTCCTTATATTTCAACAGGTATTTCTATGAGAGAATACTTAAACCTTGTACATGATACCTTAAGAGGCCGAGCATCGCTGTCCGGTCTCCGGTTCGCACGACCACCGATCTCCCTAATGTCCGATACGCCCAACCTTCATGCCGTCTCACCTCCGACCTGACCTGCCTGACCTCCGAACGGTCGCACCTCCGACCTGTTCGACCGCCAACATGCGTGATCTCTGTCTTGTCCGACCTCTGGGCAGTCTGCCCTCCGCCCTGCCTGACCTCTGGGTGGCCTGACCCCGCCCTGCCTGATTCCTGGATGGCCTGACCTCCGGCTTCCGTGACCTACGAACCATCTGGCCGTGAACCTGCCTGACGCCCGTGCCGCCTATCTCCAGCGTTCATGATCCGCATCTGTCATACACGGAACCTGTCTGACCTCTGGTCTGCTTGGAGTCGTCTTACTACCTGCCGGTCCGTCGTCCGACCTACCTGAACTCAGAAATTTCAGTATTCGCGCTGCCTGACCCCTGACCTCTCTGACCGCGGACTTCCTGACCTTCTTTTGCCTGACGCCAAGGCCCCATTCTTCATTGACCATTGGAAACCCATTCACTTCTTTAGGTAAGCCCTTTCAACCGATGGCCACCTGACTGACCTGTGACGTCAGTGCGGAAGCCCATTCCGTACTTGGCTGAGACTCGGAGCAAGTGCGGTCAGTCGTGACTGTTTACGCAGCGACGCCTAGCAAGGGCCGACGCGTGTTGACGGTCTTGTATGCCGGGCAAGTGGGAGCTCACTACTGCGTATGGATAGTACAATTTCTGAGGATGCTTTTGACTACGTCACTTGCCAATAATTATTCCAGGTAAGACTATCCGAAGGCGCCATTCCTGTGCTGCATATGGCTCCATGGGCTGAATTCGCTGATACCACTTTTCGCACATATTTGGGGTTAACCGCATCCTTCATAAGCCACGTGTGTCGCACTTAACTGCGACGCCACATACTTTTTTATCTCAGCGGGCGGCATTGGGCTGCGAAAAACGAGGCGCTAACCCGTCTGATCACCGATTTGCCGAACTCTCCACGTGTGACCTTTAGCTGGACTTCCCACATGCCTCTGACGTCACTGAGTCCGACGCGAGTACCACGCGCGGCGTCGGTCCGATCACTGAAGGCCGTCTTCAGCCCAGCCTGGCGTGTCAGCTGAGCCGTCTGTGGGCGCTGGTTAGCGGAACAGCGATCGCCTGAACCGGCTCAGACCGGCGGGCCTTCGTTGTGACCACGGCAGCCACGTCAGGAGCCGGTGTACGGCGCTCGGGTGGTACGCGGATTGCTGCGTGACAGGGGAGGGGGGGGATGACTGCGCGACGGAGGGGGGGGGGGGGGCGAGACGGCTGCATGACGGCGCTCAGCACCGCGGTTGCCTGCAGCAGCGCATCAAAGCCAAGCTGCTGTGCAGCCACGCGTGGACCGGTGCACCCTAGGCGGCCAGCACCCGGTCCCCTCGCGTGCCTTACGACACGTCTGTGCACTGAGCGGCATCGGATTGCTGTGATACGCGCTCGAGAATGCGGCCCTTTCCGTTGGCTGCCGCTGACGTCAGGACTCTGGATGCCTCACTTTACTGTTAGGGGCTTACAGCTTTAGGAGAGTGACATGACCACCTGCTCCTCGCTTTTGCTCCTGGTGCTCAAAGCGCTGGGGAACAGGCGAACAGGCAGAGCAGGAGACCCTCAGAAGAACCAAAAATTGTGATCCCAAAGAGCGGTTCGTTAACCCCAACAATTGTCACAGCAACCGAACATAATCGCTCTTGTATTTCACCCTTAGCCGGAACGGTATGGACCAAGAGTCTGTTGCAATGGAAGCACCCCCCTGCGATATATGCTTCCCATAACGCACATGTTTATACCAAAACCATGCAAAACTACCGCAGAGAAAACGCCAGACTCCATCAGGCGTGATGGTATATGGCACACGCACTAGCACCACGAGACTGGCAACACCCCTGCTAAACTGCTTATGATGACGTCATTTTGTCATGCTTGACTATCATGCTCATCAGGTGTACCCTGATAATACACCTGTGGGCAGGCACCAGAGCGACATCAGTTGTAAACGGCCGTAAACCGGAGGAACTACAGGCAATTGAACATTAGGAAAGGAATGCCCCAAGATAGAGCTATGTCTGCGTGATGATGCATTCGTAGTTCAACCGATGCTGCTTGCCACCTGCCATTGCATTATCTGTAACGTCATCGAAGGTGTCATGCTATGGATTGATATGTGACATTAAACACATACTTATATTGTTCACCCGCAGCCCCTGCATCCGTCGGCAGCCAACAGCAATGACATCGTACGCTAATGCTTGTTATGCCTTCTCATCAATTTCATTTTTGAGGCATGACGCTCCGATGCGCATAATATTAGTTGCAAATTGTTCTGCTGATCGTCCAATTCTCAATGCAAAGCATGCAAGCATATGCAGATATTGATATCTAACAGTTTTTTCTTCTTGCTGCGCAATACTATTTTAGCCCCGACGGATTCTGCTGAGGGAGTTAGTTACATTCGTCACAGGTGTCACTTCAAATTGTGGTGTGTTGGCATGCGTGTGATACCTTGAAGCCGCGGTTGGTTGAAAGGCTTTTGCCTACGGACTAATTCTCTTACTTGGCTGCCTGTGCGGTTTGGTTGGTGGAGTGTTTTCTGGGGTCTTGTGGCTAGGTGCAAGATGCCAACTAAGGCAAGCATCTCAGACCGCTTTCTCCAGCGATATGGACTTCTCTGCAGCAGGGGTGCATCCTCTCGAAGTGAGCTGGGGCGGGGGCAAAACAGTGAACATTTTTTAACCTTCTCAGCCTGAACCTCGCATATAGATAATGCAACACAAACGTACACGAAGTAAGAATTTGCGACAATTTTAGCCGTGACCGCAAACCATGGTCCTGTCCCTACCTTTCCAAATTTGTTTAGCATTTCACATTTGATACCAAATCAGACCCTTGTCTAGTAACGCTTACGACAAAAAGGGCTGGTGTGACTGATTACCAGCTGTGAGCTACACACATCTTCCTTCACTGGAATATGTTTTCCAATGTCTCTTAATTCTCTTTGCGGACGGCGGATCACATCCGTTGAGGAGAGCGGCACCATTGACACGAATCTTGCGTTATTTTCCCTAGTGCAAGTTAGGACCAGGGCTGGTGAGTGTTGGGACTGGGTGACCAGGGCTGGCGAGTGTTGGGACTGGGTGATCAGGGCTGGTGAGTGTTGGGACTGGGTGATCAGGGCTGGTGAGTGTTGGGCCTGGGTGATCAGGGCTGGTGAGTGTTGGGCCTGAGTGATCAGGGCTGGTGAGTTTTGGGACCGGGTGACCAGGGCTGGCGAGTGTTGGGACCGGGTGATCAGGGCTGGTGAGTGTAGGGACTGGATGATCAGGGCTGGTGATTGTTGGGACTGGGTGATCAGGGCTGGTGAGTGTTGGGACTGGGTGATCAGGGCTGGCGAGTGTTGGGACTGGGTGACCAGGGCTGGCGAGTGTTGGGACTGGGTGACCAGAGCTGGTGAGTGTTGGGACTGGGTGATCAGGGCTGGCGAGTGTTGGGACTGGGTGACCAGGGCTGGCGAGTGTTGGGACTGGGTGACCAGGGCTGGTGAGTGTTGGGACTGGGTGACCAGGGCTGGTGAGTGTTGGGACTGGGTGACCAGGGCTGGTGAGTGTTGGGACCGGGTGTCGCTTGCTTGCTGACGCTTGCGACACCCGCAGCAGCGCCGCATCTCACGAGGCCGGTGGCGGCGGTGGCTCTGGTGAAGTCACGACATCAGGTGGTGGCGCTGGTACCGGCCGATGCACGGGTTCCGGTAAGGCCGACCGCTGTCCATCATCATATGGCTTGTTTGAGGCTCAGGCTGGTCCTGGTAGGGGATACCAAAAGGCATGCAAATCTAAATAGGATCAGAACTTTGTACTGCGGCAAGCGGCACGCTATCCACATTGAACCAGCATATCGTGCAGAAAAATCATGGTTATTGCTTAGAGCACAACGTTTGTGGTGCTTGCAAATACACAGCGCTTGCGGTGTATGCCACATCGCTTTAAGATCGCCCACGCCTTTGTTTTATGATCCTCTAAACTTAGCTTTGGTTTCGCTTTAGTTAAGGTTTGGTCTGCGTCTGAGCCACGGGCTCGTCATGTCTCCGTGCCCAAATCTTCACCGCTGCTATTTAGGCTGACCACGATCTGAGTCGTCGGCTTTTGTGAATTGATGGCCACGGCTGTCCATCCGCCCGTCGCCATTGCGCCATTTAACCATCTGGCAGTCATTTGTGCTTTATATAGCCATTTCGGTCATTTTAGGGTCATGAGGTCAAGGTTGAGGTTTTAGAAAGTTGGGAAATTTTAGTTTTACAAAGTTTTAGAAGCATCTCCTTGCCCCTCCTGGCTCCCCCAGTTACCGTGTCCATGCCAGACGGCAAATAGAAAAGGTGACTTTGGGCTGCAACTCTGTCAGTGTTTTAGGGAGACTCAAATAATTAAAACTTTAGCTGTGTTTTTTACCAGATGCCTGAAAATCTTTCGGGGCATTGCAAGCCGTGACCTTAATGCAATTGCTTGGTCCATCTTAATGCATCAGAATAGACAAGCTATTAGCACAGACCTAGAAATTTTCATACAAGCACAGCACACTCGTTACCTACTAGCGCAACAGTTTTAGCCAAATCGTTTCGCTCATTCCAGGCAGGCGTTCAATATGCGGTTTCAGTACACTGGGAACAAAACATGCCTTATTTGGGAACCCTGTTCATTCTTATGTGTACGGTAGTCGAGTTGTGTAGCTAGGAGGTCCAAGTTAGCTTTGTTGCCACTCGTGCAATTTTGAACATTTCTCAGAATCCAAGATGGTGGCTGCCACATTCTTGAATTTTGGTCAAACTTCAAGGTTTTTTCTCAATGGTTTGGATGGTTGCGTAACACCGTGTTAGAGGAGTTTTCTATGGCAGGGAGTCGATTTATGCAACCATTTTTCACGTAGGGGGTAAAATGCAAGGTCAGATTGCTAATTAAAGTTCAAAGATGATCACGAATAATGAAAATCATCTACACATGCATATATTTTGGTTGTTGTATTCTAGTACCCATTGTAAGGGTACCACTCACAAAACCTGCATGTCTTATATACCATGGTTATATAAACATGTGCCACATGCAGCCGCACCGCTGAAAACAAGGCATGCATCGTGGCACGCTACAGCTGCGACAACCACTGCACAGGCCTTTGGCGTTTATACTTCTGTGGGCGTTGGGTGAAAATCGCCTGCTTTAGTCGTTGCACCAGCAAAACAGATGGACATCGAAGACAACGTAGGGGGCTAGGCATACATAGTGATAATGACTATGAAAAGAAGAAGAGGAATGTGATGGATGCTGGCTGGTAGTACTGCGCTAAAGGTCTATTTAGATGTGTGCGTCATTGGGGCTTTACGACGCACTCAGCTGCTGAGGCTATATGGCGCCGCCTGCCCCTCACCCTGGCAGGAAGGGCGGGCACCGCGGGGAATCGAACCCCGTACCTCTGGTTTCCCAGACGCGCAGTGGTTAACGCAGACGCGTTAACCACTACACTACCAGCATTTTCATAAACTGAACATTGATGAAATCGTCCTTTGTTTGAGAATCATAACAGTCACGACATCAAACAAGACCCATCCATTGAATGCTTTGTGTGATGTCTAACTTTTTGGCTTCTTGTAATATTCCTTCCAAAAATAATTGTTTTGAGCTGAGCCCGCCTTGAACAAAATAAAAGTAGACAATCCTGCTATCCTGGCATGATGAGCAAATAGCTTCATCTATTAGATCCTCACTTCATAGTCGTAGGCAATGATCTACAACTAGCAGTAAAGCTATATTAGTTGTAGTGGTGGCATCAGTTGGTTGTGTAGCTTACGGTTGGACAGAATACGCCAGACTGGAAGAACATGTCGCTGCAATGAAACATGATCGAGGGGAGGCCTCGCCACTGGTGGCGCATTGTATTCTGTGCCGAAAACCCTCGATCCGTCAACAGCCAACGCTTTAGCTGCAGAGCCCAACTGGTTTTGACGCATTAGAAAAGCCACCGAAGCTCACTTGCAATCTCCATCACGGCATTAAGGCGCGGGGCGCAGGCAAAGCGCCATTGTGAGACAGCGTTTTCAATCGCACGTGCTACACCTCATCTTATTCGTAACACTCAGTGGAAGGCCGGCATTGCGCGGTGCGCAGTTTGTTTGGAAGTGCCGTTTGATATTGATATACTGTATAGCCTGAGCTTTTATTCGTCTGGTCTTTTGCTTATTGTTGCAAACTTTTATGCCAACTTAATGCAGTTTAACTGTACTTTTTTCTCTTCGAAACGATTCAATCATAATTCATCCCCCGTCGTCTTGGATGACATTCTAAAAAGACACTACGGCGCGTTTCACAATGTGATAGCCGGCCGCCGCCGTTTTGGAAGGGCTTTTACGCGCACCGACATCAGCATACGCAACAGCGGTCTTGGCTAAAAAATATCCAGGGAATACGTGGCAAACGTCATTCCACGCAACACAATTCAGATTCAGATTCACATAGGTAGCAGTGTGCGCCTAGTGCGCGCCTAAGGGTCTTGTGCGCACGCCCTTTACGAATGGGAAAATCGAAAAATATTCGTTTTTCGCGGTTGGCTTCAGTCTTAGAGACACTGATCCGATACATGTTTCCCCTTTTGACGACTTTTAACTCAGAAATTCCATTTTCGCACTTGTTATGCTGAAAGTAAGCGACTGGTGTTAAAAATGCGCAGATTTTTCACTTAGCACTGGAATTGGGCTTCTTTATGTGTACGTGCCTTGGCTGCGTTCCCAGCACGAAAAATACAGCTAGACGAAACATCGTTAGATTGAGCTAGAAGCGTAAAAACGTCGTCTTTACGTTTCTAAAACCAAAGGCAGATAGACAAACGTTTGTGGGATGGGGGCCGATCAGTGGCGCAGAAAATGTTGGAAGCATTAATCTCTACGGCCCTCGCAAAAATCCCAGCTGCCCCAGTGAGCTAGGCAACGCTAAAATTTACAATGGCGGTAATTGCCATAGAGCCTCCAGGGACTCATCACCAGCTATCGCTAGCCACATCTTAAGCCTCCGGCTAAGGCAATCTTTGACGATCAACACGGTAAGCGGTGGAATTGGCCTGTTTATGTATGGTGCTCAACAGTGCGTGGTGATAAACTCAAACACACAAGGATACCAGGAAGGGAAGAATTAAAATGAAGCGTCTCTAAAAAAAAAACACGAAAAACGATGGTAGTAAAGCAATGAGGGAATCCCACCATCATTTGATTATCTGTAATGAGCCTGGCGGCCGGTTGTAATAAAAAACCTTTGCATTGAGTACATTTCTAGGATGAGTGTGGACGTTAAGCAGCGCTTGTCGCATAAGCGCCGGCCCCGCCATCCGACTGCAGCTGGAGTCGCGTGGCCTTCAGCGCGCTAGCTGCCACCGGCCGCAGGCCATCCTAGTCAGGGGCAAAAGCGGGGAACTACAGCAAGCCAATCCCACATCGGCACGCATAGGTCGAAAAGACAGGGGTGAAAAAGTGTCTTTTTTGTCAGCGGCGAAATTTGGCAACGTATAACTTGTCACCTGGAGCCAATTCTTTTAGAAACCGTTGCATTACTACTCTAAATGAAATAAACCACGAAAACAAAGACAAATGGAATGAAATGCGGTATAGCCATCAAACATTTTTGCTTCGGGAGCTCATTTGCGCGAAAATGTCACTTACTGGCCATCGAACACTGCATGATGATTGAGAATAAACTAATAAAAACATCAAATAAAGGCATGCTTCACATAACCAACCCAGAGGCGTGAAATTTCCTTTTCAGTTAAGGGGTGAGGGTACCGTGCCACCTAACCAGGGATGAAGTTTCCCATTTTTAGTTATCATTTTTCCCTTTTTCCATTATTCATAATTTTTGGGGCTCAGCCCGCCAAACGTAATTTTGAGAGACCACACCACTGTTCCCAATTGTAAAAGAAACCGCGCCAAATATGGGGGGAAAACTAGTTGGAGTGAATTTCGGAGGCAGGCTCAGCCATTTTTTCCTCTGCACCCTCCTCCCCCTTCCTTCCTCACCCCTATGTATTTTGAACAACCGCATTCCTGTAGCCCTCCATTTACCGGTAAAATGGTTCGACAAGCACCTGGAGACAATGTCCCTTTTGGTTTTGTGACGTCATCGTACGATCGGCTGGAAAGCTGGGCGACCTTCACTATCTTGCATAATCGTTACGGGTGCAGAACTCGCCCTTCCTAACATGATCCCAACTATTTAGAGCAAAACCCATGCATTATTGGTATCAACAAATGCATGCAACATTTTTAAACACCTCCAGCACTTTGATATAGTTTTATATGCAATACGATTAAAATCACAAGTGTTTGTCTCACGCCTATCCACCGATCAGTGTCCCGGCTCTGAGGTGCGGCGGGCAATGGAAGAGGCCTACGCCAGCGATACTCGGCCTCTTGCCTCAACGCCACTGTTCCTGTCAGCAGCAGGAAGCCACGGATGAATCCTTGACACGTGTCGCTCCAACATCTTCCTTTCACCTCTACAGCTACAGCTCAGGTATCCACAAACAACAATCCTCCTAGATCACCAGAGTTTTTTAAGGTGAATCTTTTTTTAAGGTGAATCTTGGTTGAAAAACCTGCGTAAAGCACTGGCGTGAGGGCATTTGAAAAGCACTGTGCTACCACTGACCTGTGACGTCAGCACTGATTAAGTATAATTTGTGGCATGTTTCTGGCACCTGCTAAAAACTATCCGGGTTAAAACTACTATGCATGGAGGCAGCTTATGGCTCAACTTGCTCATATAGCGAAACATTAACGTTTCGACATGTGCTCTGCACACGCTCACGTTGCAAGCGTTAGCGAGTACAGACCAATATCAAGATTTGAGTTTCAGCTAGCCGGGATATTCTGTTGCAAGTTGTTATTGTCTGTTGAGCGCCTCAGTTTCTGTCACCTACCATATCTGGTAAAACAGAAACTTTTTTCACCCCGCAAGCAAAAGGCAACTGCTCTAACCGGCTGAGCTATTGAACGGACATAGCATTACTCATACGATTGATGGTGTGTTATGGTATATATATATATATATATATATATATATATATATATATATATACATATATATATATACATGTGTATATATATACATGTATATATATATATGTATATATATATATATATGGTTATAAACACACACACACACACACATACACACACACACACACACACACACACATACACACACGTATTCATTGCTCGAGCTTTCCGGCAGGTCTTTGATTGTTTGACGCTTGCACAACTTGTATCTCCCAGATACACGAAAAGCATCTGGCTGTTAAGTGGGAAGGGAAGGCAAAAGAGAAAAATGGGGTGGGGGGGGGGGGGGGGGGTGGGAGCAAGTATGCCTGATGCGAAATTGCTTGAGTAGTTTGTCAACTAGCCAACCCAGAAGGACGCAGGTCATCTCTTGCAAAGCTATCTTCGCAGAAAGCGCACCAGACTATCACTCCACAAGGCCAAGCACTGCAGGTCACATTCGTCAACACACATCAAGAAAGCAAGAAAGCCTGCCTGGAATTAGAAGCACCCCTGGTATTCGCTGGCTGCCTGTCGATCCCGGGCCCGAAACAGGGATGCTGACAGTGAGGTGCTAAGCGTCCGGGGATGATGCCAGTGAGGTGCTGATCGTCCGGGGATGATGCAAGTGAGGTGCTGAGCGTCCGGGGATGATGACAGTGAGGTGCTGATCGTCCGGGGATGATGACAGAGAGGTGCTGAGCGTCCGGGGATGATGAAAGTGAGGTTCTGAGCGTCCGGGGATGCTGACAGTGAGGTGCTAAGCGTCCGGGGATGCTGATAATGAGATGCTGAGCGTCCGGGGCGCTGGGCCGTGCCCCCCAGAGGCATTCCCACGTCACCGGCCGACAGCCGAGTCACCGGACTGCGCCGGCTGCTGTCTGGCCGCATACGCAGCAGCAACCATGACATCATTGTCTGCGCACTGGTACTAAATTAAACTCACCGGTCAGACCTGTAACCGGCGCACGACCTGTACCGATAAGGCGCTAAATCTTAGCTGCTGTCAGGCGTCAGCTCATGCCGACTGATGCTGTGATCAATCACCTAAGTTATATGGTAAACTCTTGAAGCTAAGTGTCTTTGTTGATCGTGGTCTTGATTATGTTATCGCTCGATCATATGCCAATTTTTTTAACCGGAGAATTCCATTTACTCAAAGGCCGGTTTCGTCTTCCATGGAATCCAGACATTTTCTAGAAACCTAAGATCTTTTCTGAACAAATCTGGGCATTAGGGAACCTGTAGAATGCGGTAGCAGGACACCGAAATAGCGGCACATAAACAGTCTTACGACAAGCGCATGCGTCCAACAGCCTTCAGCCAGCAGCAGGATCGATTCCTGACACATCCTGTTTTTTTTTGCTCCTCGGCGTGACCTTTCCCGATGCCAGTCCTCGGTAGCAAATCACCTGCGTGACAAACCGCTCGGGATCAGTCCGTGTGACGTGGCTCCAACGGCACGTTAAGTCGGCTCAAGTTAAGCCCGGCCCCCTCGCTCCGATCCAATGGGCATTAGAGCGCGTCACCGAGCGCGCGGAGGCGGCCCAGCGGCGCGTGCTATAAAGAGCGGCCCGGCCGGCGCCGCTGACTCACAGCAGCATCGCTCCAGCACGGCCGGCACCATGTGGACCTACCTGATCGTGACTGCGCTGACCGTCCAGCTGACGCTCGGCCAGCAAGTGCACAGATATATTCGCATCCCAGTTGCGCCAGGTGAGACACGTGTCGTAATTTTTGTTCTCTGCAAGTCAACAAAGGCTTCAACGTAGTTGTTTCCGGTGATAAAAGTCAGTAACATAATGTGACACCACCTACGGAAAGCATACAGATTACATACCTGAGACGGGAATTTGTTTTTGAATAAAGTATGCGTGCAAGCTGATGGAAGCTTGCCTCCACTTGTAAGTTGAGGGCTAATAATCCCACAGGTGAGTGATTGCGGGCGTGGGTGGAACCTCGAGTTGGTCCCGCTTGATAAATGAATCAGCTTTCATCCTAAGCAAACCGCCCATCCGATTCTTTCTTGACCGGCTCATATCTTGACCGGGTCTAATCTGTATAGCTGACTAACGATTTTAGGAAACGGGGCTTTAAACACACTACAAAACTGTCAGACAACCCTGTGTCAAGGTTCAGTTTAGCCCTCAATAACGAAATTATGACAGTTCTGAATTCTATATTTTTAGCGTTTTTGGTACGGAGAAGACAAAATATTTCTATGGTTGCTTGAATGTGTATAAAATGCATAGGAAGTGACAAAATTCGATGATACTGATTGATTATCCTATGTGACTTTTAGCATTTTTGTTTTCATCATGTATGTTGGATATCTCCCAGTAACCATAACAATATTTGTAGTGTCAGCGCCCAAACGTGCTATAAAGACAGAGGTGCATGACGCTCGTCCAAACGAAATTCAAGACTTGATCACTCGTGCCAGTTGTGCTTTCCAACAATGAGATAAGGTCTGGAAATGTCAAGATATCGAGGAATATCTATAAGTCTTATGAGTAACTCATAGCTGCTATTTTCGAGAATTGACATACATATTGCAATTATGACAAGCATACACATTTACCTCCGGCACAAAGTTTTAGAGGTGCGCTATCTATCGTCTGGCGAAGCATATTTCGAAGCTTTTAAATAATCAGGTTCGCACAAATTTGAAAAAAACCGCACAATATTGCTTCGCATGCAAAAACCGCCATCCGAAAATATATGAAAAGCATGCCAAAATATGACAGTCAGTAGGCATATTAGGGACTGGGGACCAGTTCCCACATGTCAGCTTGCCGTCCCATACGAGACAGCAAGATTTATACAAGATTTCAACTCTGCTCATGTTTGAATTGTTTCCTCTTATATAGGATACCTGTAATACGGAGAGCCGGCGTACTTCATTACAGGAAGCAGCATTCTGGTGTTAAGTGTGGGCATTTGTCGCGTTAGGCTTTGTTGGTATGCTTTCTGGAAGTGATGTTTAGGAGTACCGACCTGTAAATGCAGCATTGCCAGGGTTGTTGTTGTGCCAATGCGGATAATATCACACAGCCTACAATCTGCATTCAGGCATTGGAGTTCATAGATTGCGATGGCGTATTCTAATTGTCTGCGTCGTTTGGTGTGTTTTTCGTGATGAAGTTGGACACTTTTTTTGGTCATAAGTATATTCCGAGCTGTGTACTGGGATCTTGGGGAATCGGCTTTGTTTTCGATTCCTGGATAAAGTTGAAATTGTGTTCTCACCCTTGCAAAGATGGAGAATGTTGTTTTTTTCATTTCACATCCAACGGCCAAGCCAATTCTGGGACCCTGCACAAGTCATTAACAATTTCTAGCTAACCAGCTAACTGCCGCTGACCAGCTGATCAGCTGGAGACAAAGTCGCCCAGCCGGCCAGTCGCCGAAGCCGGGTTCGCCAGCCGGCGATCGGAAAACCAGCAAACAGCAACTGATGTTGGCATATATATATATATATATATATATATATATATATATATGTTCACACAAACCTGTGTCCGTCCGCCAACACAAGTGTCATAAGCCAGGTCGAGTTCGAACCTTACAACTCCGGTTTGTCCACAGAGCACAAGAACGAGTGCTACGATCCAGCGGTGGACAATTTTTACAACATCGGCGAGGAATGGGGTCCCAAAAACGCAAACTGCAAAATGAGCAAGTGTGTCAAGGAGAAGGGCACCCTCTTCATAGACCGCATCGCGTAAGCAGGGGACTGGGCTGCAAATGTTTAGGGGAATTGGGGATTGCCTAGAGGAAGTCGGGATTGCATCGGTTAGAGAGCATGGTTGTCCATATCCTCCCAGTTTGTAAAACTGTTGACTGTGGTTCTGGATGGTATCCAGATGGTATCTGGATGGTATCAGTATGGGCGATGGCGGTGGATACGGCTGATACGAGGGAGCGGTAAGACGCTCACGAACCGTGGGGTAGAGACTTCAAGAAATTCCAGTGCTACAGTCTCCACCTGTCTACTATGTCACAACTGGCATCCCTCAGGCTGCTTAATCGCAATACTTACGCAAAAGAGAAGCTTCGATGTAAGCTTTTACAGAGTTCTCCATAATATAGAGCTAAAGTGCTGGAAAATACAAGCAACAATAGGTGAGTACAACTCATTGAAAATGCTTAGTGGGTGACTATGGGCACAGCACCATGGGTAGGGGGGCCGACTGAGCACAGGAAATAATACCCGCGAAGGCTTCTTGGGTGCTGTAGCTGGCAACCCTGAATCACCTCGCGACTACCTGGGGTGGTCGCCTCTCGACTGGCTGGGATGATCGCCTCGCGACTACCTGGGGTTGTCGCCTCGCGACCACCTGGGGTGATCGCCTCGCGACTACCTGGGGTGATCGCCTCACGACTACCTGGGGTGATCGCCTCACGACTACCTGAGGTGATCGCCTCACGACTACCTGGGGTTGTCGCCTCGCGACCACCTGGGGTGATCGCCTCACGACTACCTGGGGTGATCGACTCACGACTACCTGGGGTGATCGCCTCACGACTACCTGAGGTGATCGCCTCACGACTACCTGGGGTGATCGACTCACGACTACCTGGGGTGATCGCCTCACGACTACCTGGGGTGATCGCCTCACGACTACCTGGGGTTGTCGCCTCGCGACCACCTGGGATGATCGCCTCACGACTACCTGGGGTGATCGCCTCACGACTACCTGGGGTGGTCGCCTCTCGACTGGCTGGGATGATCGCCTCGCGACTACCTGGGGTTGTCGCCTCGCGACCACCTGGGATGATCGCCTCACGACTACCTGGGGTGATCGCCTCACGACTACCTGGGGTGATCGACTCACGACTACCTGGGGTGATCGCCTCTCGACTACCTGGGGTGATCGACTCACGACTACCTGGGGTGGTCGCCTCGTGACTACCTGGGGTGGTCGCCTCGAGACTACCTGGGATGATCGCCTCACGACTACCTGGGGTGATCGCCTCGAGACTACCTGGGGTGGTCGCCTCGTGACTACCTGGGGTGGTCGCCTCGTGACTACCTGGGGTGATCGCCTCGAGACTACCTGGGGTGATCGCCTCGCGACTACCTGGGCTGGTTGTGAGCTCATCCCGCCAGAGCACCGATACCTACACCGACGTGTGGTCCCTGTGCAGAGCGAGCCCCTTCAAAGGGGATAACGGATCATGCTACAGTCCTTCGCCACTTCCTGCTTTTCTGCTTAAGTTCACAGCTCTGAAATTGTCAATGATTGGTTAAACCCTCTAGACATAACCATCGTGTATTTTTCGTTGTGGCTGAGTATGTGCTACCGATTTCTGCTCATGTAAAATTGCAAAATGGATGAATAGATGGCATGATTCCTTTCTTTTGACCTCACAAAGTGTCATGGCCAAGTGCCTTGTGGCATATTTTCCAAGCTGACAAAGCGAGACGTTAAGATAAATCTCCCCCGTGCTATAAGAGCCTTTATAAGATAGCCCATATTGGCTGTGATATGGGAAACCGTAATTTCGGTGAAAGCCTGGGATATCAGCAAAAGCGCTGGTAGAGAAGCTAACTGAGAATAAGCAGCAGCTCATGAGCTTGATTCACCGACTGTTGTCCACAGATGTAACGACGTCCGCAAATTGGTGGACTTCAAGGACATGCACGCGCGTCACCTGTTCTGCCGGATCGCGGTCGGAGACAGGCGCAAGGCGTTCCCCGGCTGCTGCCAGCAGTTGGTCTGCGCCAGGCACGAGAATGGCAAGAGAACACGCGTGAGTGCGAATGAATTGCCCTTATTGCCCAGCCAGGAGACGTTTGAGTACCTGTAAGCGCTCTGTTAGCTGCCCGGGACCTTAGTCATCCGCGAGAGCTTATCTTTGCCCCGCCAATATCAGTCCCGCCGCCTTAAGTCACACCTGGCCGATCGAGGTCTCTGTTTGCCCGGATGGCACATCTTCCGCCTTTTCCGGACTTGACGGATGTAAGGCGTGGGTTAGATGTAGCGGTGGTGCGATGTAACACTGTCGCCAATATGGGGCTGGCTTCAGACAGATACAGGCCGGGGCTGCTTTATACTGGTTTTAAACACGCCAAGCAGGCACTTCTGTAAGCCATCGGAGCTGCGTGGCCACATATTTGTACGTCTGTAATGTCCCACAATTTTGTGCAAATAAACGACCACATATGCACAAAAATGTTTCAACACGTCTTCGATGATGCATTTAAGGTGGATGATATTCTTTCTGCACCTCCGTGTTTGGTGTAACAAGAGCAGAATTGGGTAAGACAGCATTTACAATATAGATACAGTGATTGAGTGGCGCTTTCAAAGGACCACACGGAAGTTCGTTGACAATATGGCTTCCCATGCTACCCTGGGACTTTATTTACGTACAGGAACTGTGCATTACAGGGTGCGCCACTATCACTACACCGTGTGTTTTAAGTGTACGGTCAATAATGGCACGCCTTTGTGCAGAGTGTAGCTTGCCAGACGGATTCAGATTCAGAGTGTGTACAACTAGGCAAGATTTTGACTGTTATATCCGGCATCATGTTTTGTTTCTTTCATGGTGATAAGCTTCCCATTGGAACCTGTCCCACACCCAAGTGCGAGGCGGATAAGGTCTGAACGCTGCACAAATTGGCCAACAATCGAGCATGAAGCGTTACAACTCACAAAGTGATACAAGCTATACTACAAGTGTTAGTAAACGTGAATTGCTTCAGAGATAAAAAGCTGGGATATTTCCGATTTTCAGCTGCTTCGTTCCACGTAACATTCATTACAGAGTGCTTAAGTTGCTCAAATTTTATAACTAGTATTTTTCCGATCATTTTGTCAAGGTCTAAAACTTCTCTGGATGCTTTCAAATGATCGCAAAAAGTGTATTTTATCTTATCGCCCAGTGCTTTACATCGAACTCATCCAGCCCTCCAGAGTGCTTTCTTGCGCTGCCGTTTAAACACACGCGCGACACTTACTGTCATCTAACACAAGCTGGTAAGTTAGCTATGGCTCCCTGCGAGGAAGTGGCCACTTTCCTAAAATGGAGTGTTTCACCTCTTGCGCATATTAAAAAAACATACTCCAGTGAAATCTCAGGATCAGGACCTTGCGTACTTTAATAGCACTGGTAAGTGCCATTGCATCACCCTCAGCGCATGACAAGGACATCAGTTTTAATGATTTTGGAGTCAAATTACACTGTCAACGCTTTGTCACAGCACTACGCTTCCTCCCTGCGGTTGTCGTTATTGTCCTCGTCACGACAGCCGCGGTGGCGCCTCCAGTGGTGAGAATAAAAGAACGTTTGTGATTGGCCCAGCGAGCAGCAAGGGTTTGTTATCGGGGAGCGCATTGGTTTAAGTTTTAACCAATGCGTTACTATGGGGGGGAGGGGTCTAAAGTCTAGTACAAAATATGGCAGCAACGGCGCACATTTCACGACTATCCATAGGTTTCCCATGTTAAAATGACGTTCTTCAGACCATATATATATATATATATATATATATATATATATATATATATATATATATATATATATATATATATGGTATCCATATGTATGCATATTATGTATAGCCTGAAGATGCATCTGCTGTGCTGTGAAATGTGCTGCGAGCTATTACAAGGAATACACATAAGATATTTTTGTGTCTATCAAATATACCTGGCAGGCGTTATGCAGCCGTCGGGCTACGTGCAACAGCCTATGGCTGGGGCGCATAACATTATTGTGCCTGACGTATGGAACCTATCGCGACGGTAGCGGTCCAAAGCTGGCCGTCCAACGCGCCCAGAGGTAGGGCCAGGCACTGTGTTAGGTTCTTAAGTTGTGATGCTGGCGGCCACTGCTGTGAAGGGCCGGCAGTGCCACCTCAGGACCAGCGCAGCAACAATAGCATAGTTACATTGCAAGCACCGCTGATTGGAAAGCAGTTGTGCTTAAAAGTGGGATGGCAAGCATTATAACGGTAAGTGCCATAATGGCGAGCTGTACTGCACAAAGGCCCTGATATGACAAAATTTGAAAACTTCTTTGATTGATCTTGAAGAGCTTAAACACCTGACAGACCTATGGCCGAAGTAACCATGCTCCCTAAAACCATTTGCACAAAGGGTTTTTTGGCATGAGGTGAATACAAGCATTTTATCATTGGCTCCACTCAATAAATTGACCTGAAAAATCTTGCTCTCACATCACAAAACCTGCAAAATAAATATTTGGAGCTTCAATATGACATAATTTTGTTATTCCTCAGCAAGCCTTGTAATTTATAACTTTAACTTTCATCCATTGATCTCAGAGTAGGAAAGGTACACCTAAGCAGCTGAAGTGAAATGGGCAGCTTAGGCAGATTTAAAAGGTTCATCAGTATCTGAAACATATGCAGCCTTTGCTCAAGGCAATACAAACTATCAATGGACCTTAGATTAATTAGATGAAATAAAATCAATAGACCCCAAAACTATGCCCCAGTTATGCACATTTTTATATAAATACAACATGCTGTCCTTTTCTGAACAGTGCAGGCAGATAACTCCTTTGGTGAAATGTCATATCAGGTATGTGCACAACATCGCATCATACCAAACACTTCTGTAACATTGCAGTGCCTTTCATGTCTCAATAAACACATCTAACGCAATCACACAGCTGTGCTGAACTGACATAATTACTGGTTGGCCCATTTCATGGGTGTCATTGTCACTGTGGACAAAGGCTATCAATGCTTATGTGGAATATTAAAATGCCAATCAGACAACAGTCTCAATATTCATGTATTAAAAAATAACAAGACCCTCAGCTCCAACATAAATATACCTGAGCACGCCTTGGCCAATCACCTCGCATGCAGTATTCCACAAGCATTCAACAGCCGGTAGCCTAGGCCACAACATTCATAACTGGCAAGTCGTGCTGTAATGAATAATTACATTATCAGCTTTGCTCCAGAATATTTAAATAAGCCATTATATGTAAACTGAGACATGGTGTGACGTGGCAAAGAACAACACACATCTGATTAGCCCAGAAGCATCTGAAATTACTTGAACACAACCTGATCCCCCAACAACCATCCCCAACACCGCACCACAATTCAAGTGTTTTGCGCAAAGCTATCTAACGATTTTCTAACGGTTTTGCGACTGAGAAATGTGATTACACTTAATCGCCACAAACAAACCAAAGATGCCGCTAGCATAGCACTGCCAACTGTTGGTACAACATCCTAAATCTGGTGTTAATCCCGATTCTGGTATACGTATAGTATGTGTCGACACCTACTAGTCAAAACACTTTGGAGTACCCGGTGTTGTATTGCCCTGCGTCACTATGAACTACGTGATGCTCCTGCTTCCAACGCCAAGGTGCGTCTCGAAAAGAGGCACTGTGGTAAACGCCATGGGGATTACAGGGTGTGCCATCGTCGCTACACCGTGTGTTTTAAGTGTAGGGTCAATGATGGCATATCCTTGACTTCTAGGGGAGAATTCAAAGCCAAAGCATAACTGTTATAGGTAAGACAGTAGCAATGGTCTGATTCATCGTAGAAAGAACAGGAGAATGGGGAGATAGATGCGTCGATATTTCGGCAGCATGTCCTTATCGAAACGAATAACAGTAGTCACTCCCGTTAGTCATTTCGATAAAGGCATGTTGCCGAAATATAAACGCATCTATCTCTCCATTCTCCTGTTTTTTTTTCTCTGAGAGAACAAGGCTATTACTACGCTGTCCCTATGCCTGACATTCCTCGCAAATGCGCCTAACAGCTTACGTAAGTATAACTACTCATTGAATTCGAGGGATAATAGCTTCATGTTCGCATATCTTTTCGTTTCAATAGTGTTCCAATCTTTCCCAGCATTCCTTACATAATCATTTCTACAAATCAGTGTGTTGCAAACATTACAGAACACACACGTTGCAACATCAAGGCAGATGGAACATGTTGCTCTCCTAGCTGTGAACTGAGAGTTCAATAAGATTTCTCCCGCAGGAGCGACTTCTTCTAATGCAAATTCTGAGCTATTCAGAAGCATTCCGAGAAAACTGACGTTGCTATTCAGAAATCGCATGCGTCTGGTCTAACAATAGATGAAAAGTACAAAAATACGGCAAGCTTCATTTAACAAATGCGTAGCATTGGTTTGTCTAGCGCTGATTACGCCCCCCACCCCATGTGTAAATGTCCGTTCATATCCCTGGGACTTGCTCGATGGTGAGACACCGGATATTGATGAAAATTGGCTGTAAAGAGGCTTTCGAATCATAAATGAGATCTGCAGGACACAAAACTTGCGTTCGGATTTTGTCTATGAAGGTCACCGGCAATCAAGGCCGGCAATGAAGACTTCTGGAGGCGTCGACGGCTGTCAGATTCGTTCGACGCGTATGAGTCGCCAGCAGTAGCCTGCGTCGTCACTGGTTCCGGCGCCGTAGCGGAATCTTGTTTCCGTGGCACGGCTGGGTTTTGGAAAAGACTCCGAGATGGACTCGTAAAAGAAATCACGAACATACGTGCATACGAACGGAGACACGTGTGTTGATACCATCATGGCTGCGTGACATTTCAGTGTGTGACACGCGGAAGCTCCAGGCTGAAATGCTTGCCACCTATGCTGACCACGCGGTGAGGCCCAGTTTGCGGCCTACCAGGTTCCTGCGGACACAACCTGCTTTTGGCATTACATATTCGCACCACTGAAGTCCCTTGGGTGCGTATACGTGCCACCACATACAGTGGTAACGATCTTGAGAAAGGGCGAATAAGTCCATTTCACGCATTACAGTGGCCAAGTCGCGAACAACTGCCTCACAGCGGGTCGTCCAGCAAATGAGACAGCATTCTGGTGAATCGTCAGCCTTAAATCGACGTAAAAAGCACGGGGCCAGTCGAAGCAGACAATGTGCTGAAGCCGGCGCTGCCCAGCATCGCACGCAACCGCAGAAGTGCATCACGCAAAGCCTTCAGTTAATCCTTCTTCCTGGCCACGATGGCGGTTTCGAGTGAGTTAGCTGTGAGTGGTGGTAAGGCGTAGTACGTCAACGACGTAATCTGATCACGGAGGAGACACGGGAAGAGATCACCTTCGATCTGAGCGCCACCATCCGTAACCACATGCAGGGGAACACCAAACCGCGGGGCTCATGGGTTAAAAACGACGAAGAACATCGACTGTGAGTGTGCCCCAAAGCCGCTCCGGTCCAACGTGCGGTGCGGTCAGTGCAGGTCAGGATATATTGGTACGACGTGAGCATACCTGCCTCCATACTCCGATCACAGAGGCAGAGTGCGATCAATGCAGGTCAGAATATATTTGCATGACGCGAGCATACCTGCCTCCATACGCCGATCACAGAGGCAGAGTGCGATCAATGCAGGTCAGGATATATTGGCATGACGCAAGCATGCTTTCCTCTACATGCCGATCACAGGGGCAGAGCGCGATCAATGCAGGTCAGAATATATTGGCATGACGCGAACATACCTGCCTCCATACGCCGATCACAGAGGCAGAGTGCGATCAATGCAGGTCAGAATATATTTGCATGACGCGAGCATACCTGCCTCTACATGCCGATCACAGAGGCAGAGTGCGATCAATGCAGGTCAGGATGCATTGCCATGACGCAAGCATACCTGCCTCCATACGCCGATCACAGAGACAGAGCGCGATCAATGCAGGTCAGAATATATTTGCATGACGCGAGCATACCTGCCTTCATACGCCAATCACAGAGACAGAGCGCGATCAATGCAGGTCAGAATATATTTGCATGACGCGAGCATACCTGCCTTCATACGCCAATCACAGAGACAGAGCGCGATCAATGCAGGTCAGAATATATTGGCATGACGCGAGCATACCTGCTTCCATACGCCGATCACAGACACAGAGCGCGATCAATACAGGTCAGAATATATTGGCATGACACGAGCATACCTGCCTCCATAAGCCGATCACAGAGACAGAGCGCGATCAATCCAGGTCAGAATATGTTGCCATCACGGGTGCATATCTTCATACGCCGATCACAGAGGCAGAGGACCATCAAGGTCGATGTGGCTGTCCAAAACGAGAGCATGGAATGTCAAACTGACTAGCCAGGGTACTTGCGTTTCTGTGTACCCTGACTTTGTGTCACAGTAAGCACCTCTCACTCACGTCTCGCCATGTATGCATTAACAGAGAAGGCTTCGTTTAGCCTGGATAAGCGTGCAACGTGATTTTCCTGTTTGCTGGTCGTCATAAGACGACAAATGTTACGGTCATTTTCTACTAAATGCGAGAGAAAACGTTGCTCGTGATCGCCCTACACGTGACACGCGGCCTTATTCGGAGTAGGACGCAAAACTGCGAAGCCGACAGAAGCCCGTTGCAGTCAATGCTTACCACTGACAATTTCGAAAGTGAAGGACTTAACGTACACGTCCTGTGAGCTATCGTGACCTGACCTTGCGTAACCCGGAAAAATGTAGGTCTAGCTAGGTATGGGCACCAACACTGGCATAGCCTTCAAATGGTGTAAAGATGAGGAACCCAGTGTCTGATAACCGCTTTTAATCTACCCATGGTCTTGAACGCGAATTCCGTTGGTCGGTGGTGTCTTTGGTAATTAATTCGCTAGCAGTTCGTCACGCAGCACGAAAAAATAAGCTTAACGATGGACTGGTTCCTTAGTAGCCGGGGGTGCACGGAGTTGTAATCCAGCGTGAAGACGGCTATTATTTTTTAAAGGTTTTTCCGAGCCTTTTGATTGGCCGTTATTCCGGGGTGGGCGCCCACGCTAAGCAGTGCCTGTTTGCTAAGTCCCGACCCAATCGTGTAATTCCGAGTGAATGGCAGAGCTTTGCAACAAAAGCTTAACGCGCCGCACTGCTCGGCACGGTCCCTCAAACCCTACGACGTTGCCTGGCCATTTGGGCGGCTGCTGCCACCGGCCGCGGGTGGAGACTGTAGGAAACAAATAGCGAACGCCTGAAGCGACTCGAACCCCAACGTCGCAGGTACGTGAATCCGAAGGCAGGTGATCTAACCAGCTGAGCTATTCGGTTGTACTTAAGCACACTGCAGGACGCCACCATTTAAAGTACAGCTCATTGGTGTACCTTTCACATGAATGTGCCGCAAAAATGGTGTTAGCCATTCGCACTTAGCGCATTTTGTGCAGTGTGTTCAAGGGTGAAAGACATATTGGGGTGGTTGACCGGCTTTCGCGAAAAGATTTGGCCATGAGCAGCCGGTCCAGCCTCCCCCAACCACTTTGAGAAAGTGACACCGATATGTGTGACAAAGTTGGGTCTTGTTCGCAGTAAGATATGCATCGTTGTAAATTAAGCCCTAATTCACGAAGCTTGAATACTTGTTTTGGCTTAGGACATTCAGGTCGACTGAACACAACTAAATTTGAACAGTAAGAGAAACCTGCAAATTTCTCGCAATGCATGCGCTTACTTTGTACGTTATATCTGGGATGCTCAAAATGATAATTGCATGACTTTCAAAAGTCGTCACTTGTTTATCAGCATTTCATAACTTGCATATCAGTAACTCGAACACCATTAAGTTAATAACTCGTATGCTAACGTGGCACGTACGATTTTGGCTTTTTTGATGTTCCGCGCAGCTCAGTAATATGGGTAAACCAAGCACCGAATCCCCTTACGATCATTCGTCCGATTCAGAATGGGTAGTATGAGACACACCAAGTTTCTGTATCACGTAAAGAACGCAACTGCTTTCATTTATTTGGATTTAGGAACCTGAATACTGTAGTGGGAAAGACGCGATTTTCACGATATGGACTGAACCGAGTTCGTCAACAATATACATCGAAATATGTCTTCCATCGACGAAGGGATAAGAGCCGGCAGGACACTCCAGTCCCAGACCTCTCCTTTGCAGCTCTCCATTTACCAAGCATAAGGGCTGCCGTCGCGGCTGCCAGCGAGACGCGCCGCGAGTCCTTTGAGTTGAGAGAAGTATCGCGAGTTCCAGCGTTCCCGGGGTTATGAATGAGCCTGCCGATCTTCCCGGGGGTTATGAATGAGCCTGCCGATCTTCCTGGGGGTTATGAATGAGCCTGCCCATCTTCCCGGGGGTTATAAATGAGCCTGCCGATCTCCCGGAGGTTATGAATGAGCCTGTCGATCTTCCCAGGGGTTATGAATGAGCCTGCCGATTTTCCCGGGGTTACGAATAAGCGTGCCAATCTTCCCGGGGTTTATGAATGAGCCTGCCGATCTTCCCAAGGGTTGTGAATGAGCCTGCCGATCTTGTTCGCAGTCGATAATGCCTGGGTTGTGCCGACGACCTACATGGTGTGATGGGCTGCGTTCAGGGCGCGGTCGCAAGGAGGTGACACGTGACTGAGAAATACGGAGAAGATGCCAAAGGTCATGACGAAAGCGGGATGTCCGTCCTTTTGTCCAGTGGTAAGCAGATCGCCACCCCTCCCCTGGCCTACCGGGCAAAATTGCAAACTGCCCTGGCAAGAGTGCTGTTGGCTTCGGAAATGCGTTTCTTACCCGTAAACTTGGCAGCAGTGAAATGGACATCGAAAAGTTTGCTTCAAAAATAATTGGAAGATGGAGAAAGCTGATGTACGAAGTCATGGGGTGGTGTAGGACTTTTTGTTAGCCGTAAGGCTGCAGACATCAGCTTATCATGCCAAGCACACTTCACCGTGAGACCGCTGGCATTCACTGGAGTAGGGTGTGATGGCTGAGAGAGAGTGCATATACGATCCTCACGCTCACGTCAACACAAATCCCTGGAAAGAGCGGGTATTCATGAGAGACCGGAGACCAAATGGGAGCAGAACGGAAATACAGATGCTGATTGTCGATGGAAATAACAAAGAACGTCCCATAAAGCTTCAAATTTAACATGATTGAGGAAAAAAGGAGACTGACGAAACAACAGGGCAACAACATGCGAAACAGCAGACAGCGCCCACGGGGTGTGACGAGTCCGACAAAGACAGGAATCAAGTTATTTTGGACGCACCTAACCCACCGAGAAAAACACAACTGATCACATGCCGTAGTGCCAAAACCGGCAGACATTTCCACGCGTTGCAATGGAGGCACACCGATTTCTTTCATTCACGCATCTCACATTCTGGCCTTGGCCATGGTAACATGATGCCGAATGCATGCCCCAAGCTGGTGATGGACGCAGTCTGCCTTTTAAAGACGTTTGGTACGCAAGCGCCTGATTTGAAATGCTGCTAGGCATGTTCCTGTTTACGTTAGCACAGACTGCGTGCATGATCTCATGCACGAATAATTCTAACTGTGAGTGTTGTTGGGGAGCAATCCCTGGAATAGCCTTTTGTGCCGAACAAATACATGTTCGCAGCCTGAATGTTTTGGCTCCATCTGTCCGTGTGCGGCTGCACACGTCCGGTACCGCAGCACGGCTGCCTGGTCTAATCCTTGCATGCGATAACGACGCTTTTATTTATAGCTACCTGAGCTTATTTCTTCGGAGCGGGCTGTTCCACCCCGTTCTATAGCCTTGTCCACAGCCGCAAGCGTGATGCCTTCAGCCGCAATTGCTGGTAGTATCGGATCCATCATCTATCGTCCGATTATCTGTCATGCAAACAGTCGCCCAATGATGCATAAGGGGCGCCATGGTGTTTGATGTCATTTGCCGGAATGCACAGTTCAACACTAAATCGCCGACATCAGTTTGCAGCCGCTTGACAGTGAACTGATCGGCTTTATGGATGGGGCCCACGAGAAGTCTTTTATGTTTCGAATAGCTTCGACAGTATTGGAGGTCTCGCATCGCAAACCAGCATTGTCCCTGTTATCTTTCAGCTTTTTTATATACGTGCTGCCATCTTTCGTTTTCCAGCTCATGAATTACAGATGGCGCACGGGATGCCGGATGCTTGAAACATGCTTTCGTGATTGAGACGCCCACAAACGCAAAAGTTTTTATATTTTGGAGCATCGATCGTGGTAAGCGACTTACGGAAGGAAAGCGGGTCTATCTGGAATGAGAATGGGCAATGATGACTCTTAAATACCGGAGGATGGAGCGCGACGTAGTGTGATTAGAAGGATTAGATGGCCAGGGGATGGTCAACCACAGGACGATCAGAGCACTGGCAGTCAAGAAGGCTCAGTAGTTGTTGTTTTTTGTCTATAGAGCGCTCTCAAGAGCTTGCAGGTACGTCGCCGTGTTTTGGTCTATTTTCGTGGCATTAGCACCAGCCAAGCTGCAGGTCAAGCGAATCCTCACTGGCGATTAAATGTTTGGCTCCGGCGGCTCGGCGCGCGTTGACCGTTGCTTCTAGAATCGGAGAGCCTACCGGCGTCAAATGTCCGCAGTTTCGCGCAAATTTCAGCCGACAAAAGGTGTAATTCTTCTAAGGCTGCGCTGCGTGCGTCTTTAAAAAAAATTGATCACAGACAATTTGTTGTGACATCGCAGCTTGAATCAGCTCTTGTCTTTTTCACTTCATTCAGGCGGAGGGCGTAAAGCTTCCTGCATTATGTACAAAGTACGTAGCTAGGGGGGTAAAAGGCGGAAACAATTGTATGGTGAAGGCCGAAGGCTTAAGCACATGTCGACAAAACATCGTGGCAAGGATGCAAGACTAACGCCTCATAACTGCTAGAAGAGAAAAGACAATCTTTCTGGCAAAAGTTGGGACGATATGAGTCGCAATTCTTGTTCTCTTGAGCGGATATCATATATCCACCTGCTTTTGTGACGCTTTTAAAGGACCACATCTGATATCGGCAACCAGGTCAGACAAAGACGTGAAACCAACCTTAAGGCTGTAGGCCAATGTACAGCCTACTGGGCGAACCCAAAGCCACTCGACCCATAGGGGCAACAATGACTCACCAGGAAGAGGCCATCGTCACCTTTTCGAAAACCGGTCTCGAGTACACCGATCACTTGTAGATATTTGACATGACAACTATGCTGGCGTTAAATCCGCTTCACTCATGACATTCATTATACCAACGTTGTTTCTGCAACACGAGTTACTGCCACTAAAACCGTGAATTATTTCAAAGTTGTCGCATTGTTTGACTGCAATTCTTATGCCGGGCCAGTCAAACTAGCAGCGCATTTTCAAGACACTTAATCTTTGAAATTAGCAAAGGCGGTCTACATCGGCTACCGAAAGCACTCACACTATCCAAAGCGAGACTTAGGAGGAAAAACTGGTCGCTCAAGCATCAAAACAAAAATATCAAACATGAGACGGTTTACGAACAAAGGCGACTCCTTTAGCCCCATAGTTGCCTACCCCACCCCTCCTTCCCTCGGCTAGATTTGGCTTATCCTGAGCACATTATAGACTAATAAAACAATCAATGTTATACTGAATATGGTAAGTGAAACCTCTATCTGCCTTAGCTTTTGGCTTATCTACGCCCTACAAGCTATTCTATTAGGTTTTTCAGAAATAACTCCCGAACAATTTTGAACACGTTCCTGAAATTTTTGTCCGCTTATTTGATATTATTTGCACACATGTTTTAAAAATTTCAAATTTCTGACCATAGCACTTCATGGTCTATGGATCTTTTTCTCATGATGATGTCAGTGACATTTGGTTCAAAAGTGACAAATAACGCATATTATTATAGGAAATGCACGCTTAATAAATTTATCAAGGCCACTCATCTACAGTTTATCACTCTGGTGTGTATCAGTACCTTTCCTGTAGATGTGGCAAGGTCAGGCCTTTCAAGGTTCTAAGTCGAGTTAGGTTTTGTGACTAGATTTGACGCTTTGAAGTCCATACAGCTCAAGCTTTGTTAACCCTTGTTTTACCACTATAGATGGTCTTTCTAACGCTACCGTCTTCATTTTTTGTGTGACACACATAGTTCTTGATGTAGCCGAACATACGGATGCAGCATTACCCTTCGCACTGTTGTCCTGGCATCACATATCACAGGTCACCTTTGAGGATGTCAATAAGTGCTCATCTGCTAGAGTTTTACAATGGCTGTTAAGTGCTGTCAGCCACATTGCCGAAGTGTGCGTAGGTTTCCAGGAGGCAGGAATGACCTATTTAGTGGTAATTTGACCCCTATGGCGTGATTTGACGTATCAAAGATCACATTCACCATTGTTCAGCCACATTTATCTCGTGGAGTTTGCCGATAGTATTCAAATGCCGCTTTCCTTATGACTATCATGTTTGGTTTTCAAGGCCTTCTCCCACCCCCCCCCCCCCCCCCAACCTCTTTCGCTGGCAGAGTTGAAAAACTTCCGTAGGGCGAGGGTTGAGGCTTTCTGCATTTTTGCATTGCTAGATGCATTGTCAAATGTTGATAAATGAGGTTTTCCCCGCTAGATAGCCGCACCTACTTACGTGGTCCCCGTGGCAGCCCCCCAGATGGAGCGGAGGCTGCGACTGGGCCACAAGCCGCCTCCGTACCTCCCACCAGGGTAAACCTCCCACCGCAGGAACGTCCTTCACAGTCTGCCGAGACACAATGACTTGGGAAAGCGGTCAGGCGATCGTTGCGCCGGAAGTACGGCGACTTCTCAGATTCTCTGGCCGAGCTATGTTTGTTGGGCAGAGGCTCCTTGAAGTCGGAGGCTTAGCAGGTACGCAGCTGGTGCTGAATGCATCACCAGCTGACGGTTGGACCGCCTTTTGGCTCATCGCGAGACCTGAATATCCATGGACAGCACGAACGAATCACCTTTCATTTAACTGATTTCGATGATGTTTGGTGCGTGGGGTGCAGCGAGTGACTCGACAATCTGCGCGTTCCCAGAATAATGGATTTCACAACAATCACTTGGGGGCGGCTGTAGGGTGATCCTTACTTTATCCTTATCCTAATCCTTGCCATTTAACCATACATAGTATGCCGTTTTAGGTCATAATCCTGCTACTCTCTTATGAATTTTTGGGCATTTCAGAATAAGTACCAAAGTTGGTCCCGGTTTAATGCTTCTTGCGTGGAAAGAGCTCTATGGGCCATGAAATGCCGGGCTGCTTTCAGTAACGCCTCAACACTGTGTGCTCTCGAAGTCTTTTTTACCTTTACCTTTAACACACGCTGAAATCAGTGGACTGCGATTTGTCGGGGTAGCTGTCAAGTCTTCGCCATTTGTCGGGGTAGCTTCCGGGTCTTCGCCATTTATCGGGTAGCTGTCGGGTCTTCTATTGGCCAGGTCTGGGGTAGTGTAGAGGTCTGCTGCTCTAAAATGGAAATTACTTAAAGCCCCTCGCATCACAAACACACACCTTCTCTTTTATGCCATCTTCCATGAGGCGAAAGTAACCGTCTATCGCTGCAGAACACAACAATCCCGCTGTTGAGTATTCATGTCAAATAAGCACACCACAAATGGCTGCCGCTGTTGAGCTGCCCATAATCCGATTAGGTCACGGAATGAGGAGATGAGGAGCTGTCAGGAGAAGGTCATCTCCGCATATCTTGACGCCGATAGCTTGTCTACTGTCATTTTCAGAATCCATTTGCACTATTAAGGATCTTGTCTTTCACGACCCGACTGTACCGTGATTCAGATGGAAAACTTAGCGCCAAGTAGACACGGGCTCACTTCTGGTGCTGTCGCTTGCAAATGTTTGTATGGAATACATTAAGGAAGGTGTCTTTAGAGACAAAACACCACCTTGTGACCGAGCAGTTATTGTCATAACATTGGTATGCATGTAGATATGCGAGTTGAATAACACCTATAATTCCACTGACACTCTGTAGGGCGACCAATTAGAGTTTATGTTCAAATTTATTTACGAACGCAACATCTACCGTACGACCCTGCTCCTAGATAAACTGGTCCAAATTTCGGCTAAATCCTTCGGAACCGCTACCTTCGGGAAAACCACAGACCACGAGCAATGCATGGCCAGGGGCAGTGAAGGCCCGCCAGGTCACGAACGGCGTGTCAAGCCGTTAATCAGACGAGCCGTCCGAGCCGCCTCGACATGGAAAACACGTCACGATGAACTCAGCTGGCGGAACGGTGCTGCGGTAAACAGCTCCTACTTTTGCAACCGAAAAGGAATGGGAAATAAGGCGGTGACCCGATGATGCTTTTGGCGACGAACACAAGACCATGCCGAAAGACCAATTAGGTGCAGAAACCAGGCCAACACGCATTATTTGGGTGAAAGAAGTGCGGGTGGCATTCTATCATAAAATGTTCCTTACCCAGACGGAAACGACTGGCTTAAAGTGATCATGTACCATGATCACTGCACCTACCGACCGACAGCAGGGCAGCATCAAACCTGGCGATGGAAAACTTGCCCTGACGGAAACGGCTGGCTTAAAGTGATCATGTGCCATGATCACTGTACCTACCGACCGACAGCAGGGCAGCATCAAACCTGGCGATGGAAAACTTGCCCTGGCGGAAGCGACTGGCTTAAAGTGATTATGTACTATGATCACTGTACCTACCGACCGACAGCAGGGCAGCATCAAACCTGGCGATGGAAAACTTGCCCTGGCGGAAGCGACTGGCTTAAAGTGATTATGTACTATGATCACTGTACCTACCGACCGACAGCAGGGCAGCATCAAACCTGGCGATGGAAAACTTGCCCTGGCGGAAGCGACTGGCTTAAAGTGATTATGTACTATGATCACTGTACCTACCGACCGACAGCCGGGCAGCATCAAACCTGGCGATGGAAA
>NW_023596297.1:9644753-9659753 GCF_011947565.3 Pollicipes pollicipes | reverse complement strand
TCTGGTTTTTATCCGAGGAATAAGGCTATTACTACCGTCTTATCTATGTGAATAATGCTCCCCCGCAAATGCACTTAATAACGCGTGAGTTAGTCAATGAAGACTGGCTGCTAGACCGACCCGAGAAAGGCAGGTCCAGTGAGTGGAGGCAATTAAGGAGGACAAAGAACACGTGAGGTTGCCATTGCCCGTACGCTCCGCCCATGATCCCCTGCTGTCTGACAGGCGGGGACGCCTTCTCCTCTTCTCTGTATCAGGTGGACTCATCGGACAGATTAGGTGCAAGCTGACATCGCTGCCGACGTCGCCGTCTCAGAGCGGTCGGGATCGAAGCCAAGTGGTACGCCAATAAATCAAAAGGCTCAGAGAGCTGATAGGCGGAGCTCGCTGAGTACATGCTAAGCTCGCCACAGAAAAAATGCGGTTTCAGTTTGCCGTCTGGCTGTCCCTCTGCTCTTCGAACCCGTCAGGCTGCGGAGGGGTGCCTTCGTGCCCCACAACGTCACGTGCCCATGTCGTGCCCATGCCCATGCCTGCCTCGTGCCCATACCGTGCCATTCGGACCAAAAGAGCCATAGGTCCATACTGAAGCATTCATGGGACTTTGAAGTGCCGCTGGACACGAGTGTAGTATCTCTCCCCTCACAGCTGGACCGGTGCTGGGAGGAGCTCAGATGCTTGCTGGCGTGCCGTGGGACGTGGGAGCGGACCCAGCCTGTGTTGAGAGCTGGACCGGTGCTGGGAGGAGCTCAGACCTCTGCTATCGCGCCCTGGGACGTGGGAGCGGACCCAGCCTGTGCTGAGAGCTGGGCCGGTACTGGGAGAGCCTCAGACCTCTGCTATCACACCCTGGGACGTGGGAGCGGACCCAGCCTGTGCTGAGAGCTGGACCGGTACTGGGAGAGCCTCAGACCTCTGCTATCACGCCCTGGGACGTGAGAGCGGACCCAGCCTGTGCTGAGAGCTGGACCGGTACTGGGAGAGCCTCAGACCTCTGTTATCACACCATGGGACGCGGGAGCAGACCCAGGCTGTGTTGAGCGCTGGACCGGTTCAGACCTCTGCTATCACACCCTGGGACGTGGGAGCGGACCCAGGCTGTGTTGAGCGCTGGACCGGTGCTGAGAGGAACTCAGACCTCTGCTATCACACCCTGGGACGTGGGAGCGGACCCAGCCTGTGCTGAGAGCTGGACCGGTACTGGGAGAGCCTCAGACCTCTGCTATCACGCCCTGGGACGTGGGAGCGGACCCAGCCTGTGTTGAGAGCTGGACCGGTACTGGGAGAGCCTCAGACCTCTGTTATCACACCATGGGACGCGGGAGCAGACCCAGCCTGTGTTGAGCGCTGGACCGGTGCTGGGAAGAGCTCAGACCTCTGCTATCACGCCCTGGGACGTGGGAGCGGACCCAGCCTGTGTTGAGAGCTGGACCGGTACTGGGAGAGCCTCAGACCTCTGCTATCACACCATGGGACGTGGGAGCGGACCCAGCCTGTGTTGAGAGCTGGACCGGTACTGGGAGAGCCTCAGACCTCTGCTATCACACCATGGGACGCGGGAGCAGACCCAGCCTGTGTTGAGAGCTGGACCGGTGCTGAGAGGAACTCAGACCTCTGCTATCACAATCTGGGACGTGGGAGCGGACCTGGTCTGACCACGTCCGCCGGTGGTGCCGCACACACTGTGTTTTGCTCTGCCGTGTGGCTCCGATGACGGAGCGGTGGTTTACGGCGTGGTGAGTCGGCTGCGCGACAGGCAGACTTTCACACTGTGACGTCATTGACACAGTGACGCACGTATATCATCGACCCTGGCGTTCGACTCAGGAGTTAGGCTCGATACGGGACGCTTCGCGATGCAATAACCGAGGGCAGGCCTCAAGTTCCTGAAAAAAACGTTGCAATTATTTGCGTCGCCTGAATTTAATTCCTTTTTACCACAGCGGCTTAGTGGTTTGCGTCACTGACACGCTTACCTTCCATTTTAAGCTTAGTTTTTAAACGCAAAGACGCCATGTGAAGGGCAGACACTGAAGCGACAATACGTCAAAATTCACAGACTTGCTAACCACAATCTGGCGTGACTGAAGCGTACAGGTCTAGGCCATCGGCGACATCATCGGCGACATCATCTCTCCGGCACAAACCGCAGGGAGATGCATTTTTAGATTTTAAGTGGCGACATGTTTTGCAGAGATTGCCTCAGGATGGCATTCTTTTTCAATATCGCTGGTTTCGAGAATCCTGGCGGTGCCATCCGAGAAGTGTAATCCAACTTCAAAAGGTTCTCACAAGATATGACCCGCTTCGGGGAACTGGGCTGTACCACACAAGAGGTGTGATTCTGCTTCGTCGGACAATGTCCAATACCACGTCAAGACACATGACTGTCTTGCCCAGCTGGCGGCCGTCTGTCACAGATCAGCCACTCAAGTGTGGCTGTCTGTCCCAGATCAGTCACACAAGTGCGGCTTCTGGAGTGCCGACCCTCGTGCCCTGCACTCGTTGGCGTCCACGGGTTTGATCGCCCCGAACGAGCTCTCATGAGACTGTGATGACCGCTGACAAACATGATCAGAGAACAGACGTGACCCCTTGGATGGGAGTACAGTGAGACGCCGCTGACAATGTCCTGATGTGCTCTGCCTACCGTCCGACACGCCAGCACCCGGGAGGACGACCACGACATCGACACGACACGACACGACACGACACGGCATGGGCCACCAGCTGCCGCCCATGCCGACCAGGCGAGGCGCGTTGGTGGTAGCCGGCGACTTCAAGCTCATTATCTGGGCCGGACTGGTGAACGCACCTCTGACTAATTCCCTGCCCTGCTTTCGGGCTGCACGTCTCGGCAGCACATCACAGATACCCTTCAAACAAAGATCTCCCCATTATCGATGCAGGCACGCTGCACTATGACATCATCCCGCGCAACATCACCGGTGCAATGGTCCGCTGCCCGCAACACCGATCGCCATCATGCACCAGTGACGGCAACAGAGTGGAGTGGACGTGACCGAGACCAGCCGGTGGCTGTCTGAGGTGAACTGGATGGACAGCTGTGTTCGGCTCGGCACGACCCGACGGTGTTGTGAGATCATCACGAGGAGCGTGCCAGCCGCTGGCCTCCACAAACTTGGAACCTGTTCGACGAGTCCACATTCGTACATGCCTGCGTCACCGGTCAGTGACGTCACCAAAGTTATCATGGCCGACAGCCGGCCTGTCCTCCGTGACAGTTAGCGGGAATTTTACAAATGGCGGAACGAGATGCTGTCAGCAGCACTGCGCCGCGGCCGGGGCGCAGTTAGCGAGCGGCTGCGAGAAAGCCGACCGCCCACAGCGTGACGCATCTTGCAGCCAGTCGTCGCCGGTGAGACGGCCAACGCAGTCCGGTCCGCCGACACTTTGGATCAATGCACTGAAAAGTTTTAAAAAGGTTAGAAAAATGTGTCTATGAAGTTTTAGTACGTACAAAATACTCTGACAAGTAAAATATTGTTTTCATACAATTCCATTAACATCAAACAGGTAAACCATATGCATGCTCTAAGAATAGGTTTGTTGCACTAGGCACAAAGAAGCACTAAGAAGCGATTTAAAGCGCTAAGAATAAGTCCGTTGTACTAAGCGAGACCCTTAATAGGCATTTATTCAGCCCATGCCTTTAATTTATCCAAACTCTTAGAAATATTTCAAAAAAAGTTAAGCCAAGCAATCAGCAGTGTGCATCGCTCTAGGGCGTTGAATACCGGCAGCCCCATTGTTGTGTGCATCAGTGCTGTGTGGAGCAATGCGGGCCCTGAGAATCTTCCTTTCAAGATCAGTCATCTTGAATCATGTTAAGGTGTGTAAGCCCTGTAGGTTTCGTAAGCTCAACCTCTGTAAGCACTGTAGACAAGCTCTGTAAGTACTGTAAGCAAAACCTGTAAGTGCTATAAGCAGCCTGTGTAAGCGCAGCATATCTATGAACAGGGACGTTACAATTTTTTTTTTTGTGGGCCGATGCAAGGCCTCTCTTTTCCTTTGACAGACCTAAAGTCACTTCCGGGGGGGGGGGATTTGCTTCCGGCATAGAGCCAGGCAAGAAAAACGCTAATGCTGTCCGTTAACGTCTGGAAAAAAACGTTAACGTCCGTCTTATGCTGTCCGGCGCAAAGCAAGGGAGAGGGTATTTTGAAGTGACGTTACGTTAACCTGGCTTGTTTTTGTGCGGCAAGACCACATCAAGTAGAGCAGACCGCAGCAATAGACATATTTATTTCATCACTACGCAACACGCATTCAGAACGCTTGAACAAGGGAGCTTCCTCACCGGCCCTTCCGCCAGCCTCCTCGAGCACCGTGAGTCATGTGTATGGTATCCGTGACAGCGGCGGCCTTGGCTCAGCTGACTTGTCGGCAACCTGTGCGATGGATGGATGCCGGGCCGCTTCATCGCAGCAACGGGGAGAGCAGTCGCGAGCTCCACTGCCCGGCACGACCTTGTAGTGCTGTGTGGTGTTATTGAGTCCTGGAAAGTCCTAACTAAGAAAAAAACCAGGACTTCTAGCCAATGCGGAAAAACCTGCAACCTTTGCCAAATTATGTAGGAAAAAATCCTCTCTTTAAATAAGCTTATCTAATCCTGTACTGTGCAAAAACCCGAAGATGAGACCAAGTAAATCAGAATAACAATCACCGAGGACAGAGAAGAGGTTGAATTGAAGCCGATTAGCGTTGGCGTAATTGATGGGCGGTTGTTTTGATCGTTGATATACCGTACACACGAGGAGGAAGTGATTTATTGTGAATGGGATGTTGCCGCAATGACGCAGAGGAGGAGTGCGCTCGAAAAGGTGATAGAGGGGGATTTTGGTGTGGCCGATTCACAGTATGGCAAGCAGCACTTCTTTGACGCGATTATCTTGATCGGCTAGTGCTGAAGTATGGGTTTGATTGGCTGAAGGTGGCGATAAGCGCGTTTATCCAATTCGGATTGGAGACAAAGATGAAAATGAAAATTGATGGCAAGAATATCAGAAACAGGAGAATGAAGATGATGACGTTCCGGAAACATGATGCTTTGTTTTGCTTCCTCGTCAGCAGCGTTTTTTCCATGAATATGTGCGTGTCCAGGTATCCAGAGAAATATTACATGAGTTTGGCGAGGAAGGGAGCAGAGCGTCCTTCATACGCCGTTTAGAATTGGATGGGATGAATTATGAAGAGGGATGAGAGCTTGCGACGACGAATGAGAGTAGGTGCATATGACTGCCCTTTGTACGTTACCTTGCTTGATGTGGAGCAAGGCTGCCAGGATTGCTGTTAGCTCAGCCGTATACACTGTATTGCAATTGGACGAGTGGTTCGATTTGTGGCAATTATGACGCACGAAGGCACCTCCTGTGCGGCAATCGCGTCGGGAACCGTCAGTATTAAAGGTGTGTATGCAGTTCAGTTTCTGATACGTTTCTTTTTTTAACAGCAAGATTACATTAAGTACAGGGTAGCCCCAAAAGGGTCGGGGACTGGAAGTTGGGCTGCAGGTGATGTCCGGGAGATTAACCCCTCGCTGCGTTCGAATAACACGAGTGCTGACGGTTGGGTGCTGGAGTTCCGCGTTGGTAAGTGTGCAGTTGAGGCGGAGGTATGCGAGAATGTTGTATGTGGGGTTACCAACGTGCGCTGTGGCGCGTGCGTTGGTAAGCGAGAGTTACAAGTTTCGTCGTACAACAAAGTACAACATGAGAGTTACAATTTTCGTCGATGTAATAGGGAGGGGATATTCGTGTCCGCGAACAGATTTGGGACCGGGGAGGTGCGAGGTGCACCAGTCGCTATGCGGAGGGCTGCGTTTTGGATGATCTCCAGAGTTTCGACTATTTTTGGAAGCAATATCAAAGGGAAAGTCATTTTTGTCTAAGATCGGGCGTATCTGGGAGGTACAGAGGCGGAGGAGAATGCGTCTGTCGGCGCCCCACTCCCGTCTGTCTATGCATTTTATTCTGTTCAGTCGTCTGGCGCAGCGTTGCTTAAGGTCGGCAAAATGAGCATTGAAAGTAAGGCGACGATCTAATGTTATTCCAACGTATTCAAAACTGTGACTTAGAGGGATTGCTTCACTATTAAGGCTCAGGGGGTGGGAGGTTGAACATTATTTTGCCTAGAGAACATGATTGCAGCTGATTTCGCGGGGGAAATCTGCAGTCCTACCGTGTACACCACGCGTGAATATCATTTATAGTATATAACGCAGTATTAACTGTATATAACGCAGTGCGTGATCGACAATCACCATGCGCATGCCACACAGCCAGGTCGTCCACGTTCAGAGAATGCTGCAAATGTGAAGAAATATTATTAATATTATTGAGAACCTCATTTATCATCGCAAGGAAGACGGTTGGAGATAAGACACTGCCTTGAGGAAGACCGTGATCCTGTACCGTCGGGGAAGAATAAGTATTTCCACAAGCATTGAAAGCGTGCAATCGGTTGGGAAGCTCTTAATGAAAGCGATGAGTCATGCGCAAACTCCGAATTCATGCAGTTTAATGAGGGGAGCACTTTTATTTACCCTGCCGAAGGCGGCTTTTAAATCCACGGATGGTGCTACCGTACTTGATTTAGTTTGAAATCCGAGCTAAATTAAATCTATAATATGTCAACGAATGCTTTTCATTGGCTTTGAAAAGTTTCGGTTGGAGGATATCAGGTATTATACCCATCCATAAAGCATGATATGATTATTACTCTGCCATCCGCAAGTTATCCGTCTTTACAAACACGTTTTAAATATCTGTAAACAATCTTTAGCCGAAAATCGCTGGTGAAAGTGTGTGGTCAGAAAATAACGGCAAAAAGCTTTTTTGCGGGTGAAAAAGTGTTGCACCGTAATCCTTCGTGAAAACGGCTAATGGGTTTGCACACCATAAGCCCAAGAACTCGCCGACATCTTGCGTCCCTGATAAAGAGCGTGACATGGGACGGTGCGTTCAACACATCCATCCCGACGGTTTGCTCATCCGGTTTTCAAAATTTTCTTTCCTGTTACCGGATTGACCATGTTTGGCATCGTGAACACTGATGATGCCAGCGCGTCAGCACTGTTTCTGGCTTACGCAAGTTGTCAATGATGTATGCTTTTCCAAAAGGTGGCGCGTCATCCCCTTGAAGAAATTTACACTCATCTCCATCGTCCTGGCAATCGCAAAAAAAAATCTGAAAAAGCTGTGCGGCAACAACTTCACGCTCACTCTGATGGCAGCCATATTACGGGTTTGAGGGGCGCGGGTTTCTTTCAAACCATCCCACTGTGAAGCGGCCTTCTAAGGCTAACGGACAAAGCGCATCGCGCCATGAGCTCGGGGCACGTCGAAACGTCTGTGTCACTTGATTTATCTGTTTTGATGTCATCGATCATGCACGACTTCTAGAAAAAACGCAACTGTGCGTTGTGTGAACACGGTGGTTTGAACGCTACCTCACAGCCACTGGCATTGGGTGCCTCTTTCATCACCCACCGCTGGATCTGGGATGTGCGCTGTCCATCCATCTCAGCACTTCAGGGGTCTGCCTTCGGGCCTTTGTTCTAGTGTTTACAGCAGCGGCCTTCCTTCTCACAATGACGCTTCAGATGCAGTTAAGTGCGCTGATGACAATCCGGATCTTGTCTCTAGACAAAAACATGGCATGGCTCAAAAGGTTTTGGTAATGGGACGCAGTCTTGCAACTCTAACGTAGTGATTTCGGTAAGACATCAGAAAGGGGGAACAGAAACAAAACTCAAATGATCGAGTTTGGATCTCATCAATATCTCAGCCATTTGGCATCAAGCTCAGTGAAATTTGACGATGCGCTTGGTAACAATGGTGGTCAAGAACCCGAATGTCATCAACCCGAACCCGAACCAAAATCCGACCCGAACCCGAAAAAAATGCCATCAACCCGAACCCGAATGTCAGGTTTTCCCAAGCAGCACAGTAACCGGACCGTGATGCGCTGCTTGGGCGCATTGCTATCACTGTTCCATGTCAAACACCGTCCCCCGACTGAGCTGCGGCCTAATCTCGTAGGCAATTTGGTCATGTCGTCAGTCTGATGCCGTAGGCCTGTTTATTGGGCGACAAGTGGGTAGTTCACTGATATGGTTCGAACGTGCGTTGCAGTTTGCTCATGTGTTACATTTAACTCTCGGCTTTTGTCGGGCAAGTGTAAATACAGGGTGTTTAACTGGAAGTGTCAGTTTTACAAGTGCAAGTAAAGATAAAAAGCCAAGCACGCGCTTTCTGGCCATATTGTTGAACATCGCCGGCCAGGAGCTGAAAGGGCCATTCTGTTCCACCGCGAGGTGTCTTCCGGCTGCCGTGGTGGTGACACGGGGGGGGGGGGAATCCCCTGGCCGATTCGGGGGCCCTTAGAAGGGATGCGTCATGTCACACTACTCCCTTCCTGACGCGGGAGACCCTCGGACCCGCTCTGTTGACCCCAGATCGACGCAAGAGCCCTCAATAACGCAAGAACATCCCTGGCCGCCGCAGGTGGTCCAATAACTGACGCGTAGACTCCAGCTTGGCTTAACGGGCCCAGGCTGGCATTGGGTGGAGGGTCCACCGTTCGGCACTGGGGCTCTGACTAGTGCAGGGCCCTTCCATTGACTCAATGTGAACAATCATCCTCAGTTGTAATGTTTCGTTTCATTGTCAGAAGGTCCCAACCAACGCAAGAGGTCCTCATTCCCTGAGAGAGGTCCCCCCTGTTATCTGTAATCCCGTCCCTGTCCCTGTTGACCAAATGTTCCTCTGACCGCCTCGAGGCCCCTTGTTGACACAGGGCACCCTGTCAGGCACTGGAACCCTGACAGATACAGGAGCCCCGCATTGTTGTAGGGGCTTCGATCGATGCAAACTGCGGGCCCGACCTTTTCCCTGCCTGGGAAATGGGTCCCAAGGAGCACAGGCCGATACGGAGCCGACTGCCCAGTGTTGGTGAGCTCTGGCCGAAACAGAGAAACGCTTTGTCTCAGGCGTCCCCAACCTGTACAAGAGACTCTCTAACTGACATTTGAGATCACGGCCCTAAGGGCGGGGTTCTTTATGCGACCTGCATCCAGCCCTTCGGGCCTTTCAGCCTTGCAACCGGCTCTTGACATTTTGGTCCCGTGGGGTCCTTCGGCCCTTCGGCCCACCGACCTTTAGGCCCTTATCGACTCAGGGGGGCCCTGATCAGCGCGCAGGGTCTGCTGGATGGCATTGAAGGCCCGGCCCTGCGGACCAGGCCCCTGAATACCATCTCCGGCCGGCCTTTCAGGCCCTTTGGGTCCTCAAATCCGACCCTTGATCGTAGGTCCCAAGGGGCCCGAAGAGCCCTTCGGAACCTAAGGGGGAACACGTGACACCTGCGCCCCCTGTGTGCGCTTCTGAGGGAAGGGGGGGGGGGCACAGATTGACGAAGCAGCGTTTGATTGAAATCAGTGAACTGATTTGACGAAGTAGCGTCGTCTCGACGGGTCGCTACTTCAGTCTAACGGGGCTGGATGCCACCTCGCTCTCCAAACTGCAACAGGAGACTGCGTCGCCGACAGATGTTAGTTGTCTTAGCGCGCCTACCGTGCGCGATGTGTGGTGCTATCTTGTGGCTAAATGGAGAACTCGTGCTTCTTCTGACGACGAAACTTGCCATGATTCTTCGTGAAACACGAAGGTGTCGTCACGCATGGCTGTTGGCCCCAGCATCCACGAAATGCGAATCACGATTTTTGCATCACGAATTTTGGGTCTTTTGGAGGAGCTTTCGTGACCACGAAATCAGAACTAGGTCAATATCCAACACTTACCATTTTGGTTTCGACATAAGGCGCCGCAACTCCGTGGCTTAAAGAGCAGCCGTAACACTGGTATGACCATGGTGTACCGGCCTTTTGAACGGAGCATTTCAAAATCAACACTTGGCAAGAATATAGCTCCGTGACTGACGGGCGGCTGGTAAAACATGAATGTCGACATTTAAGATTGGCACGTCTCCACATTAACCTTTACACGTAATCCAAATATTCGCTCTCAGTAGGGGTCTAAAAAGGAGCTACTTGCAAAAAAGGTTTTTCTCTCCATAACCGTACTGCGTTAAAACTGAGGAACAGATCTCAGTGTTTCAGTAGATAGCCCATATAAAAGCTTGGGGTATCATACGCGATGCATATCATACATCATATCACACGTGGGAAATGATAGTCCATGGTCAAAGGCTGGAATATCAGCAAAAGAGCTGGCAGAGGAGCTAGCTGAGCATGAGCTGCAGCTACGAGCTTGATTCCCCGACTGACGTCCACAGATGTGACGACATCTGCGATGCATATCATACATCATATTACACGTGGGAAATGATAGTCCATGGTCAAAGGCTGGAATATCAGCAAAAGAGCTGGCAGAGGAGCTAGCTGAGCATGAGCTGCAGCTACGAGCTTGATTCCCCGACTGACGTCCGCAGATGTGACGACATCCGCAAATTGGTGAACTTCAAGGACATGAAGGAGCGTAGCATGTTCTGCCGGATCGCGGTCGGAGACAGACGCAAGCCGTTCCCCGGCTGCTGCCAGCAGTTGGTCTGCGTCAGGCACAAGAATGGCAGGAGAACACGCGTGAGTGCGAAAGAATCGCCGCTATTGCCCACCAAGGACACGTTTGTGTACGCCTACACGTACACAGCATCTAACGCTCTGCAAGCTGTTCCGGATCTTAGTCCGCGAGAATATACCTCCACCTCGCCAAGATAAGCCCTTGTCACCTTAGGCAGCACCTGGCCGGTCAAGGTCTCTGTTTGCCCGGATGACACATCTTCCACCCACTCCGGACCTGACGACGAATGCAAAGTGTGTCTAAGACGTACCGGTGATGACATGTGACGCTGTCGCGAACCTGGGGCAGGGATTCAGACGGGTCCAGATGAAGGTCGCTTTCGTCAGTTCATAAAAGTACCAAGCAAGCGTTTCTGTGGTACACTTCATCTGAGTGACTTCACATTTATGAGTCTGAACTGGGTTACAATTTTGGTGCGAATAAACGATGACACTGGTTTCCAAGCTGCTTCAAAAAGTACGCGGTTATGCACATTTGGTGGATGCTGTCGTGGTTCCCCCCCCCCCTTCCCCCAATTTCTAATGTCGTAAACGGGAATGGATATGTGGGTAAAACTCTCGTCAATACGAAAACGGCAACCAGACGGCATTTAATTGATATGGTTCACAAGGACGACATAGCGATAATACGCCGACGCCATTCACACGCCAAACTGAGCCGGCCATATATGTCCAGAAACTGTGGGCTATAGGGGGCGCGGTAACCTTAGTATCATGCATATCTAGTAACTTTCAGGAGCAGCCCACCTCAGGACGGACTGCACCTTTCGAGACGAATTGGACTCGCACTGTGAAAGATAGCTAGGCATGACGGTGATCGTATATTCGCAATGCTTTATTTCCTCCGTGTTAGCACCTTTCTTATCGGAAGCGCATCGATCATCCAGCTATAGGTACGACATGCTTCAAATGCTCCTGATATTGCCGGAAAACCAGGCCAACTCGAAAGGAGCTCAACACTTTTCTCCCGCTTTAGTCGGCAAGAATCCGTGCCAGATAAAAAAAACGGGGAAATTTTTGCCTTGTTCCGAATGTTTCCTTCTATGAATACCCATATTTTAGGGAGGATTGAAGACAGTTATTTGTTTGCGTGCCGTATTTCATTCCTGGCTAAATATCCCGAATGGATTGAAATCACCGTAAAATGTATTGTTGGCTCACTGGTTAGCAAACCTGTGAACAAGAAATTCTTGGGCACTGCCCTTTAAAACAAAACAGGGAGCTGCACTCAGCGACACACAAAGTCAGGAAACAATGGCGCATGTGATCAACGCAATCACGCAATAACGCAAATGAGGGGTCTAATCATCACCCCAAAAATGACCAATACCCACTATTGTCTATTCATCACATGTACGTGCATGCATGTACATCATGCATGCACATGCACACGCACATTCAACACATGCTGTAGAGGTACCATTGGCACAGCTGCAAATACTTGACTCTGTATGTCCGTAAAGTTAGCAAATTCTTCAGCGATTTATTTAGCGACGAGTTCCGATTCGTCTGAAAAGGTTTGAGCATCAATTGTGTGCATGAGAACTCCAAAAATGGCCCTTATTTTGCAATTATCGTGCGACCTTTTAGGTCCAAAGCTGGGGTCAAAGGACGGGAAACTCGATATCACCCAAAAATTACCGGCCAATTTTCGAAATTGCAAATGTCAAAATATTCACCCCGAAAACAATTAGCGTACGCCAGGAAGTCCTGACCTCGCAAGGTCACCCTTCAAAGTCAAGCGTGAGCTCAAAGGACGGGAACTCTACATCATCCAGAAATTACCAGCCGATTTTCAGCTTGCAAATGACAGAATATTCACCACAGAAAGAGCTAGTGACGATCAGAAATTCCTGACCTCGCAAGGTCACCCTTCCAAGGCCAAACATGGGCTCAAAGGACAGGGAACTCTATATCACCCAAAAATTACCGGCCGATTTTCAGCTTACAAACACCAGAATATTCAACACAGAACGAACTAGCGTCCGTCAGGAAATTCCTGACCTCTCTATGTCACCATTCAAGGTCAAATACGGGCTCAAAGTCGGGGAGCTCAACATCACCCAAAAAATACGGGCCGATTTCAATTGCAAATGTTAGAATATTCACCACAGAAAGTACTAGCGTCCGTCATAAAGTCCTGACCCCTCAAGGTAACTCTTCAAGGTCAAGCGCGGGCTCAAAGGACAGAAAACTCGATATCACCCAAAAATTACCGGCCGATATTCACCTACAAATGCCAATAGTTTTCACAGATAGAACTAGCGTCTGCGAAAGTGTTGTGTGACCCTTCCATGTCATTCTTCCAGGTCAAACACGGACTTAAAGTACAGGGAACTTCATATCACCCAAAAATTTCCAGCCGATTTTACACTTGCAAATGTCATAATATTCGCCACAGAAAGAACTAGCGTCCATGAAAAAATCCTGATCTCTCAAGTTTATTCTTCAAGGTCAAGAGCAGACTCAAAAGACGGGAACTTCATTTCACCCAAAATTACCCGGCAATTTTTAACTTGCAAATGTTAGAATATTCACTACAGAAAAACTAGCGTCTGTGAAAAAGTCCTGACCTCTCAAGGTCATTTTCTTAAAGCCATTCTCCAAGTCAAACGCGGCTCAAAGGACGAACCATATCACCAAAAAAAAAAAAATGCTGGCCAATTTAAACTCGCAAACATCGGAATATTCACCTAAATATTGATCTGGAAGAATTAGAATATTGATCTTGAAGGGTGACCTTGAGAGATCAGGGTTCTTTGACGAACGCTAGTTCTTTCTGTGGCGAATATTCGGACATTTACAAGTTGCAAATCGCCGCTAGTTTTTGGGTGTAAGGAATTCTCCGTTCTTTGGGCCCGCGTTTGACATTGAAGGGTGACCATGACATGTCAGGACTTCTTGACGGACGCTAGCTCTTTTGCTTGTGAATATTTTGATGCCTATGGTTTTCAAATCAGCCGGAAATATGTTGATGATATTGAGCTCCACGTCTTTGAGTCCACGTTTGACCTTGAACGATGACCTTGAGAGGTCAGGACTTTTGGACAGGCACTAGTTCTTTTGTGGTGAACATTCCGACATTGGCGATTTGAAAATCGACTCGTAATTTCAGGGTGATGTCAAGTTTTTCGTCCTTTGAGCTCGTGTTCGATCTTGAAGGGTGGCCTTGAGATGTCATAACTTTTTGGTGGACGCTAGTTCTTGCGCTTGTGAATACTTTGATACTTATAGTTTTCAAACCGACGGGGTAATTTTGGGTGATATCGAGTTTCCGTCCTTTGGGCCCGTGTTTGACGTTGAAGGGTGATCTTGAGAGATCCGGACTTTCTGAAGGTCGCTAGGTCTTTCCGTACTAAACATTCTGACATTTACAAGTTGAAAATCGGCCGGTAATTTTTGGGTGAATTAAGTTCCCGTACTTTGACCCAGCTTTTGACCTTGAAGGTCACATGATATTGCAAAATGATGGTCATTTTTGGAGTTCTCATGCCAAAATTGACCTTGAGATATTTTCCAGGGGAATCGGAACTCGTCGCGAATAAATTGCTGAATAATTCGCTAACTAATAACGGACATTGACACTACACTGTTATAACCTGCGCAAACCTTGATGGTATGTACATATCTAAGGACTTTAGGAGTCAGAAGACAGTTTTCGCTATATTGGGTACGCAGGTCTGCTTTATTAAGTATTTTACCATCGAAGAGGCCTGGACACCGGCATCGCGACATCGATACTGCGGGGAGAGAGAAGAGATAGAGAGAGAGAGAGATAGATATAGAGGAGAGAGAGAGAGAGAGAGAGAGAGAGGAGAGAGGAGAGAGAGAGAGGAGAGAGAGAGAGAGAGAGAGAGAGAGAGAGAGAGGAGAGAGAGAGAAGAGAGCAGATAGAGAGAGAGAGAGAGAGAGAGAGAGAAGAGAGAGAGAGAGAGAGAGAGAGAGAGTGAGAGAGAGAGAGAGAGAGAAGAGAGAGAGAGAGAGAGAGAGAGAGAGGAGAGAGGGAGAGGTTATGGAAGGTTTTTACGCCCTGTGGTTTTCTTATAACCGTCACAAATAGAAAGGCAGCCAGTAGTGCCTCCCTGACTTCTTGAAGAAAGGTTTCGTCCGCCACCGCCGGTGGCACGTACTATTCTCACGTCCGCTTTCTTAAATGTATCTGTGACATAAACTGGTGAATGCTATGCGGTTGCAGTTGGCCTGATTGCGTTGAGAAGATCGGCTGATTGATCATACTGATCAAAGTGGGTGTTTTCTATACACCTGGACCTGCGGGCTTAGACCTGGATCTGAACTTTTGGCATTTCCAAACCATCGATCAAAATACGGAGATGCTCAAGCCTTTTTATTGTTGCGGTCACATTTTCGTTACTCTTTCA
>NW_023596297.1:9602253-9639753 GCF_011947565.3 Pollicipes pollicipes | reverse complement strand
AGCTGCTTTTTCTTCGTCATGGCATCAAACGAGTCACGCATCAGAGCCACGTCACCACCACAGCCATTAGGCGGTCTGCCGGCAGCCGGCCGGCTCAGCCCGTACAGCTGACTGTCCTCCACGTCCTGTGACCGGGTGGGGGCAGTCGGGCGCTGCCGCATCTCGCTGGGTGCGTGCGAGACACATAGATGCAGCTCAGTTAGATTATGAGGCAGTTTGGAAAGGTTAGGCTTTGATCGTTGAAGAGTTGATTGTCCCACGCAGGGTTGACTGACGCGGTAGTCGGCCAGCGCGCGCTACGTCACCCCTCCCAGACCGCGCCGACGACGGCGAGATCGCTCGCTCCGCGTGCGGACTGGCGGCAACTGACCACAAGCCCGCAGTCGAAGGTGGGTGGGTCATCAAAACATTCCTTGCTGTCTATTTAGATATATTTTGCAAACAGCTCATGAAAATAAACCACTGAAAGCCATGTCAAAATGGTTTCATCAGCGGCGATATTTTTTATTAAAGGCGGCGAACTCTCACCTGGTAAACATTTCTGCCGTTAAATATCCTCAAAAGATAATCGATGTTTCAAGATATTTTACGGCAGAAGCCTTCACAGGTTCGAGTTCGCCACCATCATCTAAAATGTCTTGCATGCTGCGAAGTCAGCTAGCAAAGCTGAACATCATACATAGACACTCAGCTCCCTTTCACTTAATGTTGTGAAGATCAATAGACGGAATATATTCCGTTTCATTTTTTGTTTCCGAATCCAACAATTCGCGGTCATCAAGTACCACGCACAGCACCAATTACGCAGGAAGTATGGGACGGCATCGCAAATGTCTCAAAGCGTAATCATCTCATTTTCGAGTAAGTCGACGGAGCACCGTCGGCACAATGTCAGAGACTGTACCACAATTGTTAGCGTACTGTACCACGGGCGACAGTTGTTAGCGTACTGTGCTCAGTCTCCAGCGCACGAGGCGGCTTCGCAGCGAGACGGTCACCGCACCGCCGGGCTCCGACCGCTCCCGCACGCACTACTCAATCGAGATCTTCTCCGGGAACTCCGGATACTCGCTCTTGGGGATGCGCACGAGTCCCCTGTCCGTGCGCTTCTTGCAGAGCGCCTGGGGGCAGCAGCCGGGCAGCGGCTTCCGCCGATCGCCGGCCGCCTCGCGACACAGCCAGGTGGGGTCGTGCTTCTTCAGCAGCTCCACCACCTCCTTCACGGGATCACACCTGACAGCGGTTGTTGCGGTCACATGACGAGGCCACGGGATTACAATGGTGTGAGCACGCGTGTGAAGTGATTGCTGGAGCTGTCGCTCCCGTCGGGTACACTGATCTCTATGTCGTGATGCCGCGATGCATAGCAGCCGTAATCCTCCATGAAACCAATACCTTGTCTCAATCCTTGTGTCAAACTATTGTGTAATTGCGCACCGGCGGCTGCAGCACGACCGAAGTGGACGGTGTCCCGGCTCAGATGGACTGTCATGCTTCACCTCAGTGTCACACTCTAGCGTGGTAAGCACACAGCTACAGATAGTCCAGAACGAGCCGGACAATCAGCTGGGGGCGATGGTGGTGCAAGGTGCGGATGGTGACGTCACGTCACGAACAAGTCACAAATCTCGATCGCGATGCTCTAAAATATCTAAAGTGTACGGCGATGTCTTCGGGGCTTCACGGCTCATTTCTCCATACTATTCATATGCATACATTTCTCCATACATATATGCCGTGTCGTGTATTGATTATACTATTTACTTCGGTTTACTCGTTGATTTATTTAGTTTTATTCTTACATATTAGTCACGTAGTTCTATTTTACGCTTTTTCATTTACTTTCATTTACTTCAGACTATTTACTCCGGTAACTGTTTAACCTCGCATGTTCCAAAGCTTCTCAATCGACACTAGTCTGATTTGTTTAAAATCGTCAACACGCAGCCCTCCAGCTCACGCACTCTGTCTGGAGATATTCTGCACACATGGGCAAATAATGACCACGGAGAACTGCGGGTTATTTGTTAACTGCCCCTGTTATACAATGCTGTATATTGTAAGAGCGTCGGCAGAGCCCACACTTACGAAACTCGGTCGATGTAGATATTGTTTGCCTTCCTTGATGCATCGGCTCTTTTTGCAGGCGTTGGTTGTTGTAGCCCACGACTCGCCGACGGCGTAGTATTTTCCGACCTGTGCATCGTAGCACTCGGTCTCATGGCCTGCAAGTACATGGTCTCGTCACAATCATACCAGGCGCACAATAACGTATGATTGCCATCAGCGGCACAAAAAGGCCACCAAATGTTTGACTGGCCATGGGATTGGATGTGCGGATGCCGAGGTTTTGCGTCATGCTCCCGTCGATGGGTCGAGCCGAGCCTGACTCGCCTGCTGGTTGGCCGACCTGCACCAGGATCCGCCGCTCACTGGTCCAGCCGCATTCAGGCCTCTCGCTGATTGGTCGAGCCCATAACGTCAGGACTCCCGAGCCAGGTCTGACCGGACACATCGGGTGCACGGTGGGACAGTCGCGTCCGGTCTTGTTGGAAGGGAATGGGATAGGTGGAACAGTCAGGTCTGGTCTTGTTTGGGAGGACATGGGATGGGTGGGACAGTCATGTCTGGTCTTGTTTGGGAGGGAATGGGATGGGTGAGACAGTCAGGTCTGGTCTTGTTTGGGAGGGAATAGGATGGGTGGGACTCAGGTCTGATCTTGTTTGGGAGGGCATGGGATGGGTGGGACAGTCAGGTCTGGCCTTGTTTGGGAGGACAAGAGAGACACCACTGACTCCCATTGACTGGGCCGGTTTCACTTGATCATTTTGACCATGAGGCCGCGGACATAGCGTACCCTACATCGCATTCACCAACTGAGACAGGTCTATCGGACCATGAAACTTATGAGACACCGGCATTTGACTGATGGTACCTTGACTATAAAATGCCTATAGTTAATCGACATGTGGATTACTTGCATTTGAAAGACCTTTATTCTGGCCACCTAGAAAATCTTCTGAGCTGTACTGTATTGCGTTTTGCGATAAAAAATCACCAATATCAGGCGACCATTCTGTGCTGTGTCACTGACAAAGGGCGAGACATGTTAAAAAACAACACTCAGCATATGGCATAGAACATGCGTGCATCGCATCCAGCGCGCTCAGCTAGAGCCGATCAGCACAACCTGTCACAAGCCAAAAGAATCCTCCACTGTCCGTTAAAAAGACGCTTACGCCATGGCACATGACTCCAAAACAACCACGTCGTGCGAATGTATCGTTGGCTTGGCTGGGTCAGAGCTTCTTTTCTATGATAACCGCAGTATGTGATTGAGCATTGACCAGTTTCAGAGCCACCAGAGATCGAGAACCGTGAGTGATCGGACAGTACTATGATCATCGCGGTATTGTCGATAGGGTGGCAAGTGGTATATATTACATTATATTCCCAGAGAGGTCAGCGACGGGCAATAATGTGGGGGTCGGGGGCAGCCACCACCGCTGTGAATCCTCACCACACGCAGCAGCCCAATATCAGGGCGGACTCAGGGGCTCGCGAGGGACACGGCCTTTTACAAGTGAGCACGGGCGCCGCGGGAATTTAAGCATAACGGCTGATGCGTGCAACAGGGCGGATGTACAGCTGGAGCATATAATGCCGCATGCTAAACACTGTCCGCCAGCCGCAACTTCCGACGCGAGAGCGATTAAAGCCCTGCAAGTGTTTGTGGAGCGGAGTTCAGTTGTGCGGAGATGCAGAGAGGTGTAGCGGCGGCAGCCCTCTATATTTCCTAGTCAAATCCACGCAGGCAGCCGAAAACAATACTCAGAACCTGTCAACGCAGCTTATAGAGCGGGACAAAAGGGAGATGCTTGGCGCAGTGACAAGAAAGCCCAGCATCGCGTGTAAGCACCACTTAAGTCGCCATCACCCAAACACTACTACCCGACGGCCGACAGCTCACCTTGGTTGACGGGGAACTTCTGATAGCTGTGCACGTGCTGGGCAGTGGCCAGCTGGCCAGCGACCAGCGCCAGAACCAGGAGCTGCAGCATGCTGTCGAGTCGGCGATAAGAGCTGGCGGCGTGCGTCTGGTCCGGCCGCTGGCCCGTGCCCTCTTATACGCGCTGCGTGCTCCCGCCAACACGTGTCACCTCCGGGCAGTGGTCGGGGACCGGAGCCGGTCTGGTGCCAGCGGGGGGGCCGCGCTGGCTGACAGCTGCGACCAGCCGCGGCCGATGCCGGCGGGAGGGCCGCGCTGGCTGACAGCTGCGACCAGCCGCGGCCGATGCCGGCGGGGGGGCCGCGGCTGGCTGACAGCTGCGACCAGCCGCGGCCGGTGCCGGCGGGAGGGCCGCGCTGGCTGACAGCTGCGACCAGCCGCGGCCGATGCCGGCGGGGGGGCCGCGCTGGCTGACAGCTGCGACCAGCCGCGGCCGATGCCGGCGGGAGGGCCGCGCTGGCTGACGGCTGCGACCAGCCGCGGCCGATGCCGGCGGGAGGGCCGCGCTGGCTGACAGCTGCGACCAGCCGCGGCCGATGCCAGCGGGGGGGGCCGCGCTGGCTGACAGCTGCGACCAGCCGCGGCCGATGCCACGGGGGGGCCGCGCTGGCTGACAGCTGCGACCAGCCGCGGCCGGTGCCGGCGGGAGGGCCGCGCTGGCTGACAGCTGCGACCAGCCGCGGCCGATGCCGGCGGGGGGGCCGCGCTGGCTGACAGCTGCGACCAGCCGCGGCCGATGCCGGCGGGAGGGCCGCGCTGGCTGACGGCTGCGACCAGCCGCGGCCGATGCCGGCGGGGGGGGCCGCGCTGGCTGACAGCTGCGACCAGCCGCGGCCGATGCCGGCGCAGGCCGCCCTGCCGTCGGACCGGCGTCGTCGTGTGCCAACGCTGTCGCTCTTGAGACGTGTTTTGGCGGAGGTGAGCTTTGTCCCGGCAGTGATGCGTGGCACCAAATCCGCCTGGAAGGGTGTGCCCCGTTTGTGTTTGCGCGTTTTCCTCTGAAGATGTATAATCCGACGTCAGAGATGCCGGGTGTTTGGGCAGATGTTTGGAGCGGTTGGAAAACCCAAGTTAAGCTGCTCGGTGAGTTAGGCACACCGGCCCCGCACTGCTAGGGAATTAGAAGCATCAGGCTCCACGCTGCTGCGAGAGTTAGAGGCGTCCGGCACCGCGCTGCTATGACAGTTATACTCGTCAGGCCTTGCGCTGCCAGGAGAGTTGGACTTATGCACTGCGCTGCTACGACAGTTAGAAGCATGAGGCATCGCGCTGCTAAAAGAGTTACACACATTAAACACCGCGCTGCGAGGAGAGTTGGACGCTAGGGTGTGCCATCAGTAACAAAACCAAGTGAGGCAAAGAAATTCCTTGGTGCTCGAGTCCAAAAGTGCACAGCATAGCAAAATATCCTCCCAAAATGTCTTCCCAAAACTTCTATAAGTGAAGCGCAAGCCGATCGAAATATCGTAAACCGGCGCCCGGCGTTGCAGTCACCAATGCTGACCGGCGAAGGCCTCTGCAGGTAACACCAAGCCGTGTGCGCCAAGGCAACTTCGCGTATGGGAACGATACCTCTGAGCGCGTCTCACAGCGATACGTGCGAAAATGTGCCATTCTAAGGTCCAATATGAGGTTCAGACATTGGTCACTCGATGGCCATATGTTGGAAACCTAATGTGTTGTGAAGTATGAACTTGTACGAGCTCGTTTGTTAATACTGCTTTTTGACTTCCATTTCTCTTAGACGGCCAATGTGCTGTAAACAAAACCATCCATAGCATATGACTCAGAATAAATTACCTGGTGTAAACTTCAAAAACCAATGTCTGCAGTCTGCACCACAGGCGTGGAGAGGGGTTAGGATAACCGAGCACACATCTTGCTCCTGACCGAGCCTGCGTGTTCGATGCACTGGCTAAAACAGCAGCTGCTGAGAAACCGGAAACCCATAACGCGTGTAGGCGGAGTTCGCACAATAGAAAAAGTACCGTCACAACCGGGCCGCCCTATTGCCGAAGCTCCAGCCCCAGCCGCAGATGTTCTCGGCTGTGCGGCGCCGGCCCCACTCTGCTCTGCGGCGCGTGCCCGGGCACTGCTGCACTAGCCCCTGCCAGGCTGGTTGACCTGCGGCGGTGCCGTCCCCGTTCTGCGGGCTGCGCATCTTAAACGTTCCTGCCGTCGTGCTGCTGAACCCGAAGGCAGAGACACAGTACGTGCTGCTTGTAGGAGCGCCGAGTGCTGGCCCAGCGGTGCGCCCCTTGGTCTCTCCTCTCGAAAGACTGTCTGCATCTGCGCAGCGGGCGGATGAAATGATGCGGTGGCGGTGCTGCCGTACTGGGACTTGCTGCTATGACCACCTGCAGCAGACACATTCAGGGGGGCTGTGATGGAAGCGCAATAGTCACGAAATTGCTTAAAAGTGAAACAATGCATGTTGTATTCATGCATACATTTGCAAGTTGCAATTGGCCCAAGTTCAGCATTAATATAAATCTGAATTTGACGGATTGTAAAGTAGCTTTAAGTTGAAACGGGAGTATAACACCTCTGCGGATGTGATCAGTTAATAATTACCTGCCTACCTTCAGAGCAGATCCTTCTTGGAGTTGACAGTGGGGAGAATATGCCAGTGCATGAGCTTGGCCGTGATGAGGCCATGCCGCGCCTCTTCTCCCATCACCGCCGAACATGCCTCGGTGACGGTGCGCACGGCCCTCTCCACCGCCTGGGTTTGAGCGGGATAGGGCGGGATGGGCAATGGAGCGTGCACTATGCTTCGCAGCTCACCGTCGCTGAGGTCTCGTAGGAGTGGGGGTTGCGCGACTGGTTCGCACCAGGAGATCAGCTCCGTGTAGCTCACGGCCTCGAAGTTGATCGTTGGGATGGCGAAGATCCTGGGCCCCTTGGTCTGCTATTCACGCGCGGCGCTGATGACTTGAACAGCCTGTTCGCGGACCACACTATCCTCGTCCGCCAGCATGGTCAGCAGCAGCTGTTCCGGATGGGCCCAGTACCCGTTGTGCTGGATGACTGGATGCACCGTGGTCCGTGTGCGCTGCGGCAGCTCGCGGAGCAGCGCGGTGCCTCGGAACAGGCTGCGTGAGCCCACGTCACAGCTGCTGTTCTGTTGAATGGAGACACACACCGGCACACAGTGGCCAACCATGTACTGGACGAGGTCCTTGAGAGCCCTGTTGGAAATCTTGGTGGAGATGTAAACTCGGAGCAGGCGAGCGGCCAGTGTCAACCACCTGAAAACAAAAGAACAAGAGCAGTTAAAACAATTCGTCCCGAGCTGAGCACTAGGTCACACGAAAATTATTTCAATCTTAACGCATCTGCAACACTTATCAGCAAGTATACTCGTAAGCATGAACCAACGAGTAAATGATACGACATACTATGGCACAACGCATGGCAATGAGTAAGTGCTTAACGACAAGTACACGAAATGCTAAATGATGCGTGAGAAAGCATTAATATTTATTGTTATGAAGTCGAAGACAAGGCAGCACTAATAGCGTTGGTTTTGTTTGGCGACAGTACTAATAACATAGTTTGGTTTGCGCAAAGATGTCCCGCCGAAATAGAAATGTATCTATTTCTCCATTATTTTCGATATTGTCCGTGGAATAAGACTATTATTACTGTCCTGTCAATATGCACAATATTCCTCGCAAATGCAGTTAAAAATGTCCGGAATTAAAAGACACCGTGCTTTCACATTTACCTAGCATAGTCCAGTGGTCCGATTCGCCGCCGCGCTGTCGCGGTCCGGACGGAGTCGTTTTGTACGCCTGAGGCCAGCAGGTACAGCAGCTGCTGGGCGGTGCTCAGCTGCTGGACCAGGTCGACCGGCAGGTTTGGCACATGCCCTGGGACAGGGTTGAATGCCACGATGCCTCTTTTTCCAGACCTCTCCGGCGCAGATCTTGCCGGTGGGTCAAGAAAAAGATTTCGGTCCCGCAGTCGTGTCGTCCTGGCTCAGCAGCAGGTGACGTGAATTCAGCTCATTACCGTGCAGCTGGCAGATGAGCCAGTGCACGGGCGACTCAGTGACCAGCTCAAACAGCCGGCACACTCCACCTGTCGTCCCTGTGTTGACGGCCGTGCCGTCGCAGCCGAGGACCTTGACGTGACCGTCAAACTGCTGGCTCACGGACTGAAGCTCTTTGAGTAAGCGCAGGGTGCGGCCGGACTTGGGCGTGAAGTGAGTCACGTAGCGGTTGCCTGGCTCAGCGATAACAACCACGTGTTCTTCGACGGCATTCGCGTGGCTATGTGTCATGCAGGTCCTGTCTTTGCGGCCATCGAAGTAGAGGCTAGTCAAACCTGACTCGTAGATTGATTCCGCATTTTGACGCGCCATCTCTTTTCTCGCTCTGTCTCTTGTGCGCCAGATCTTCTTAGGATCTACGACATCTGAAGCAGCCAGTCCACCTCTGCTGTCACGTTGGAAGGCGTTGATGATGGCAGCAGCCGCCCGGTCCAAGACACTGTAGCGTCAACCGCAAGAGCGGTGTTGGTGAGATCGTTAAAGTTACGAACTGCAGTGACAGCGGCCTCATCCGGAACAAAGAAATCGGCGTCGTCGCCACTTTCTCCCATGCGCGACGTCGTACCAGATTTCGCACTCTCGGCTGACTCGCCAGTGCTGAGACCACTCGGTCCCGGAGCGGGCTCGAATCCAGCACTAGCAGCCAGCGCTGGCTCAGCAGGCAGCATAGGCTCAGCAGCCAGCGGGGGAGGCGACTCAGGTTTAGCAGCAGACACCGCCCCACTGGCGGTTGAGCCAGGACGCTTCTGGAGTTGTCTGGCCATCCTTCGGATCTCGCAAGCCTACCTAGCCACAATCGTATCCCGGTCATACGTCCCCAGGGAAAGCCTCCGGTGCATGCGTTGATCTTTTAAGAAAACAATCTCTTCTTCCGGCACTCTGTAGGCAGCTGAGCATTTGCAGCTGCGCTGGGACTTGCACTTACATTTTGCGATATCGAGAAGCTTATTGAACCTCGCAATAGCGACGCTGTTCTGTCCTTCTCTTTCCTCTTTTTTGGGGGGTATTTTGCTGATAGCTTCGTATGGTTTATAGCAATCTCTCTTGGTAACATTTGTGACGCATTTTATATCATGAACGGGGATCCCTTCGTTCGTCTGCAGCTCACTGATTTTCGCCGCCACGGTCTTGGAGACGGTATTAGTGGGATTCTTGCTTGATTCGCTTAGCCATCTGATGTAAGATAAGGCTTCCCCTTAGTCGGCAGTCGTTAGTGGGACAGGGGCGCGGGGTGACCTATCATTAAATGTTTTTGTACGTGACCGCGTAAGCTTCGGCGTGCTTATCCAAGTTATTACTCGAAAGGAACGTTTGGATACCGGCAAACCAAACTTGTACACTCTTATAGCCCATATGGCAAGCACATAAACTGCAAATCAATATCACAGTGATGCGTAAACAATTGCAACCTTTAACTTTCTGCTGTCTGCTGGAACATTTTAATAACTGCACATTTTGCTTTATTACCAATTAAAAATGTTTTTTTCATAAAAAGAGAACTTATTATCTGTTAAGAAATTTTTCATTCGTATCCTTCTCCATATATGCTCCATAATTAACTGACGGTCACGTAAAATCAAATTAAAAACATTTAATCAATCAGGCGTCTGTAGAATGGAAAAAGGAAAGAGGCTTGTCCACAGATGACGTCACTATTCATAAGAGATGACGCTAGTATCGAAGACGATTTTCTTGGCCTGGAGAGGAAAATCTCCTCTCGACCGGCAAATACCAATATTGGCACGGTGCAACATGCCTGGAAATATATTATTCGTCCATGTGCCAAGGGAAAACCTGGTCTCAGTTGATTCCAAGAGATTACCTCCCTCGATGACGCGCCTTATTGGACATATCAGGCACCGCACCGCTAAGATAGTTACACACATCAGTCACCGCGCTGCGAGGATTGTTAGACATATCAGGCACCGCGTTGCTAAGACATTTAGGCGCATCAGTCACCACGCTGCTACAAGAGTTATGCGCATCAGTTGCTGCGCTGCTAAGAGACTTAGGCGCATCAGTCACTGCGCTGCTAAGAGAATTAGAAGCATCACTCACCGCGTTGCTAAGAGAGTTAGGCGCATCAGGCACTGCCAGCAGTCACTGTCGCCATACCGTCCCGCCATACGTATACGTATAGTCCACTGCGCCTACACACCGTCCCACCACAAACACGTCCCACCACGCCGTAGCTGATGTTGGACATCACGGCACTGAGACCATGGGACAGCGAGCTCTCACTTATCACCTTTCCAGTAACTAATATCAACTGCCGTGTCACTGACAGAGCAAGAACTCCATCCCAACCCGCCGGTGGCTGGTGGACGTCCCAATGTAAATCATCCAGGTACCTCCCAGGTTTAATACCATTGCGCCTTCATGGAAAGCCCATTTTGGGCTTTGTAGACATGCCTGTCAACGGAACATAAATACACGAAAACACAAACACGAAGGAACTTCGTCAGGGTTCACAGCACAACCACTGCTTAGTGTTAGATCGTAGACCACAAATCCATTCAATCAAAGAAGGTCTCGCTGAATTTATCTTGAGGACACGTCCCTGCGGCCCGCGCCCGCCAGGACGTAACAGTGGGGCGGGACGCCACGCCGGCACTCAGTTTCGATGCACCCGCATGACTTATACTGTAACGCCCAATGTAGACGGCCAAGCTGGCGTGGAAACGCCAGTGCCTAAGCCAAGCGAGATGGTTTTCATAGCTCAAGAAAAACGGCAGCATGTCGTTATGATGGGGAGCGCACGGCGTGGGTACTTATGTGCCCTTTTAAAAGGGCGAGTGGGGTGGACCGTGCTACATCAGTAACGGCACCAGCTCCAGGGGTGGTGTGTATACGCCCAAAAAAGTCCGGTGCATACCCATTGCATGTATGTTTTTTCGTTGGAGTACATTCCAATGCATCATGCATTCTACAAACATATAAAATACACGCTTGGCTATTACTGTGCTGTCATATCTTACACCATTCCAGGTTACAGAAACGCTCATCCATTCAAAAAGGCATACTTATGGTACTTCCATCACAAACGTGTGCTCACGTCCTAATAGCATGTAGAAACTCTCGTTTACGTGTGGCAGCAAAGCATGAGTGGCTAAGAGCCCTCACGTAGTGTGCCAGGGGGTGACAGTCGACCAGAGCCCGATATATGAACTGCCGTTTGCCAATGTTCTGACGCGCCAAAGGCAGCCCAATGTCGTGTGACTGGCGGGTGCGTCTTCTTGTCGTGTCGATGTTTGTGTTGAGTATATTTCCCAATGCTGATGGTTGCCCCGCTGTGCTGATTTTATGAAGAAAGGTTACGTTGTGGCAATGTGCCAGCCATCCCACGTTCAGGGCTGGGTTTTGGTTTATCGCGTCGGAAATATGATCGAACTTCTGGCGACCTGACATTACTCTCGCGCACAAATTAGGATTGACTGGACCTGTTTTTAGGTTTGACCGGTTTGCGCTGTCGCACACAAACATGCAGTAGCGAACTATGGACTTGGGCAAACTGTGCACTATTGTTCCTACATGTTCGCTGGAAAGACTATGCCCTATGTGGGACAGGGCCACAAGCAGCCCTTTGCAACGTCCTTTCATGCTGGCAATATGCGTCGAGAAGGTGAGCGATCGGTCGAAGGTCAATCCAAGGTTAAGTGCCGTGTCGCTGTCCTCAACCACGCTGTCTCCACGTGGCCTGATACGGGCGGCGAGTACTGCATTATTTGCTGGCTGCCGATGACGATAAGCTGGGTTTTGCCGGCACTCAGTGTAAGAGCATGCTGCCCAAGCTTACGACCATTTGCGTATCGTTCGCGTATCGGACATCACGGACACCGCCTTCCACATGTCAACCGAGGAAAAAATTGACTGCAACAACGGGCCGAGGGCGCTGCCCTGGTACACCTCTATTGGATTTTCAAGCGGCCGTGATGTGAGAGGTCTGAAGTGTTTACAGGTGAATGCTTCTTTCTGCCTGTGGCTCTGAGGATGGCCTTCGACCAGTTAGGGTCAACGCCATGAAGAAATAGCTTTGCAAGAACTTTATCACGATTCACCGCAACGAAACATTTGTACAGATCCAGCAGCACAAGCAATGAGGATTCGCGCCATATCCATAGCACGTAGCGCAATATCACTTACGGTCGTCAATGCTGTTTCGGTTGAGTGGTGTTTACGAAATCCGTGTTGTGACTAGGCGAAGAGGTGGCGGGCATCGAAAAAGCTTTACAGTTGCTCGTAAACGACTCGTTGAACTATTTTGGCACAACTGGGCACAATCGAGATCGCTCTAAAGTTGAAAGGTTCAGATAAAAATAATGTCGACTTGCAAATAATTTAACTCAAGACATTTTCCAAGCATCAAGAACTATACCGGTGTTCAGGCCGGCGTTCAAGATGGCGAGAATGACGTGGCAACGTAAGTAAACACAACGTTTTATGGCATACAGAGGGAGACCGGTATCACCACAAGAATTTGAGTTACTCATATTAAGGATAACAGAATGCATGTTCTCAAGCGGCACTGGCTGCACTCTAAATTGCTCAGAACATACTCGGGTTGGAAGTGATGGCAGGTCCGGTGTAGTTGTTTCAGCTCTGGCAGCCATCACAGCAGCCGCTGTTTGACTTCCAATCCGCGCCAAGCACCTGTTCATAATGTTCGGGTCGACCTCTAAAGATGTGTTCGGGCCGCCTCCCTTGCCAGCGATGTTCGGCCGCATACATTTATACAAACTGGTTGGCCCTACCTCTCAGATTTTCCTGCGGATATCCTCACGACCATCGCGACGGATGGCTGATGTTGTCAGTCTACTCAGCTCCCTGTAGCGTTCATTATCGCCCGAGGCCAGTGCAGCACTGCGCTTGGATATGACCTGCTTCGTTGCATCGGTGGCTCGATGTCGTCTAACACGGCAAGAGCGTGGTGCACCAGGTACTCAGTCAGCTGACCCGGATGTCCGCTGGTGAAAACCGGGCTCCAGTCGACCTCGATCAGCCCCAGCTGGATGGCTGTGAGGTCGACCTTGCTTCAACGCCAGCTCCGAACAGAAACGGTCGGTTATCCGCATCAGGGAATGTGCAAAAGAGCGCCAGTTAAGCCGTGAGGACTGGAGTGGCATCGCCCCACTCCCGAGCGGGTGGCGGCTCCAGGCTGGCTGGAGAAGATAGTCTCGGGTGGAGCGAGATGACCGGTAGGTGGCGCCACCGTGCATGGAATGCGTGTCCCCGCAGAAGACCCATCAGACGGCGAGCCGGGGCAGCTCCGTCCGTGTTTCGCAAGTCTCGAGAGTCCACTCGGGCCCCTTTTCGGGGTCACTCAGACACGCCTCCTGGCCGACTTGGGACCACTTGCTGAGACAGGACTGCTGTGAGGCATCACGAGCCGCTGACCGATACTGGGGCCCCTAATTGTGTCAGAGACCCATTCCAGTGAAAATCGCGAGTCCAGGCCTTGTTCCTGCTGGGGAAATGGGTCTACTGGGCTCGGGCTGACATGGAGTTCTTCAGGTCGAGGCACTACGAGTGGGGAGGAGGGTCCGGGTGAAATGGGACCCTTGACTTTTGTTCCTACGACGCCCTTTGGGCTCCCTCAGACACGAATCCTGACCTACTCGGGGCCTCTTGCCGACGTAAGACCCTATGTAAGACACTGTGTCTCCTGACCGACACCATCACTCGAGCTCGCGCTTCGCACACTCAGCGAACTTCCGTGAAGATATCAAGCTGTTCAGTGCATTAACGAGGAACATTATTCACATAGATGAGACAGCAGTATTAGCCTTATTCCTCGGAAAAAACAGGAGAATTGAGATATAGTTAGGTTGATATTTCGGCAACATGCCTTTACCGAAACGATAGCGGAAGTAGACCTCAGTAGACAAACAATAAACTTCAGCTAATGTTTCGATAAAGGCATGTTGCCGAAATAGCAGTCTAATTATAGCTCTGTTCTCCTGGTTTTTCCGAGGAATAAGGCTAATACTACCGTCTTATCTATGTGAAGACTTAAAGGACGATTTCTAACTCCCGTGAATATATGAAGACTAGAATAATACATAAAGATATTACGAATGATTTCTAACTCCCGTGAGTATATGAAGAATGATTTACATCCACATTGGAATCATGAAGCGACGTATATCATGTCTGTTGCCGACCAGTAACACACCATATCAATACAAACCGCTTTATTAAAAACGAGAGGATCACTTCTCAGGGTGCCCAAGTATGGACAACATATGAACCACATAAGTACACGTTTCCAGTTTGCCTCCGGCATATATACACATCCGCACGACCACACGTACATTTACGCGCACAAACAACCAACAGCCACACGGCTATGATAAGTGCGCGTGCACTGACAGGGGCTCACACTCTACAGTAAGGACGTCGAGACGTGACAAACGGGTCACGCCCCGACCGCTGAGCAATGAACGGCACGATGAGGTCGGCAGCAACGGCGCGGCGCGGGAGCCACCGGCCGCAGGGGTGCGGCTGCCAGGCTGCTGCCGTCGACAACGGAACAGCTCTTACGACAAAACAAGGCGGCACGCAATCGTGAATAATAACCGTCTACGCACACGAACCACACGCACATGAGCAAATCGCGCGTGGCGGCCGCCATAGTGAGAGACTGGACCAAGTGAAACACGACATAACGATTCATTTGTCTTAAGTTATCGATAATCAAGGTGCACGTCATGGGCGCTCCTCGGACGAGAACATAGTGATGACCACAGGAAGCCTGCCCTGTGACCTTACGCTCGCCGCACAGACGTCATAGCCTCTAAGTCACACTTACAGACACACCGGCCACCTACGGGCGTGAGGCCGCACTGTCGGCTGTGCAGTGCCGCACAACGAACACGGACACCACGCTGAACACGCGGTGGCGACGGAGAGGCACGCAGTGGGGCGCCGCCGTCCGCTGTATGTCGATAGTAACGCGCCCGCTCGCAGCACGCCGACGCGCTGAGGTTTGATCAGATTTGGGTAGACGCGACGCGAACATCACGGTGTCGAGACCATGTCGTCGATGGTCGGCAAATGATCGTGGAAGAAGTGAGCATGTTTCCAAAGTTGTCGCATTATGCAGCCCATAATGAGTTACGTCGAACGGTCCACGAATGCTAGTGTTGTGCGATCCAATATGAGCGCACAGAACCGCACGGAAAAATGCACAACACCGCGAGGACTCGCGAGTATGCATGGCCCTGGCAGTGTATGCATACCAGACTCGCCATGGAGAGATCGGTGATCGCCTCCGCCACTACCAATGAGCAACACGAAACCAATCCATGAAACAAACGGTTTGAGGCAATCTTCATCAATGAAAGGAACATGACCAAAGCAAACGAAAAAATTTTGCCCTCTTGTTACTTTGAAAACGAATGCACCACAGGCGCCACGACGTCCGCTACGACGTCCGACGATGACGCAGGGGACAAACCGAGCATCTAGATGCGAGCCTTTGACACCCGCCGTTGCGGCTCCTCGAGCGCCCTGTTCGTCACCGTGAGGCCACGCGCGGTTACACTAACAACGCCAGGGTCGGGCAGAGGCCGGCGCGACCCGGAGCGCCGCGTGTCTGTGTGGATGAAGCCGTCCGTGCGGGCGCGCTAAAACGAGATCGGCTGGAAAGTGAGTACGGCGGCCGGCGGCGGGCGCGCGGGCCGCCGCGGCCGGCCGGCCGCCCGCCGCGCGGCGCGCGAGATCGACAGCTGACGCGGCACAAATCGGCTAGATGGCACTAGTGGGCATTGGCAGTGTGCGGGCAGTGATACGTCTTGTACTACACAAACATCACGCACAGGAGTACAGGTATGTACAAAACTGCAAAACTGGAGCGGGGGTCGGAATGGGTCCTGGTCCAAGCCGACCGAGCTAACTACTGGCAGTGGTATCGCTGGTCTCTTCAACCCGACTTACTAGTCGGCGCCCCTGGCGGCGCGCAGCCGAAACTGCGCCGCCTGGGGGCGCCCCCGTTCGGCCGCCCTTCCTTACCCACTACGACATACACGCATCAACATTAGAACAATTTGTACTGGAGACTCGCTGCCGACACGACGAGGAGCTGCCCTGAGCAGTGGCCCGGCGGTCCGGTGGTCCGGTGGTCCGATGGTCCGGTGGTCCGGTGGCCCGTTGGTCCGATGGTCCGGCGGTCCAGTGGTCTAGTGGTCCAATGGTCCAATGATCCGACGGCCCGTTAACCCGGTGGTCCAGTGGTCCAATGGTCCGACGGTCCGGCGACCTGGTGGTCCGATGACCCGGTGGTCCCGTGGTCCGGCGGTCCGGCGGTCCAGCGGCGCAGCAGGCGCGGTAGGAACGTTGGCGGCCGGCGGCCGGCGGCGGCGCGCTACGCCGGCCGGCCCTTGCGCCGGTGGCGCGCCGGCGGCCCGCCCACGGCGTTGGCCACGCGCTGCGCCGCCGCCGCCGGCAGCTGGCAGCACGGCACGTGCCGCGTCGGCCGGAACGCGTGCGCCGGCATCCACTCGTCATCGACTCTGCGGGGCGCGCAGCGGCGTCAACACCAGCACACGGCGACAGGGGACACACGGGTGACAGCAGGGATCGAGACGAAGTGGCGACAAAATACGAACGCGTTTCAATCGGAAAGAGCCCTCAACGCCTCATCCCGAATCCCCCCCCCCCACCAAAAAAACATACTCCAGTAAGACGAAAACCGCAAACTATTAAACTCAACCAACAAACTCGTTTTGCCGCCTTCCTGGACAAAATCTGCAGTGAGGAGCCTTCGTCTGCGTGCCCGGCCCCGCCCGCGGCATCACTCACATGTCCGCCGGCTTCCAGCGCACGAGCAGCTCGGGCTTGTTGTCTGCGCACGTTCTGCGAGCGATCACCTGGGGAGGGAGGCGCCGCGTCACACAACGCCACCTGACCACAGATCTGACCACAGATCAGCAGTCCGGTCTCCGGCTCCGACCACCGGCCCGGCGGCCCCGAACCGCCGGCCTCCAGTGTCGGGCGCCACGGCTGTCGCGGGCGCCAGGACCGGCGTGGTAGGGGCGCGCCAAAACCGAGGATGTGCGTGACCAGCATGACGCGGCATCCGCCAGCGGGGCGTGCTATGAAGAGCTGATGTGGCAAAAGTGCCAAGGCGGACGTCCTTAAACTCAGGGAATATCAGAATTGAGGCCATTTCACGGAACATTAGAATCGAGGCAAGTTCAACGCAAACTGATGAAATCCCTGTCACGCCTATCGTGCCACATGTTCCGCCCATGCCAGCCAACGTGCAACTTAAAAAGGTCAGGGAATTCCTTCAGCGCGAAATACTGACGTCACGCAGGTATGCAGATAAAAGTGGACTAATGCACCAGAGACGTCACGAATTTAGCCACAGGGACTATTACAAAAGAATGCCGACACGTCAGGTTGCTCAGCAATGCTCCCGAACTTTCCGCCGCCGTAACACACACCCCAGACTCGCTTATCATTCGCGCGCCAGGCTTCCTGACCGCAGTATGACCGACTAGCCATCATCACAGCGGATTCCAGTGATTGCCGCTCGATAGCTCAGCTAATCAGGCGGCCAATATGAGCGCGCCTGAGCCACAGGACCGCTTATCGCTGTCCAATACGGCGGCGGGAGCGGGCTTATCGCCGGGCGGCGCTCACCTGAGCTGAGAGCTGGAGGCCGCGGCCCGAGACGGGCGCCAGCCGCTCCAGCGCTCCGTCCACGCGCACCAGCTGGTACCGCAGCCGCTCCATCACGGTCGCGTCGCAGAAGTCGAAGATGCGCGCTGCGGGCACAGGGGCGACGTCAGACGAGCGGCGGGGGCGGCTGGCGGACGAGGAGCCATCGTATCGTCCACCTCCGAGGAAGCGCGCCAATGGGGCCCAATCATACGCTGCCCTCTCGCCACCTCGAACACAGCTGCTGCGTGACCCGATACGACGCAAGGCGAGAGCGGGCTCGACACGAACCGCTCCCCCCGTTGGGCTTCACCCTGGCGCTGCTGGCCGCTCCGGGCCCAGGCCGACTAGTGTCACCCGGCAGTGGTCACACCGGCCGGGGCTCAGAGCCTCAGAGTCCCCCCCCCCCCCACCCCCACCCCGACCACAACAGACGGGCCGCCCGATAAAGCCCCCCGCCAACACCTCAGCGTCAGACACTGTGCACGGGACACCAGGCGTCGAGCCGATCCAGCAGGGTACTGAGGCAAGCCACGGCGGCCGGCGCCTCTGCGCGGGCACAGCCCGTCTTGCGTCCGCCCCAAACCCGGCAGGACACGCGCCGGCCGCCGGTCCTGACGGCGTCACTGCGGGTCACCGCCGGCCTCTCACTTACCCGAGTAGGGGTGCTCCTCCTGGATAGCGCGCCGGCTGCTGCGCCGTGACAACTTGGTCGACGCGTCGGGCCGCTTCACCGGCGGCGTCGGGTTGAAGTGGCCGTTGACGTGCCGCTCCAACACCGACTGCGGGCCGAGGAGGCGTCATCAGCAGGACGGCGGCGGCAGCGGCGGCGGCCGAGCCGCGGCGCCGGACGCCGCCCGGAGCGGACTGACGCGGGCTCGCGGCCACATCATCTTTATAGTGGAGCCACGCACCGTTCGTGCCCGGCTCTCCTTCTACGGTCAGGCGCGAGCCGGCGCCGCACGATGCGTCAGGGAACCGGTGACGGGGCGCTGAGCTCACCGGTGACGCCGGCGCCGGCCGCCTGAGTCAGGCGCGCGCCGCCGCGGGCGTCACCGCCACCCGCAGGCCCTGCGAGCGAGGCTCCTTGCGGCCCGCTTAATCACGGGTCAGCGGGTGCTCCGGCGGAAGACGACACTGACGTCACCGCAGACGCTAGTCCGAGGCGGCTCCGGTCTCCGTGACGGCGGCGGCGCGCCCGCGACGGCGTCACGTCCGCTCCCGGCGGCCGCGATGCTGCACCGTCTGCCGCCGAGCGCGACCTCACACTGCGGCGCGCCGGCCGGCGGCGGCGGCCGTGCATTGCCCCGGCGCGGCCGGCCGCCGGGGCCGTCTGGCGGCCGCCCAGACGCCGTGACGTCACGCCGCCGCCGGCCCGTTGCCAGCCGGAGCTCTGCACGCCGAGTGTGTGAGTGCAGGCCCGGGCGCGGCGGCGCACAGCGGTGCGGCGCCCGCCGCCGCCGGCGCGAACTGCCGCACGAGGCCCGCCGCGGCGCCGCGCGCGCGCGTCGGCGCCGACGGCTCGGCTCGGCTCCCGTGACGCGCGCTCGTAAGCGGATTTGTTCGTGAGGTCGCCGCCGACTCAAAATAGCGACATTCCTTGCGGCTGACCTTTGCATTTTGTTTCGCGTGAAGGCGGCGACGACCGGCCCGGTGTGTGTATGTGGGCGACCGACGGACGTCTCCAGGGGGAGGGGGGGGGGGGGAGGGAGGCGGCTCGACGAGCCCCCGGCGCCGCATACGTGCTGCGCCGCCGCGACTCGTCTCCGCGCGGGACGCGGCGCGTGCGTCGAACGCGGTGCAGCTCTCGGGCAACAAAGCCGTCCGAGCGGCGAGGAGGGGCCGCTCGACATGTGTAATGTGTCGGGCGATGACCGCGCCGTTCCATTTAATTGCGTCTGGGTCCCAGGTGCCCGGCCGGAGCAATAGAGAAGGGTCCCAGCAGAGCCGACATAATCTGCGAAATCATGTGATATCGCGCGCACCTGGCAACGCGAGTCATGACCGTGCGATAACTGCATGCTGGGAACCCAGCTGTCGTGAACGGAAAGGGCTTTGCAATCGAACGACTACGTAGAACGAGCAGGTTTGACTTATGTAACACTTCGCTTAGACGAGCAACCTCCATATTAAAATGTCGGGAGCAAGTTCTTGGCCGTTGGGTTTCCTACTGGCATGAATCCAGCACGAAAGGCTACAATTAGACATTAGCATTCAATTCCACACGTCGACAACAATCTTCCAACAATAGCCGTGCGCGCAAGAGCGATACAAGCTCCTCCTGCAAGCATCCATCACTTCAGCGCCGCACGTGGTCTCACCTGCGAGGAGAACCGCTGCGAGCAGCCGTCGACTATACAGCGGAACGGCTTGCTGCCGCCGTGCGTGAGCACGTGCCGCTCCAGCCAGGCGGCCGAGCCGGGCCGGTCGAACACCTTGCAGCCCTGCCAGAGGCAGCGGCGCGAGGGGCCAGGCGCCGGCGCGCTGCTCCTGCACGTGGCGCGCCTGCAGATGGTCCAGCAGCTGCGTCGGCGAGCTCAGCCGGTCGCCGCAGCCGCGCCAGCGGCAGCAGGTGAGCGCGTCGGCGGCGGCGGGCGCGCGCCGCGCCGGGAAACGCAGCACAGGCGCCTCGCCCGGCGTGCCCGGCTCACTGGCGCGGCCAAGGCCCGAGTCGACGCTGCTCGCCTCGCTGGGGGCGCGGCACAGCGAGCCGTCCGCGCCGGGCCGCTTCTGGGATCGGCCGGCGTCGGCCGGCGGCCAGGCCGGCTCGTCGCCGCGCTGCTCTAGGCCCCAGAGCGGCAGCGGCGGCGAGCCGTGGCTATCACAGTCGGCTGGCGGCAGCGGCACGCCGGCGGGCTCGGCCTCCGCCTCCGCCTCGGCTGGCGCCGGCTTCAGGCCGTGCAGCTGCTTGCGCACCGAGCGGAACGCCAGCGCCGATATGTGCTTGACCTGCTTGCTGAAGTACTCGGTGATCTTCTCCTGGACGCGCGGCCGCGGTTCGGCCGGCTCCGGCCGCAGCCGCTTGGCCAGCCGCTCGCCGGAGCAGGCGCGCCGCCGCTTGGCCGGCCAGGCGGTGGCCACGGCGGCCACCGGCTCGTCGCCCTCGCTGTGACGGCGGCCGCGGCGGCGCGGCGGCGGCGGGTGCCGCGGCGGCCGCGGCCAGCCCGGCGACGGCGGCTGGCTGGGCGGCATGGCCGAGTCGTCGGCGAAGCCGGCGTCGCTGGCCTCCGAGCCGGCCGAGCGCGGTGAGAGCGGCGAGCTCGGACCCAGCGACGTGACGTCGCTCGTGCCGCAACTGCCCGGCGCCAGGATGCCGCTGCGGACGGGACCGGACGTCAGAGCTGGGCACACTCGGACAGGCGCGTACATAGCGACGGACGACGTTCACAAGACGGCTGCGTTCTACGACAAATAAGTGGGCCGTCGCTGATCAACAAAAGACGGCACCGGGTCAACAGAGTACAGAAGCACGTGCTCACGTGGAGACCGGCAGGCCCCGAGCGCGTCACGGCGGCACCGGGCGCTCACCAGTCCCATCTCTCGGCCGTCGGCGACATGTCCACCAGCGCCCACAGTTGCACGCGCGCGTCCCGGTCGCCTGCCAGAAATCGCCGCATGTGTGCGAGCCTCGAGCGGCGGGCGGTCCACTGGCCGCCGGCCGCCGCCGCCGCCGGCTACACCTGAGCGCCCCCCCCCCCCCGCGCGCGCAGCTCCGGACGTCCGATCGGGTGACGTCACGCGCGCGTCATCGAGCCCCGGAGGACGGTCGGTCGGCGGCGGCGGCGGCGCCGCTCGACATTTGGGTCCGGACACGCCGCCGGCGCCGGAGGCCGGCGGTCGACGGCGCGGCACGAGGGGCTTGAATTCCCGCCGCCGATCGATGCCGCGTTTGGAGGCGGCCAGCCGGTCGGGCCATGTGTTCCCTCCCCGTGTTTGTCATGCTGCACGGTTATCGCCGCCCAGGGACCTCCCGGTGGGCCGACGGGGAGGGCCTGGCTGCCGAGGAGGCCGAGCGGGTGATACGGAGCGGGGAGGGGGGGGGGGACGGGTCAGCGGCCCGGGCGGCACTCCGGGGGCCCGGCCACGTCAGACGGGCGCGGCCGCCCAGAGTCCGCCGCGCCGGCCGCCGCTCACCGCAGTCCACGCGCCGTGCACAGCTGACGGACGCGCCAGCTGACAAATCACGCCCGCCTGATGTATGCGGGCGGCGCACGGCAGCCGACTTCTCACGCCCCGCCCCGGCCGCCCGGCGCGGCGGCCCGTGCGACCGGCGGCCTTTAAACACCGCTCCTGTTGCTAACTCATTAATTGCACGCCACGTAAACACCGGGGCAAGACGGAGCCATTAGTCGTGCCGTAACTCAGGGCCGTCTGGGCCGGGTGACGTCACGTCCTGCTGAGGCCGGCGCTCACGCAGAAAAACAGGCCTGGCCGAGAGGGGAGGGGAGCGCGCGCTCACCGGGGGACGGCGCTCCGAGCGGGCGGCCGGCGGGGACGCGGCGCCGCGCCTTTTCACCTGCGCGACGCGCCGGTTAACACGCTTTAGCTGTTACACGGATTAGCGCACGCGGACGCGTCGTTAAATTTGCGACACGATACAAATCAGAGCTTTCAGCGCTGGCACCCGGGTGAGGAGGATGAGGAGAGGGGGAGGGGGGGGGGGGGGGAATCCAGCGACTTTGACTGATGCGCTAACGGGCGGGCCCAGGCAGCGCGAGCTCCAGCCGGCCGCGGCGCCGAGCGCCGGAGCACACGGAGAGCGCGGGCTGGCCGCCGCCGCCGCCGCCGCCGCGGTCAGCAATAATGACAGGGCCGGCGTTGGGCCCGGCCGGCCAGCGGAGGGCGGTCGCGCCGGTCAGACACGGCGTGCTGAGGCGGTCGGGACCCGCGCCTCCAGTACGCGGCTGAGCCACGGGTCACCCACCTGAGGGCGGTCTGGCCTCGCGACGAGCCCTACTCACAGCCGTCACTGAACCCCTTCCACATCCATGCTTAGCTCGGCCCGGCCGCCGTGCCCGGTCCAGTCCCACCAGTCCCAACCTCCCGTATTTCCAAGCCAGCGGGCGCCTCTCGTTCGCTGGTCGCTCGCTCCCGCGTTCCTCCCGCCCCCGGCCTCCCCATAGCCGGCTATCTGCGGCGCTGCTCCCGATCAGCAGAGGTCGCTCCCACCCCCGGGACGCCATTATCGGCCAACGGTAACCTGCGACCGGCGGCCAGGGGCGGGGCGTCGGCCGCGCCGGGCCGCGTGCACGCCGTTTTTACGGCGCGTCCGAGGCGCGGCGCCGGCGACCGGTCCGGTCCGGCTGGCGTGCGCGCCGAAAGCGGGTCGGCCGGCGACGGCGCGCGCACGGCGCCGCTCATCGGCATGCCGGGCGCCGCCGCCACCGGGGGACGCCGCGAGCGCGCCGGGGCAGGTGCGTGCCGCGCGCGCGCGCGCGCGCGCACGGAAGCTCCTCCGGCAGTGCGCGCGCTGCGCCCACGGCGGCGCAGCTCCGGGGGTGGCTGGCGGGTACCGCCGACCGCTGCACTCTCCACGCTGCTTGACCGCTCCACAGCCACCGGCGCGCCGTCCACAGCGCGGTGGACGGCGCTAGTTCGCGGCGCGGCCGCGCGGCGCTGGCGTCGCCGGGCGGGAGGCTGCGGCGCGGGGGGAGCGGCGGGAGGGCGAGCGATGCGCGGAATGTGGACGCCGACGCCGGCCGGGCCAGGGCCGGCGTCCGAGCGCGGTGCGTACGGCGGCGGGGCGCCGATCGATGCCGGCCCGGGGCCGCGCCGCTGCCGGCCGCCCCCGCCGCGCGCGCCTCCGGATATGAGCCATTCGGCGACGCGCAGTGACCGCAGCCGCCGCCGCCGCCCGGGGCAATGGTCAGGCCCGGACAAAGGCGCCGCAGACACCGGCAGACCAAGCCAGGCGCTGCTCGGGCGGCCCCGCCCAGCGCCGGAAGCAGACGCTCCTCTCGGCGGCGTGCCGCGAACCCCGGGCGGCGGCGGCGGCGGCGGCGGCGGCGGCGTCAGCTGGGCGCCGTCCCATTATGCCCGACGAGAGGAGGGGACGGAGGCGCGGGCGACCGGCCGCCGGGGGTCGGGCCCTCTCTCCGCGCCGGCGCACGCCGTCAAAACAAGCGGGCGCCCGGCGCGACCCGGTAAACGCGTCACCGGCCCCGGCCGCCGGCCACACCCGCTCGTCGCCCGGCGCGGCCGGTGGGGCGCCGGCCGTCCCCGAGCCGCCCGCCGCCGTGCAACACGTTGGGACCTAGCAAGATCGATCAAGCCGCTGTCCGGCAAGGCCACGGCCCGCGCGACGACGACGGAGCGTAGACCGAACAAACCGGCGTACTCCAGTCGCCCTGAGTCGGACGCCACTGTAGCCGTGCTCCACGGCCAGCAGGACAAAGGCGCACCTTCCACGTATCACACCGCCGGCCGGCGGTGTGGCCGGCCCCACGAAGGCCGGCCACACGCTTTCTAGGTGATCCAGTCATTACCACACAGATAAAGCTCGGTGACGGCCGCAAATTGCAGCGCTAAAAGAGGCAGCGCTTTCCAGCATTTGTTCATGATATGATTCTGGGAATCACGGCGAATTGATTAGCACTCTCCTCCCGGAATTACGCGAACAGTTTCTGCCGAGGTGAGCGCGGTTGAACCAGCGGCCGGCGCCGGCTGCGGGGAGGCCGAACGGTTGCCGGGCACGCAGCCGCCACCGAAATTGCCAGCTCTCGATGCTAGCCAATAAAACGCTTTAGGGAATCAAACTGACAGAGCGGGGGCGCAAAAAAGAAGATCGATCAGGCACAAAGAGTGAGAGTTGTAACGAGACGTCGACGATACGCGAATTAACAAGATTGACAACCGTGAGAAGCTGGCTCGAAGCGAGCGAACAGGATGTGTAACGCTAAAAATCGAAGTTCTTTCCTGCCTCGTCAGATCCATTATTCGGACTGCCGCATTAATCACATCAACGTATTCCGACAGGCCCCAGTCATCAAACGTCCGACCGCACGCCGCGTTTTTCAGATCCAAACCAGTCGAGTCGCCGGTGCCGGATCCGCACAGATTGCACAAGACCCTACCGGCGCCAGCTCACACGCACACCGGGCCGGCCGGCGCGCCGTCCCCTCCCTCCCACGTGCCGGCGGCCGGGGCGGCGGAGGTCGGCGGCCGGGGGTCGGCGTCCTCTCAGCGCACGCACTCGCGCCACGCACGGCGCCAGTGGGCCGCCGCTCGGGCCGCTGGCCCCTCAAGGCCGGCTGCCGGGGTCGGTGACGCCGGCTGCCGGGACGCGCCGGGAAAGGTGGACACGGCACGGCGGACAGGGAGCAGGGGAGAGCTGCGGGAAACACCAGGGCAGGGTGGACACGGCACGGCGGACAGGGAGAGCTGCGGGAAACACCAGGGCAGGGTGGACACGGCACGGCGGACAGGGAGAGCTGCGGGAAACACCAGGGCAGGGTGGAGACGGCACGGCGGCGGGGAGGAGGCATGACGTGGTCAGGAGCTGCGGGGACACACCAGAAAGAGGTGGGGACGGCACGGCGGCGGGAGGAGGCATGACGTGGTCAGGAGCTGCGGGGACACACTCGGAGGAGGTGGGGATGAGACAGCGGCGGGGAGGAGGCATGACGTGGTCAAGAGCTGCGGGGGACACACCAGAAATAGGTGGGGACGGCGCGGCGGCGGGAGGAGGCATGACGTGGTCAAGAGCTGCGGGGACACACCAGAAGGAGGTGGGGACGGCGCGGCGGCGGGAGGAGACATGACGTGGTCAAGAGCTGCGGGGACACACCAGAAAGAGGTGAGGACGGCGCGGCGGCGGGAGGAGGCATGACGTGGTCAGGAGCTGCGGGGACACACTCGGAGGAGGTGGGGATGAAACAGCGGCGGGGAGGAAGCATGACGTGGTCAGGAGCTGCGGGGACACGCCGGAAGGAGGTGGGGACAGCACTGCGGCGGTTGCAGGGCGGGCGTGACGTGGAGGAATTGCCGCGCACAGCCCCGCAGGTTCCAGGCCTGCCCAATGGGCCGGGGAGGGGTGAGGCGGTATGAGACACGACAGAGATCTCGGGGGTACAAGAGTCGGGGGTCACAACGCCGCCTGCATCGCAAGCAGAAACGAAGCGGCAATGCCGGCGAGAAGATCGGCACGAGATCCGAACAAGTGTTCCGGTCCCAGTGAATTAAACACTTGGTCCACACAAGCCGCCCGAACCGATTTAAGCAACACCAAAAAGCGGTTCACCAAACGGGCGTTGCAAGCGCCATCCCTAACCAGCACGAAAAACCAGCAGCTGTTTTTCTTCGGCGCCCAATTACCACTGATCGCGAGCATGCTTAACATCGAAGCGGCCTGTGACGTCATCATGCCGATGATCCAACCACAGATGAGCCGGTGAGGAGAGAGCGGTCCACCCGCGTCGGCCGCGCCGCACTCGGCACGAGCCCAATCGTTCATGGACGCGGTCGTCACGCAGCGATGACCTCTCCCACTGACATCAAACCAACAAACTGCACATCACGGCATGTGTGGCTTGAAATATGGAGCCGAAGTCACCGTAAAACCGCAGTAAAGTCGGCGCGAATAAAGCCGGCCACACCGAACGACCCGCGGGCAGCTTGCCGCGTTGAAGGTGCTGCTCAAGCGGGCGTCAGCGCAACGCAACGCATATAATTGAAGGCGTAGTTAGGGAGCATTGCAAACAGACAAGTGTACCATTCTAATGCCTCAATATTCAAGTTCATTGCGTGAAAATAGATGGAGACTTCGTCAGCTCCCAGGCAGTATCTACTGCAATTCTCTTATGCACAGCAGGACTGTTCTTTGGGCCCGATCTGATGCTGTTTCAGGGGCGCTCCGTGACGCCGAGTGACGAGTTTCCTTTGCGCTCAATGGCATGGACGGTTCAACAGGAACATTAAGGATCGGCAGATGAGATAAGATGGGAGTGCTATTCTGGAATGGTGTGCACAGCGCGTGTAAAACGGGGATTTTTAGGGAAGTACTTAAATAATTTTAAGAGCAATATAGAGTTAAGAATGTAGTCGGCGGATGGCTTCAACGTCATTTTTGCTTCGTGGCGCCCCACGAAGTGTAGAGCGCGAGAAAACACCTGCCGGCGCGTGAAATAGCTCCATGGAATTGGCAAACCAATGCAAAATCAAAACAACGGTGCTGGTGGCCATAAACTTACCTTCTATCTGGCTGGCAAAGCTTGCACATTAAGTTGAATCTCCACACGGTTGAACACACTCACCTGAAAGACGAGAGAAAACGGTTAGTCACGTGATAAGGCACAGAGCAATGCCAGCGGTGTCATGACATAACACGAACGACCGCAGTGTGATGATGGTAAATCGGAAACACGAAACGGTTCGCCCTAGCTGTTCCTACAGGCAGATTTGACATGACATGTTATTTTGCTCAGATACTATGCCCAGAAATGAATCATTTTACACCTGCTCAATCCATATGTATATCAATGTGCTAAACTGCAAATCAACGGGGTTTTGGAAAGTTCACCCTCAGGAACGGACCGACATCAACAGGGCACGGTGACATTTTTGGAACGTTGAGCGACGCGCGGAACGCACACCCCAGTCCGTACTAACAGCGGCAATGCACATCACGAACACTCACTTCCGCATAACTGGCCGATTATCACGGCTGAAGCGAGTATGACGTGAAACCAGATGCGACAGATACGAGCGTGAAAAGCAGCGGTTGTTTCGGGCGTGTATTCCGGGCCGCTGCACCTCGTGCAGTACGACTGACATTGCAGTTGCGCCGCTGCAAAAGGGGCGGGCATCCTGGCCGGGGCCGCCACGCACAGGCTCAGCACAGGCTCAGCACAGGCTCAGCACAGGCTCAGCACAGGCTCAGCACAGGCTCAGCACAGGCTCAGCCTGACGACCCCAGGGCGCGCGCTGCCACCACACCAAACAACGCTGCTGCTCAACCACGAGCCGAGGGCACGAAGGCCAGGTTGGCGGAGCGCCGCGGGACGATCAGGACGTCCGAGTCAGCGGAGCGCCGCGGGACGGTCAGGACGGCCGAGTCAGCGGAGCGCTGCGGGACGGTCAGGACGGCCCGGTCAGCGGAGCGCCGCGGGACGGTCAAGGACGTCCGGGTCAGCGGAAGCGCCGCGGGACGGTCAGGACGGCCGGGTCAGCGGGCACCGCAGGACGGTCAGGACGGCCGGGTCAGCGGAGCGCTGCGGGACGGTCAGGACGGCCAGGTCAGCGGAGCGCCGCGGGACGGTCAGGACGTCCGGGTCAGCGGAGCGCCGCGGGACGGTCAGGACGGCCGGGTCAGCGGAGCGCCCGCGGGCACGGTCAGGATCGGCCAGGTCAGCGGAGCACCGCGGGACGGTCAGGACGTCCGGGTCAGCGGAGCGCCGCGGGACGGTCAGGACGGCCAGGTCAGCGGAGCGCCGCGGGAACGACCGGCTGGCACCAAGCCGCCCCTGCAACACCAGCGCCTGACAGGGACGCTGCTCGCGTGAGCTGAGGAACAGCTTGCCACTGCCGGAGGATGCGGCTGGCCACTGGTCAACGTCACGCCGGATGCACTCACGCTAAAGCTGTCGCCACGCTGACGTCGACCCGACCCCTGGCGCCGCGGGGTCGTGCGAGTAAGGCACTGGAAAGACTTGCTTGGCACCAACTACGACTAGAGAGGTAGACGCGGTTGAGTTTGATTGCACGCAGACTGGCGGCCGTTCCGCGCTTAAACAAGTACCCGTATCGCCCGAACTGTGCGTGTCGATTTCACTCGGCACTGATGAATGCAAACGGCGCGCCATCTTGGCACACCCCCGACCCCCACTGTACAAAACTAAACTACACGTAGCAAAGTAGAAAAGCCGTCGCCGCCCCCACCCCACCCCACCCCTCACTCCGCCACCTCCCGGACCACTCTGAGCCGGCGCCGCGCGCGGCCGGCGTATATGCGTGCCGGCCACGCGCACGGGCCACGCAGCGGCCGGGGCGGGGGCGAGGCAGGGGGCGGCGACCGCGCGCCGCCCTGTCATCGGTTAGCGACCCTGGCGGCGGCACGTGGGCCCGGCCGGCCTTGCAGCGGCGGCTAGCGGGTCGCGGCCGGTTGCTAGCCGCGCCGCGCCGGCAGGGATGGGTCGGCGCGCCGGGTGGAACGGCCAGTGGAGCGATGAATGGCGACACCACGTGACGGCCGCACCTTACGCTCGGAGGAGGCCGATGAATTGGCGCGTGCAGCCCGGTCTAGCACGATCGGACTGTTTGTTTCGTGCGGGCATTGGGGGCTGGCTATCGCCTGTGATCTCACATGCGATGCGCGCGCGATGCTAAATCACTTGGTGGAAGAGGAGCGGGACTCGACAGGAAGGAAAGTCAGCAGGGAGAGAACCTGACCTTCATGGCTGTCAACTTTTCATGGCAATGACAAGCCATAAGGGGCTGCCGTAGGGGCACAACTGGCACGCTCTCATTCGTGCCTGACTCATTCGTCCAGCGTGTCCTTCCCTCCGGCCAACTGCCAATCAGCAGCAGCGATGCACGACAAACTACCACCACACTCGCGCGGCACATAAACGAAGGCGTCCCAGCGTCGGTACCGATGAGACGGCAGGTTTCACGGCGATCAGCGGCGGCGGCGGCGGCGGCGGCGGCGGCGGGCGCAGTCGGTCCCGCCGGCAGGAAAGCGGCCCCGGGCGCCGGGGGTGTGGCGCCCGCCAGCCGCCGCCCAGCCTGGCAGCGGCGGTCGGACCGAGCCTTTCCGACGCCAGCTCTCCCTGGCGCAACGTGTCGAGAAACGCTGATGCGGCCACAAAGTCGGGTCCGGCATCTTTAGGCGAAGGAAATGCTCAAATTAAGCTTAATGGGAATGGACGCGTCCTCTGCAGCACCTGCCACGCCGCATTCCCCAGCCATCAACCCGGCGTACCGGGAGGCGGCGGAACGCAGACCGCCGTCAGCCGGCCGAGGGAGGGGGGGGGGGGGGGGGGGCTGTCGGCCCGTACCGCGCCGCCCAGCCGGCCGGCCGACTATTTCAGCGGTAAAACAAACAGACGTCAGCGCCGACCGTGGACGCGGGGCATTCCAGCGGCGCTCATGAATGAAGCAGCGTAACCGGGCAGCGGCAGCGGCGACGGCGACCACCGCCCAGCTGACGTCAGTGCCGACCCGGTGTCCACGAATGTGACACCTCCGCCCGCCTGACGTTCGCACCGGCCCGCCCTCTGGCGACGGTCGCCGTGTGACGACAGGAGGGAGCGGGGCGATCGAACGACGTCAGAAACGTCAGGAGGGCGCCAATTCGGTCGTGCAGCGGCACGAGTGGAGGCATTAGCTCCGACGACCAGGAGGCCGCGGGGAGAGCGGTGGCGCGCGCGGTGGCCGCTGACTGACGTCACACCAGACCGTCATGCAGCCCATATTACGTCACTAATCAGTATTGGTGACGCCAAGCGAAAACCGGCCAACGCTTTTTACATTACCGCTGACTGGGGTAGCACCCTAACCCTGCTTACCACTGCCACTTTTCGACCTGTACGAGCCTCACCACACGCCGACCTCCGACCCTTTCGCACGCACCACGAGACACGCGCCAGCCGGCCGCCCGGCAACCGCATGCGCCGACGGCCGTCCCGTCCGTGGGGGTACACCCCCTCCCCCAGCCGCCCGGCAACCGACGACCGACGCTGCCGGCGGCGGCCGGGGCCGCGCGTCACTGACCTGGCGCGGGGGGTGGATGGCCCACTGCCCGAGACGGCCCCACGCGCCGCGGCGCCCGGCCGGCCGCGCCGGGCGGGGGGCACGTGGACTGGGCCGCGCGCCGGTTAGCGCGGGGGAGTCGGCGCGTGGCGCACTCGAGGCCCTCGATGCGGACCACTTCTGACGCAGCAAGGTAGCTGAAGTGCTAATTGGTAGTGACGTACAGACGTCAGCGCAGCACGCTGCACGGTTCGCTGGCCGCTGTAAGTCAACCGCATTACTATGATAGTGCGATATCATGTTACCGGCATGAATATGTTCCATGTTTTTTACGCCCCGTTTAATTCTCCATCACGATCATCGCTGCGACAGCTTCCAATGCGGCCAGCAGCCCCCTCCGCTGACACGTGCGCGCGGCGTCCCCCTGCCGCCACCCCGCCGCCTCGTCATCGCCCGGCCCCGATAATGGTGGGACGGCGGCGAGCGGCAGCCGGCGGTGCGGAGCGGCCCGGCCGGCCGGCCGGCTCTGCTCGGATCGGCGGCTGGCGGCCACCGCCGGCAGCAGCGCCGCAAGCCGACCGTCACGCCGGCGGCCCCAACAAAGACGGCGGCGCGCCTTTGATGACTGCGCGTCCGTCGAGTCGGGTGCGTTTGCCGCCGCTACGCAAAGGCGCGGCGCCGCGCCGCGCGGCGCCGCGCGGAGAAACTGCGGCGCCGGGGCCGGGCCGCTCGCTCTCTCCTGGCGGCGCGGCGGCGCGCTGCTGCCGACGCGGCGGCGCAGCTGAGGCGGCGTCGCGTGCCCCGCGTCAGCTGGTCAGAGCCGCCGCCGCCGCCGCCGCCGACCAGCGAGGCCCGGCCCTGGTCAGCCCGGGACACGCGAGCCGCGCGCGGCCGCCCGAGCACGGGCGGAGGCGAGCGCGCGTCGTGCGCGAAGCCACGCTGGAGCGGGCCGGTACAGGTGGGGCTGGGCGGACCCCGCATCACGCACACCCCAGCTTTGCCAGGCGGGGCGGCGGAGGGCTAACACCTCAAAGTCCCCACAAGCACAGGGAGCCAGCTCGGCCGCCAAGCCTCCTCAGGCTTCGAGGCCGAGCCAGTCCCGGGCCGCGGTCCACGCAGCGGTGAGGTGGACAGGCCGTCGCGACCGGCGGCGGCGCGGCGCGCGGGCCGCGGCCTTGGCCGCACGTCAGCGGCCAGCCGGCCAGGCCAGCCTTGAGCAGGGGACGGCTGTGCGTGCGCAGCGGCCCCGGGCGCCGGCAGCCGCTGCCGGCTGTTTACGGCGGCGGCGCGGCCGACGTCAACAGGCGGCTCTCGCGAGCGGCCGGGCCGAGCCACTACCACCTGGTGCGGCGCCGCCGCCGCCGCCGCCGCCGTAGGGGCCGGCCCGGAGGCCGGCGGCACTCTGTGGTCGGGCAGCAGGTTGGATCGACTTGCGAGGAGGAGGCCACTCCTGAGCAGCGGACGTCGCTCGGGGTGGCGGGCTCAGGGCATCCCTCAAAGCACCCCGGCAGTTGCGGGTCAACACGCGCTGTTCTGGAACGCGAGCTCTAACGTCGATGCCGCTCCAGCACTGGGGACACCGCTCGGCTGAGCCGGTACAAGCCTGCAGCGGTCACACAGCCGGCCCGGGAAGGAAAAACAAGACCAACGGTACAGCTCGGTCCCAGCCTTGAGGCCGACAAGATGACGGTGCGATTGCGTCGTTTGCATTTGATAAGGACACTTTTAGAGCTGAGCTGATGCTAGATCCATACCCGCTCGACACGCCGGCCCGTCATGTGAGCAGAGGGTGACACCAAGCTTTAGAAGCCCGGACTGAGACGCATCACTCCGTCAAAACCATCCTGATAGCAAATGACGGCGATCGCGGCGACGGAGACGTCGGTGTCAGGAGTTCAACATCGGGACGTTCAGGCGTGAAATGCCGAAACGTTTATCTTTTAAGACCGACGTTCGGCTGGCAATCGTCAGCAGCGCTACTGAATTACGAGGTCTCATGAGGAGCCCATCTCGAGACCACTACGCAGCAGTATCAGCACAGCATTTAGACAAACTGGGCAAGTTTGACACAAACTTCCCGTCAGCCGTGGAAACGGGGCTCCATGGGCCGGTCCGCGACCAGGCCACGACAAATAGGCGACAACGGAGCGGTGATAGCCAATGCCGGTGGGCGCTGCTAACCGGGCGCCGGTGGCGGCGCGCAGTGCGCACGTGCAGCCGTGCGCAGCGGCGGGCCCAAACGGCGGGCCGGACTGGCCTTGGCTGCTCAGGTCGGGTGCAAAAACACGTCTTTGTCTGCACCGGCACCAACTATAGAGGGCACCGCGGCCGCGCCGCAGCTCTGCGCCAGAACGCCGCCCGGAGCCGAGCGGCGGCGGGCACGGCTGGCACCGGCCGCTCACCGGGCACGTGCGACGGCGGGTCCGAGCGGGGTCCGGCGCCCGGCGGGACCGTGCGGACCCGAGCCGGCCAGCTGCGCCGGTCTGGCCATCGGCGGCGGCCCGGACGGGACCCGCCCCGCCACACAGCAGCTGGACACGCTCGCCTGGTCGATCCAACAAGGCCGGGCCCCGGCACAACCGCAGCCGCAGGCGGACTACAATGACCGAGCTGACAGGACTGAATGTATTGGCGGCTACCGTGTGAGGCGCCGACTACGAGGCGGAGCTGGGGGACACGCCCCGTGATTTAACTGGATGGCATCGCAGTTCAGGTCAATGGTCAACTTGAAGAATGCGTCGCATCGTATCACAGCGGCTGTATCCGCTCGCTTTGCAAGCGATGCCAATATCCGACAGAACATGACATGTGTACTGACAAAGCCTGATCGACACCGGCATACGCTGTCTGCATTAAACTTGACGTTAAATTACGGTACCCAATTCCGCACGCGGCTACGAAGGGAGGCAGCAGCGCTCCCGCACAGGGCGGATCTTGCCCCCCCCCCCCTCCCCCATAGCTGGGAGCACTTGCTTAACCCATCACAAATGTGTTCTTAATGTATTAGCTTCGCACGTGTGTATATCATAACATTGGGTATCTTTCGTGATGAGCGCGCACCTGTCCGTTACTTCTCTCCCGCCTCTGTCCGCAGGCTCCACGAGTCTCTAGCGGGGACCCCTCTCCCTTAAACGCCCTTCACCTGGAGAGCCAGCCGCCGCCGCTCGCGCCCAACATGGCCGCACGGACCATCTCACGCAGCAGTGGAAGAATGGAGCGCGTTGCAACACCACAACGCACAAAAACTGGTCGCCTGTCAAGGTGGTGGGCTGCGGGGCGGAAACGTCCCGGCGCGGCCCGAGCGGCGCCGTTACAACACCGGCCGAGAGGCGAGGTCGGGCCGACCCCACGCAGAGAGCAGCCCGCACGGCAGACCCTCCCCGCTGGCAGTCCCCGAGACCCGCCCGGCCGGTCGGCAGACCCTCCCCGCCAGCAACCCCAGAGACTCAACCGGCCGGCAGACCCTCCCCGCTGGCAGCCCCCGAGACCCGCCCGGCCAGCCGGCAGACCCTCCCGGCCAGCAGACCCGGAGACCCGCCCGGCCAGCCGGCAGACCCTCCCGGCCAGCCGGCAGACCCTCCCCGCCAGCAGACCCGGAGACCCGCCCGGCCGCCCGGCAGACCCTCCCCGCCAGCAGCCCCCGAGACCCGCCCGGCCGCCCGGCAGACCCTCCCGGCCAGCAGGCCCGGAGACCCGCTCGGCCGGCCGGCAGACCCGGGCCGACTGGGCCTGAGCAGGAGATCAGTGTCCGGGGTACCGAGGTCGACAGGCTGGCGGCGGTTCGACTCGGCACATATCACTGGCGCCGGAGCACGTGGACGCGTTGGCTCCATAACGGTGGCTGCTAGACTGGAACCGCAAACAAATAAACTCGATGAATACACTTCTGGAACCGCTCACATGCCATGCACGGCTGAAGAAGAGTTAGAGTAGCTAACACGCTTGGCAGTCATAACAAGCTGCCAATGTTGATCTCGGAAGATATTCTCTGGGGGCGAATGGTGTCTAGCTCAGCATCCCCCTCATTCGGTCCTTCACGGACATCAGCGTTCCAATGTGTGCGCGGCTGAGCACAATCGGACACCGCGCCCTGGTTGCTGATGTCATACCTAAAGAAGACTCTTCGCGCCCTGCTCGCCGATGTGGTACCTACAGGAGACTCCTCGCGCCTTTCTCACTGATGTGATACCTACAGGAGGCTCCTCGCGCCTTGCTCAAAGACGCAGTACCTATTGGAAGATCCTCGCGCCCAGATGCAGCGTAATTGTCAGCCTGAAGTCACCATAAACTGCGCCTCGTGATATTACTCAACTGGTACTTAACATCTGATGCAACCATGTCAGCACAACTGCAGCTGTATTCAATGCAGGTAAAAATGACCATCTTTTCGCACGTGTCCTTGAAAGCAACACGACATTACCGGAATATGAGCATGTTTGACTCGTTATCTGATTATCTGGGCTTAAGAGCCTGGCATTGCCATAAAAGCATCGGACATTTGTGAGCATTACCCGTATGATTTATCCCCGCTGAAGTGAAAAAATGGATAACAGCAAGGTATATGAAATCCAAATAGTTCTTCGTGTTTTGAGCGCCCACACATTTCAGCCTACTAAAATATGCGCCTGAAAGAAACAAGGATGTCTGTCTCAGCTTACGCCGTGACAAGCTTGAGTAACCTGAATGCTGCAAATGCTGTGACAGTTTATGTTACTATTTGATTGTTCAAACCTAGTCAATCAATATAAGCGGCTTTCGTATTGAGACAGCCAACCGTTTATATGCGTCAGTAGGGGGCACGTGTTCGGGCTTGGCCAGGCTCAGAGCCACCCCCTTTTGAGGCAAGGACTTAGTGGATCAACTCATTTAACAGAAAAATCTGACTTGTAATCGGGACTCGCAGTCTCAAAGAAACGCGTCCTGCGTGAGTCCAGACTCAGGGACAGACCCAAGACGCCAATAGTCGAACTCTGACTCAAATCAAAACTCTTAAATCCTGGACACAACAGCTGATAATTTAAGTTTTAAACTGAAAATAGCAGATATGTAAAACGCCGTGGGGTACAGGAGAAACGAAGATATAGCTTCCTTAAACCAGTACATTCCCTTTGGTTCTTCGAAGGGTAATCATGTTCGGCACAAAAACTCATAATGCCGAAAACCAAGACTTCAATACATTTCTCACTTGTATGGAGGAATTTGTGGACTTGGACTTAATGTCCTGGGACCTAGACACGTCTCTGACTCCCTCTCCATAGACTCGGACTAAGCCCTGGACTAATGAGTTGCGAAAAGATTGGATTTGGACCCGGGCCCGTAAACCATGACAAATAGTGCACTGGGACTCACGAAACGTGAAAAGTTGGACTCGGGACTTACACTCAATACTCAGAGGCGAGTTTGAGCACAGCTGGTGCTGGTGTGAAAATGAGACAGGTACAATGGGACTCCGCCCTAAAACGATGCAATCACTGCCGCCAAGATCTGAGGAGTCGATCGCCCTATCATGTCACGTGGTCAAGGCCCGCGGCCCGCAAGCCCCAACATCCCACATAACAGGCCAACCTGGTACAGCACCGCACCATGAGAGCAAAACGCACGGCCTTCCTTGACCGACGTCTCATTCATTGCTCATTCAAAAGGACGTGGCGTAAACTTACAAGTTTTTCGGTATGCCAACACCATCAGCGGCCGTAGGGGGACATTCCTAGACCCTGATGCAACCACGCGGACAATACGAGCGGGTCGGGGCCAGCTCGCGTTCAGGTCGGTGTCGGTAACGTACGTTCGCGGTGAATACATTGACGCCAGCTGCAGAGGGGGTGCACATTGTGCACGATCTCGCACAGGCCGTGCATCAGGGCAAAAGGCGCGCCAGCGAGAGCAATACGCTGGCACAGGCTCAGCACGCTGACGCCGAACACGCTACTTTTTCCACTTTTTAATGAGCCCCCAGAGCGACAATTGTCTGCAGCGACAGCGGTGGTGACATGGGAACCGACAGGCCATGGCTCGCTTCCCCCACTTTTCGAGAATGTTTATAATCAACCCATGGTAATGCCTGGAACGCATTTAATTGCTTTCTCTGCCAGGCACATGCCATAATAATCCTTAGGAGGATATTATTTTTTTTTCGAACTCCTACGAATATGGACTGCATCTCTGCACAATCGCTCAGTACCTGCTGTAAAACGCTTGGCTTAGGGGAGGGGGCGTAGTACCTCCCCGTCTTGACTAAGTTCCTGTTCCTCACGCATAGGTACTTTCCTAGGACGCTCCCATGGCCCTGGCTATACCAGCCGCCAGTGCAGCTAACTCAGCCACTGTCACAGACTGTCGGGTGCGTCAAAGCGGGCACCTCTACATGTCAAGCAAAAACGTGGCAGACACACGCACACATAAAGCGTCTGCCTGTCTCCAAGACGGCGTGGCGGTGGACAGCAGGTCTCATCGGTAGCCGGAGCTAGCAGACCTGTCGCCACGCTGGTGACATCCGTGTCTCCCGGGTCGCCGCGGCTCGCCCCGTTCCCAGCCCTGCGCGCGGCCCCGTCAGGGACAGACCGCGCCGCGCCGGGCGGCGCCTGTACGCGGCCGAGCGTCGGCGGTGACACTCGACTCCCGGCCCGGCCCGGAGGGCACCGGGTCGGGTCGGCTGACCCCGAGGCGGCCCCGAGCCGGCGCCGGGGGGCCGCCGGGCCGGCTCCAGCTGACCGGCGGGGCCAGGGCGGGGCAGCGTTTCGGACAGACGGTGAGATGTCCCACCACGCATGGCCAACCCCCATCGTCCACGCTGTTCGACCACTTCTGGTACATCGGCACCGCCTCACAAACACAACCGCTGCAGCTCACTGTCGGAGGCACACTCAGTGTTTCTGTTTCGGTGGTTATCCACAGTCGAAGCGGGCACCCCAGTGGCGTGATCACTCCTCTGCATGTGACCGGACGCAGGGCGCTGGGCCGGCCGCCCCACAAAATGGCCCCGGCGCTGTCCGCCGCACACCCGCGGCGCCGGCCCGACCGCCGCGTCCCGACCGCGAGCGGGCCGCGGCAAAGCATGGGGAGACGCGCCGCCCGCCACCAAACG
>NW_023596297.1:9500129-9601523 GCF_011947565.3 Pollicipes pollicipes | reverse complement strand
GCTGCAAGGTGTTCGACCGGCCCGGCTCGGCCGCCTGGCTGGAGCGGCACGTGCTCACGCACGGCGGCAGCAAGCCGTTCCGCTGTATAGTCGACGGCTGCTCGCAGCGGTTCTCCTCGCAGGTGAGACCACGTGCGGCGCTGAAGTGATGGATGCTTGCAGGAGGAGCTTGTATCGCTCTTGCGCGCACGGCTATTGTTGGAAGATTGTTGTCGACGTGTGGAATTGAATGCTAATGTCTAATTGTAGCCTTTCGTGCTGGATTCATGCCAGTAGGAAACCCAACGGCCAAGAACTTGCTCCCGACATTTTAATATGGAGGTTGCTCGTCTAAGCGAAGTGTTACATAAGTCAAACCTGCTCGTTCTACGTAGTCGTTCGATTGCAAAGCCCTTTCCGTTCACGACAGCTGGGTTCCCAGCATGCAGTTATCGCACGGTCATGACTCGCGTTGCCAGGTGCGCGCGATATCACATGATTTCGCAGATTATGTCGGCTCTGCTGGGACCCTTCTCTATTGCTCCGGCCGGGCACCTGGAACCCAGACGCAATTAAATGGACGGCGCGGTCATCGCCCGACACATTACACATGTCGAGCGGCCCCTCCTCGCCGCTCGGACGGCTTTGTTGCCCGAGAGCCACCGCGTTCGACGCACGCGCCGCGTCCCGCGCGGAGACGAGTCGCGGCGGCGCAGCACGTATGCGGCGCCGGGGGCTCGTCGAGCCGCCTCCTCCCCCCCCCCCCCCTCCCCCTGGAGACGTCCGTCGGTCGCCCACATACACACACCGGGCCGGTCGTCGCCGCCTTCACGCGAAACAAAATGCAAAGGTCAGCCGCAAGGAATGTCGCTATTTTGAGTCGGCGGCGACCTCACGAACGAATCCGCTTACGAGCGCGCGTCACGGGAGCCGAGCCGAGCCGTCGGCGCCGACGCGCGCGCGCGGCGCCGCGGCGGGCCTCGTGCGGCAGTTCGCGCCGGCGGCGGCGGGCGCCGCACCGCTGTGCGCCGCCGCGCCCGGGCCTGCACTCACACACTCGGCGTGCAGAGCTCCGGCTGGCAACGGGCCGGCGGCGGCGTGACGTCACGGCGTCTGGGCGGCCGCCAGACGGCCCCGGCGGCCGGCCGCGCCGGGGCAATGCACGGCCGCCGCCGCCGGCCGGCGCGCCGCAGTGTGAGGTCGCGCTCGGCGGCAGACGGTGCAGCATCGCGGCCGCCGGGAGCGGACGTGACGCCGTCGCGGCGCGCGCCGCCGCCGTCACGGAGACCGGAGCCGCCTCGGACTAGCGTCTGCGGTGACGTCAGTGTCGTCTTCCGCCGGAGCACCCGCTGACCCGTGATTAAGCGGGCCGCAAGGAGCCTCGCTCGCAGGGCCTGCGGGTGGCGGTGACGCCCGCGGCGGCGCGCGCCTGACTCAGGCGGCCGGCGCCGGCGTCACCGGTGAGCTCAGCGCCCCGTCACCGGTTCCCTGACGCATCGTGCGGCGCCGGCTCGCGCCTGACCGTAGAAGGAGAGCCGGGCACGAACGGTGCGTGGTCCACTATAAAGATGATGTGGCCGCGAGCCCGCGTCAGTCCGCTCCGGGCGGCGTCCGGCGCCGCGGCTCGGCCGCCGCCGCTGCCGCCGCCGTCCTGCTGATGACGCCTCCTCGGCCCGCAGTCGGTGTTGGAGCGGCACGTCAACGGCCACTTCAACCCGACGCCGCCGGTGAAGCGGCCCGACGCGTCGACCAAGTTGTCACGGCGCAGCAGCCGGCGCGCTATCCAGGAGGAGCACCCCTACTCGGGTAAGTGAGAGGCCGGCGGTGACCCGCAGTGACGCCGTCAGGACCGGCGGCCGGCGCGTGTCCGCCGGGTTTGGGGCGGACGCAAGACGGGCTGTGCCCGCGCAGAGCGCCGGCCGCCGTGGCTTGCCTCAGTACCCTGCTGGATCGGCTCGACGCCTGGTGCCCCGTGCACAGTGTCTGACGCTGAGGTGTTGGCGGGGGGCTTTATCGGGCGGCCCGTCTGTTGTGGTCGGGGTGGGGGTGGGGGGGGGGACTCTGAGGCTCTGAGCCCCGGCCGGTGTGACCCCTGCCGGGTGGCACTAGTCGGCCTGGGCCCGGAGCGGCCAGCAGCGCCAGGGTGAAGCCCAACGGGGGGAGCGGTTCGTGTCGAGCCCGCTCTCGCCTTGCGTCGTATCGGGTCACGCAGCAGCTGTGTTCGAGGTGGCGAGAGGGCAGCGTATGATCGGGCCCCATTGGCGCGCTTCCTCGGAGGTGGACGATACGATGGCTCCTCGTCCGCCAGCCGCCCCCGCCGCTCGTCTGACGTCGCCCCTGTGCCCGCAGCGCGCATCTTCGACTTCTGCGACGCGACCGTGATGGAGCGGCTGCGGTACCAGCTGGTGCGCGTGGACGGAGCGCTGGAGCGGCTGGCGCCCGTCTCGGGCCGCGGCCTCCAGCTCTCAGCTCAGGTGAGCGCCGCCCGGCGATAAGCCCGCTCCGCCGACCGTATTGGACAGCGATAAGCGGTCCTGTGGCTCAGGCGCAGCTCATATTGGCCGCCTGATTAGCTGAGGCTATCGAGCGGCAATCACTGGAATCCGCTGTGATGATGGCTAGTCGGTCATACTGAGGTCAGGGAAGCCTGGCGCGCGAATGATAAGCGAGTCTGGGGTGTTTGTTACGGCGGCGGAAAGTTCGGGAGCATGCTTAGCACCTGACATGTCGGCATTCTTTTGTAATAGTCCCTGTGGCTAAATTCGTGACGTCTCTGGTGCATTAGTCCACTTTTATCTGCATACCTGCGTGACGTCAGTATTTCGCGCTGAAGGAATTCCCTGACCTTTTTAAGTTGCACGTTGGCTGGCATGGGCGGAACATGTGGCACGATAGGCGTGACAGGGATTTCATCAGTTTGCGTTGAACTTGCCTCGATTCTAATGTTCCGTGAAATGGCCTCAATTCTGATATTCCCTGATTTAAGGACGTCCGCCTTGGCACTTTTGCCACATCAGCTTTTCATAGCACGCCCCGCTGGCGGATGCCGCGTCATGCTGGTCACGCACATCCTCGGTTTTGGCGCGCCCCTACCACGCCGGTCCTGGCGCCCGCGACAGCCGTGGCGCCCGACACTGGAGGCCGGCGGTTCGGGGCCGCCGGGCCGGTGGTCGGAGCCGGAGACCGGACTGCCGATCTGTGGTCAGATCTGTGGTTCAGGTGGCGTTGTGTGACGCGGCGCCTCCCTCCCAGGTGATCGCTCGCAGAACGTGCGCAGACAACAAGCCCGAGCTGCTCGTGCGCTGGAAGCCGGCGGACATGTGAGTGATGCCGCGGGCGGGGCCGGGCACGCAGACGAAGGCTCCTCACTGCAGATTTTGTCCAGGAAGGCGGCAAAACGAGTTTGTTGGTTGAGTTTAATAGTTTGCGGTTTTCGTCTTACTGGAGTATGTTTTTTTGGTGGGGGGGGGGGGGATTCGGGATGAGGCGTTGAGCGCTCTTTCCGATTGAAACGCGTTCGTATTTTGTCGCCACTTCGTCTCGATCCCTGCTGTCACCCGTGTGTCCCCTGTCGCCGTGTGCTGGTGTTGACGCCGCTGCGCGCCCCGCAGAGTCGATGACGAGTGGATGCCGGCGCACGCGTTCCGGCCGACGCGGCACGTGCCGTGCTGCCAGCTGCCGGCGGCGGCGGCGCAGCGCGTGGCCAACGCCGTGGGCGGGCCGCCGGCGCGCCACCGGCGCAAGGGCCGGCCGGCGTAGCGCGCCGCCGCCGGCCGCCGGCCGCCAACGTTCCTACCGCGCCTGCTGCGCCGCTGGACCGCCGGACCGCCGGACCACGGGACCACCGGGTCATCGGACCACCGGGTCGCCGGACCGTCGGACCATTGGACCACTGGACCACCGGGTTAACGGGCCGTCGGACCATTGGACCATTGGACCACTAGACCACTGGACCCGCCGGACCATCGGACCAACGGGCCACCGGACCACCGGACCATCGGACCACCGGACCACCGGGACCGCCGGACCACCGGACCGCCGGGCCACTGCTCAGGGCAGCTCCTCGTCGTGTCGGCAGCGAGTCTCCAGTACAAATTGTTCTAATGTTGATGCGTGTATGTCGTAGTGGGGTAAGGAAGGGCGGCCCGAACGGGGCGCCCCCAGGCGGCGCAGTTTCGGCTGCGCGCCGCCAGGGGCGCCGACTAGAAGTCGGGTTGAAGAGACCAGCGATACCACTGCCAGTAGTTAGCTCGGTCGGCTTGGACCAGGACCCATTCCGACCCCCGCTCCAGTTTTGCAGTTTTGTACATACCTGTACTCCTGTGCGTGATGTTTGTGTAGTACAAGACGTATCACTGCCCCGCACACTGCCAATGCCCACTAGTGCCATCTAGCCGATTTGTGCCGCGTCAGCTGTCGATCTCGCGCGCCGCGCGGCGGGCGGCCGGCCGGCCGCGGCGGCCCGCGCGCCCGCCGCCGGCCGCCGTACTCACTTTCCAGCCGATCTCGTTTTAGCGCGCCCGCACGGACGGCTTCATCCACACAGACACGCGGCGCTCCGGGTCGCGCCGGCCTCTGCCCGACCCTGGCGTTGTTAGTGTAACCGCGCGTGGCCTCACGGTGACGAACAGGGCGCTCTGAGGAGCCGCAACGGCGGGTGTCAAAGGCTCGCATCTAGATGCTCGGTTTGTCCCTGCGTCATCGTCGGACGTCGTAGCGGACGTCGTGGCGCCTGTGGTGCATTCGTTTTCAAAGTAACAAAGGGCAAAATTTTTTCGTTTGCTTTGGTCATGTTCCTTTCATTGATGAAGATTGCCTCAAACCGTTTGTTTCATGATTGGTTTCGTGTTGCTCATTGGTAGTGGCGGAGGCGATCACCGATCTCTCCATGGCGAGTCTGGTATGCATACACTGCCAGGGCCATGCATACTCGCGAGTCCTCGCGGTGTTGTGCATTTTTCCGTGCGGTTCTGTGCGCTCATATTGGATCGCACAACACTAGCATTCGTGGACCGTTCGACGTAACTCATTATGGGCTGCATAATGCAACAACTTTGGAAACATGCTCACTTCTTCCACGATCATTTGCCGACCATCGACGACATGGTCTCGACACCGTGATGTTCGCGTCGCGTCTACCCAAATCTGATCAAACCTCAGCGCGTCGGCGTGCTGCGAGCGGGCGCGTTACTATCGACATACAGCGGACGGCGGCGCCCCACTGCGTGCCTCTCCGTCGCCACCGCGTGTTCAGCGTGGTGTCCGTGTTCGTTGTGCGGCACTGCACAGCCGACAGTGCGGCCTCACGCCCGTAGGTGGCCGGTGTGTCTGTAAGTGTGACTTAGAGGCTATGACGTCTGTGCGGCGAGCGTAAGGTCACAGGGCAGGCTTCCTGTGGTCATCACTATGTTCTCGTCCGAGGAGCGCCCATGACGTGCACCTTGATTATCGATAACTTAAGACAAATGAATCGTTATGTCGTGTTTCACTTGGTCCAGTCTCTCACTATGGCGGCCGCCACGCGCGATTTGCTCATGTGCGTGTGGTTCGTGTGCGTAGACGGTTATTTATTCACGATTGCGTGCCGCCTTGTTTTGTCGTAAGAGCTGTTCCGTTGTCGACGGCAGCAGCCTGGCAGCCGCACCCCTGCGGCCGGTGGCTCCCGCGCCGCGCCGTTGCTGCCGACCTCATCGTGCCGTTCATTGCTCAGCGGTCGGGGCGTGACCCGTTTGTCACGTCTCGACGTCCTTACTGTAGAGTGTGAGCCCCTGTCAGTGCACGCGCACTTATCATAGCCGTGTGGCTGTTGGTTGTTTGTGCGCGTAAATGTACGTGTGGTCGTGCGGATGTGTATATATGCCGGAGGCAAACTGGAAACGTGTACTTATGTGGTTCATATGTTGTCCATACTTGGGCACCCTGAGAAGTGATCCTCTCGTTTTTAATAAAGCGGTTTGTATTGATATGGTGTGTTACTGGTCGGCAACAGACATGATATACGTCGCTTCATGATTCCAATGTGGATGTAAATCATTCTTCATATACTCACGGGAGTTAGAAATCATTCGTAATATCTTTATGTATTATTCTAGTCTTCATATATTCACGGGAGTTAGAAATCGTCCTTTAAGTCTTCACATAGATAAGACGGTAGTATTAGCCTTATTCCTCGGAAAAACCAGGAGAACAGAGCTATAATTAGACTGCTATTTCGGCAACATGCCTTTATCGAAACATTAGCTGAAGTTTATTGTTTGTCTACTGAGGTCTACTTCCGCTATCGTTTCGGTAAAGGCATGTTGCCGAAATATCAACCTAACTATATCTCAATTCTCCTGTTTTTTCCGAGGAATAAGGCTAATACTGCTGTCTCATCTATGTGAATAATGTTCCTCGTTAATGCACTGAACAGCTTGATATCTTCACGGAAGTTCGCTGAGTGTGCGAAGCGCGAGCTCGAGTGATGGTGTCGGTCAGGAGACACAGTGTCTTACATAGGGTCTTACGTCGGCAAGAGGCCCCGAGTAGGTCAGGATTCGTGTCTGAGGGAGCCCAAAGGGCGTCGTAGGAACAAAAGTCAAGGGTCCCATTTCACCCGGACCCTCCTCCCCACTCGTAGTGCCTCGACCTGAAGAACTCCATGTCAGCCCGAGCCCAGTAGACCCATTTCCCCAGCAGGAACAAGGCCTGGACTCGCGATTTTCACTGGAATGGGTCTCTGACACAATTAGGGGCCCCAGTATCGGTCAGCGGCTCGTGATGCCTCACAGCAGTCCTGTCTCAGCAAGTGGTCCCAAGTCGGCCAGGAGGCGTGTCTGAGTGACCCCGAAAAGGGGCCCGAGTGGACTCTCGAGACTTGCGAAACACGGACGGAGCTGCCCCGGCTCGCCGTCTGATGGGTCTTCTGCGGGGACACGCATTCCATGCACGGTGGCGCCACCTACCGGTCATCTCGCTCCACCCGAGACTATCTTCTCCAGCCAGCCTGGAGCCGCCACCCGCTCGGGAGTGGGGCGATGCCACTCCAGTCCTCACGGCTTAACTGGCGCTCTTTTGCACATTCCCTGATGCGGATAACCGACCGTTTCTGTTCGGAGCTGGCGTTGAAGCAAGGTCGACCTCACAGCCATCCAGCTGGGGCTGATCGAGGTCGACTGGAGCCCGGTTTTCACCAGCGGACATCCGGGTCAGCTGACTGAGTACCTGGTGCACCACGCTCTTGCCGTGTTAGACGACATCGAGCCACCGATGCAACGAAGCAGGTCATATCCAAGCGCAGTGCTGCACTGGCCTCGGGCGATAATGAACGCTACAGGGAGCTGAGTAGACTGACAACATCAGCCATCCGTCGCGATGGTCGTGAGGATATCCGCAGGAAAATCTGAGAGGTAGGGCCAACCAGTTTGTATAAATGTATGCGGCCGAACATCGCTGGCAAGGGAGGCGGGCCCGAACACATCTTTAGAGGTCGACCCGAACATTATGAACAGGTGCTTGGCGCGGATTGGAAGTCAAACAGCGGCTGCTGTGATGGCTGCCAGAGCTGAAACAACTACACCGGACCTGCCATCACTTCCAACCCGAGTATGTTCTGAGCAATTTAGAGTGCAGCCAGTGCCGCTTGAGAACATGCATTCTGTTATCCTTAATATGAGTAACTCAAATTCTTGTGGTGATACCGGTCTCCCTCTGTATGCCATAAAACGTTGTGTTTACTTACGTTGCCACGTCATTCTCGCCATCTTGAACGCCGGCCTGAACACCGGTATAGTTCTTGATGCTTGGAAAATGTCTTGAGTTAAATTATTTGCAAGTCGACATTATTTTTATCTGAACCTTTCAACTTTAGAGCGATCTCGATTGTGCCCAGTTGTGCCAAAATAGTTCAACGAGTCGTTTACGAGCAACTGTAAAGCTTTTTCGATGCCCCGCCACCCTCTTTCGCCTAGTCACAACACGGATTTCGTAAACACCACTCAACCGAAACAGCATTGACGACCGTAAGTGATATTGCGCTACGTGCTATGGATATGGCGCGAATCCTCATTGCTTGTGCTGCTGGATCTGTACAAATGTTTCGTTGCGGTGAATCGTGATAAAGTTCTTGCAAGCTATTTCTTCATGGCGTTGACCCTAACTGGTCGAAGGCCATCCTCAGAGCCACAGGCAGAAAGAAGCATTCACCTGTAAACACTTCAGACCTCTCACATCACGGCCGCTTGAAAATCCAATAGAGGTGTACCAGGGCAGCGCCCTCGGCCCGTTGTTGCAGTCACTTTTTTCCTCGGTTGACATGTGGAAGGCGGTGTCCGTGATGTCCGATACGCGAACGATACGCAAATGGTCGTAAGCTTGGGGCAGCATGCTCTTACACTGAGTGCCGGCAAAACCCAGCTTATCGTCATCGGCAGCCAGCAAATAATGCAGTACTCGCCGCCCGTATCAGCCACGTGGAGACAGCGTGGTTGAGGACAGCGACACGGCACTTAACCTTGGATTGACCTTCGACCGATCGCTCACCTTCTCGACGCATATTGCCAGCATGAAAGGACGTTGCAAAGGGCTGCTTGTGGCCCTGTCCCACATAGGGCATAGTCTTTCCAGCGAACATGTAGGAACAATAGTGCACAGTTTGCCCAAGTCCATAGTTCGCTACTGCATGTTTGTGTGCGACAGCGCAAACCGGTCAAACCTAAAAACAGGTCCAGTCAATCCTAATTTGTGCGCGAGAGTAATGTCAGGTCGCCAGAAGTTCGATCATATTTCCGACGCGATAAACCAAAACCCAGCCCTGAACGTGGGATGGCTGGCACATTGCCACAACGTAACCTTTCTTCATAAACTCAGCACAGCGGGGCAACCATCAGCATTGGCAAATATACTCAACACAAACATCGACACGACAAGGAGACGCACCCGCCAGTCACACGACATTGGGCTGCCTTTGGCGCGTCAGAACATTGGCAAACGGCAGTTCATATATCGGGCTCTGGTCGACTGTCACCCCCTGGCACACTACGTGAGGGCTCTTAGCCACTCATGCTTTGCTGCCACACGTAAACGAGAGTTTCTACATGCTATTAGGACGTGAGCACACGTTTGTGATGGAAGTACCATAAGTATGCCTTTTGAATGGATGAGCGTTCTGTAACCTGGAATGGTGTAAGATATGACAGCACAGTAATAGCCAAGCGTGTATTTTATATGTTTGTAGAATGCATGATGCATTGGAATGTACTCCAACGAAAAAACATACATGCAATGGGTATGCACCGGACTTTTTTGGGCGTATACACACCACCCCTGGAGCTGGTGCCGTTACTGATGTAGCACGGTCCACCCCACTCGCCCTTTTAAAAGGGCACATAAGTACCCACGCCGTGCGCTCCCCATCATGACAACATGCCGCCGTTTTTCTTGAGCTATGAAAACCATCTTGCTTGGCTTAGGCACTGGCGTTTCCATGCTAGCTTGGCCGTCTACATTGAACGTTACAGTATAAGTCATGCGGGTGCATCGAAGCTGAGTGCCGGCGTGGCGTCCCGCCCCACTGTTACGTCCTGGCGGGCGCGGGCCGCAGGGACGTGTCCTCAAGATAAATTCAGCGAGACCTTCTTTGATTGAATGGATTTGTGGTCTACGATCTAACACTAAGCAGTGGTTGTGCCGTGAACCCTGACGAAGTTCCTTCGTGTTTGTGTTTTCGTGTATTTATGTTCCGTTGACAGCCATGTCAACAAAGCCCAAAATGGGCTTTCCATGAAGGCGCAATGGTATTAAACCTGGGAGGTACCTGGATGATTTACATTGGGACGTCCACCAGCCACCGGCGGGTTGGGATGGAGTTCTTGCTCTGTCCGTGACGCGGCAGTTGATATTAGTTACTGGAAAGGTGATAAGTGAGAGCTCGCTGTCCCATCGTCTCAGCGCCGTGATGTCCAACACCAGCTACGGTGTGGTGGGACGTGTTTGCTGTGGGACGGTGTGTAGGCGCAGTGGACTATACGTATACGTATGGCGGGACGGTATGGCGACAGTGACTGCTGGCTGTGCCTGATGCGCCTAACTCTCTTAGCAACGCGGTGAGTGATGCTTCTAACTCTCTTAGCAGCGCAGTGACTGATGCGCCTAAGTCTCTTAGCAGCGCAGCAACTGATGCGCATAACTCTTGTAGCAGCGTGGTGACTGATGCGCCTAAATGTCTTAGCAACGCGGTGCCTGATATGTCTAACAATCCTCGCAGCGCGGTGACTGATGTGTGTAACTATCTTAGCGGTGCGGTGCCTGATATGTCCAATAAGGCGCGTCATCGAGGGAGGTAATCTCTTGGAATCAACTGAGACAAAGTGTTTCCTTTACACATGAATGAATAATACATTTTCAGGCCTGTTGCACCGTACCAATATTGGTATTTGTCAGTCGAGAGGAACTTTTTCTCTCCGGGCAAAGAAAATCGTCTTCGTTACTAGCGCCATCTATTATACATGGTGGCGTCATCTATGGACGAGCCTCTTTCCTTTTTCCATACTACTGACACCTGATGGATTAAATGTTTTTAATTTGATTTTAAGTGGCCGTCAGTTAAGTATCGACCATATATCAAGAAGGATGTCAATGAAAAATTTCTTAACAGATAATGAGCTCTCTTTTTATGAAAACATTTGTGATTGGTAATATACCAAAATGTGCAGTTATCAAAATGTTTCAGCAGACAGGAGAAAGTTGAAGTTTGCAAGTGTTTACACATCATTGTGATAATGATTTGCAGTTTATGTGATTGCCGTATGGGCTACAAGGGGGTATAAGTTTGGTTTCCCGGTATTCAAACGTTCCTTTCGGGTAACTACTTGGATAAGCACGCCGAAGCTTACGCGGTCACGTACAAAAACATTTAATGATAGGTCACCCCGCGCCCCTGTCCCACTAACGACTGCCGACTAAGGGGAAGCCTTATCTTACATCAGATGGCTAAGCGAATCAAGCAAGAATCCCACTAATACCGTCTCCAAGACCGTGGCGGCGAAAATCAGTGAGCTGCAGACGAACGAAGGGATCCCCGTTCATGATATAAATGCGTCACAAATGTTACCAAGAGAGATTGCTATAAACCATACGAAGCTATCAGCAAAATACCCCCCAAAAAAGAGGAAAGAGAAGGACAGAACAGCGTCGCTATTGCGAGGTTCAATAAGCTTCTCGATATCGCAAAATGTAAGTGCGAGTCCCAGCGCAGCTGCAAATGCTCAGCTGCCTACAGAGTGCCGGAAGAAGAGATTGTTTTCTTAAAAGACCAACGCATGCACCGGAGGCTTTCCCTGGGGACGTATGACCGGGATGCGATTGTGGCTAGGTAGGCTTGCGAGATCCGGAGGATGGCCGGACAACTCCAGAAGCGTCCTAGCTCAACCGCCAGTGGGGCGGTGTCTGCTGCTAAACCTGAGTCGCCTCCCCCGCTGGCTGCTGAGCCCATGCTGCCTGCTGAGCCAGCGTTGGCTGCTAGTGTTGAATTCGAGCCTGCTCCGGGACCGAGTGGTCTCAGCACTGGCGAGTCAGCCGAGAGTGCGAAATCTGGTACGACGTCGCGCATGGGAGAAAGTGGCGACGACGCCGATTTCTTTGTTCCGGATGAGGCCGCTGTCACTGCAATTCGTAACTTTAACGATCTCACCAACACCGCTCTTGCGGTTGACGCTAGTGTCTCAGACCGGGCGGCTGCTGCCATCATCAACGCTTTCCAACGTGACAGCAGAGGTGGACTGGCTGCTTCAGACGTCGTAGATCGTAAGAAGATCTGGCGCACAAGAGACAGAGCGAGAAAAGAGATGGCGCGTCAAAATGCGGAATCAATCTACGAGTCAGGTTTGACTAGCCTCTACTTCGATGGCCGCAAAGACAGGACCTGCATGACACATAGCCACGCGAATGCCGTCGAAGAACACGTGGTTGTTATCGCTGAGCCAGGCAGCCGCTACGTGACTCACTTCACGCCCAAGTCCGGCCGCACCCTGCGCTTACTCAAAGTGCTTCAGTCCGTGAGCCAGCAGTTTGACGGTCACGTCAAGGTCCTCGGCTGCGACGGCACGGCCGTCAACACAGGGACGACAGGTGGAGTGTGCCGGCTGTTTGAGCTGGTCACTGAGTCGCCCCTGCACTGGCTCATCTGCCAGCTGCACGGTAATGAGCTGAATTCACGTCATCTGCTGCTGAGCCTGGACGGCACGACTGCGGGACCGAAATCTTTTTCTTGACCCACCGGCAAGATCTGCGCCGGAGAGGTCTGGAAAAAGAGGCATCGTGGCATTCAACCCTGTCCCAGGGCATGTGCCAAACCTGCCGGTCGACCTGGTCCAGCAGCTGAGCACCGCCCAGCAGCTGCTGTACCTGCTGGCCTCAGGCGTACAAAACGACTCCGTCCGGACCGCGACAGCGCGGCGGCGAATCGGACCACTGGACTATGCTAGGTAAATGTGAAAGCACGGTGTCTTCTAATTCCGGACATTTTTAACTGCATTTGCGAGGAATATTGTGCATATTGACAGGACAGTAATAATAATCTTATTCCACGCACAATATCGAAAATAATGGAGAAATAGATACATTTCTATTTCGGCGGGACATCTTTGCGCAAACCAAACTATGTTATTAGTACTGTCGCCAAACAAAACCAACGCTATTAGTACTGCCTTGTCTTCGACTTCATAACAATAAATATTCATGCTTTCTCACGCATCATTTAGCATTTCGTGTACTTGTCGTTAAGCACTTACTCATTGCCATGCGTTGTGCCATAGTATGTCGTATCATTTACTCGTTGGTTCATGCTTACGAGTATACTTGCTGATAAGTGTTGCCGTTGCGTTAAGATTGAAATGATTGTCGTGTGACCTAGTGCTCAGCTCGGGAAAAATTGTTTTAACTGCCCTTGTTCTTTTGTTTTCAGATGGTTGACACTGGCCGCTCGCCTGCTCCGAGTTTACATCTCCACCAAGATTTTCAACAGGGCTCTCAAGGACCTCGTCCAGTACATGGTTGGCCACTATGTGCCGGTATGGTTCTCCATTCGACAGAACAGCAGCTGTGACGTGGGCTCACGCAGCCTGTTCCGAAGCATCGCGCTGCTCCGCGAGCTGCCGCAGCGCACACGGACCACGGTGCGGTCAGCCATCCAGCGCAACGGGTACTGGGCCCATCCGGAACAGCTGCTGCTGGCCATGGTGGCGGACGAGGACCGTGTGATCCGCGAACAGGCGGTTCAAACCATCAGCGCCGCTTGTGAGCAGCAAACTGAGGGGCCCAGGATCTTCGCCATCCCAACGATCAACTTCGAGGTCGTGAGCTACACGGAGCTGATCTCTTGGCGCGAACCAGTCACGCAACCCCCACTCCTATGAGACCTCAGCGACGGCGAGCTGCGAAACATGCCGCACGCCCCATTGCCCATCCCGCCTTGTCCGGCTCATACCCAGGCGGTGGAGAGGGCCGTGCGCACCGTCACCGAGGCATGTTCGGCGGTGATGGAAGAAGAGGCGCGGCATAGCCTCATCACGGCCAAACTCATTCACCGACATATGCTCCCCACTGTCAACCCTAAGAAGGATCTGTTCTGAGGGTAGGCAGGTAATTATTAACTGATCACATCCTCGGAGGTGTTATACTCCCGTTTCAACTTAAAGCTACTTTACAATCCGTCAAATTCATATTTATCTTAATGCCGAAATTGGGCCAATTGCAAATTGCAAATGTGTGCATGAATACAACATATTTGTTTCACGTTTAAGCCATTTCGTGACTATTGTGCTTTCATCACAGCCCCCCTGAATGTGTCTGCTGCAGGTGGTCATAGCAGCAAGTCCCAGTACGGCAGCACCGCCACCGCATCATTTCATCCGCCCGCTGCGCAGATGCAGACAGTCTTTCGAGAGGAGAGACCAAGGGGCGCACCGCTGGGCCAGCACTCAGCGCTCCTACAAGCAGCACGTACTGTGTCTCTGCCTTCGGGTTCAGCAGCACGACGGCAGGAACGTTTAAGATGCGCAGCCCGCAGGACGGAGACGGCACCGCCGCAGGTCAACCAGCCTGGCAGGGGCTAGTGCAGCAGTGCCCGGGCACGCGCCGCAGGGCAGACTGGGGCCAGCGCCGTACTGCCGAGAACATCTGCGGCTCGGGCTGGAGCTTCAGCAATAGAGCAGCCCGGTCGTGACGGTACTTTTTCTATTGTGCGAACTCCGCCAACACGCGTTATGGGTTTCCGATTTCTCAGCAGCTGCTGTTTTACCCAGTGCATCGAACACGCAGGCTCGGTCAGGAGCAAGATGTGTGCTCGGTTATCCTAACCCCTCTCCACGCCCGTGGTGCAGACTGCAGACATTGGTTTTTGAAGTTTACACCAGGTAATTTATTCTGAGTCATATGCTATGGATGGTTTTGTTTACAGCACATTGGCCGTCTTAGAGAAATGGAAGTCAAAAAGCAGTATTAACAAACGAGCTCGTACAAGTTCATACTTCACAACACATTAGGTTTCCAACATATGGCCATCGAGTGACCAATATCTGAACCTCATATTGGACCTTAGAATGGCACATTTTCGCACGTATCGCTGTGAGACGCGCTCAGAGGTATCGTTCCCATACGCGAAGTTGCCTTGCCGCACACGGCTTGGTGTTACCTGCAGAGGCCTTCGCCGGTCAGCATTGGTGACTGCAACGCCGGGCGCCGGTTTACGATATTTCGATCGGCTCGCGCTTTACTTGTAGAAGTTTTGGGAAGACATTTTGGGAGGATATTTTGCTATGCTGTGCACTTTTGGACTCGAGCACCAAGGAATTTCTTTGCCTCACTTGGTTTTGTTACTGATGGCACACCCTAGCGTCCAACTCTCCTCGCAGCGCGGTGTTTAATGTGTGTAACTCTTTTAGCAGCGCGATGCCTAATGCTTCCAACTGTCGCAGCAGCGCACTGCATGATAAGTCCAACTCTCCTGGCAGCGCAAGGCCTGACGCGCATAACTCTCATAGCAGCGCGGTGCCTGACGCCTCTAACTCTCGCAGCAGCGTGGTGCCTGATGCTTCTAATTCCCTAGCAGTGCGGGGCCGGTGTGTCTAACTCACCGAGCAGCTTAACTTGGGTTTTCCAACCGCTCCAAACATCTGCCCAAACACCCGGCATCTCCGACGTCGGATTATACATCTTCAGAGGAAAACGCGCAAACACAAACGGGGCACACCCTTCCAGGCGGATTTGGTGCCACGCATCACTGCCGGGACAAAGCTCACCTCCGCCAAAACACGTCTCAAGAGTGACAGCGTTGGCACACGACGACGCCGGTCCGACGGCAGGGCGGCCTGCGCCGGCATCGGCCGCGGCTGGTCGCAGCTGTCAGCCAGCGCGGCCCTCCCGCCGGCATCGGCCGCGGCTGGTCGCAGCTGTCAGCCAGCGCGGCCCTCCCGCCGGCATCGGCCGCGGCTGGTCGCAGCTGTCAGCCAGCGCGGCCCTCCCGCCGGCATCGGCCGCGGCTGGTCGCAGCTGTCAGCCAGCGCGGCCCCCCCGCTGGCATCGGCCGCGGCTGGTCGCAGCTGTCAGCCAGCGCGGCCCTCCCGCCGGCATCGGCCGCGGCTGGTCGCAGCTGTCAGCCAGCGCGGCCCTCCCGCCGGCATCGGCCGCGGCTGGTCGCAGCTGTCAGCCAGCGCGGCCCTCCCGCCGGCATCGGCCGCGGCTGGTCGCAGCTGTCAGCCAGCGCGGCCCCCCCGCTGGCATCGGCCGCGGCTGGTCGCAGCTGTCAGCCAGCGCGGCCCTCCCGCCGGCATCGGCCGCGGCTGGTCGCAGCTGTCAGCCAGCGCGGCCCCCCCGCTGGCATCAGACCGGTTCCGGTCCCCGACCACTGCCCGGAGGTGACACGTGTTGGCGGGAGCACGCAGCGCGTATAAGAGGGCACGGGCCAGCGGCCGGACCAGACGCACGCCGCCAGCTCTTATCGCCGACTCGACAGCATGCTGCAGCTCCTGGTTCTGGCGCTGGTCGCTGGCCAGCTGGCCACTGCCCAGCACGTGCACAGCTATCAGAAGTTCCCCGTCAACCAAGGTGAGCTGCCGGCCGTCGGGTAGTAGTGTTTGAGTGATGGTGACTTAAGTGGTGCTTACACGCGATGCTGGGCTTTCTTGTCACTGCGCCAAGCAGCTCCCTTTTGTCCCGCTCTATAAGCTGCGTTGACAGGTTCTGAGTATTGTTTTCGGCTGCCTGTGTGGATTTGACTAGGAAATATAAAGTGCTGCCGCCGCTACATCTCTCTGCATCTCCGCACAACTGTACTCCGCTCCACAAACGCTTAGCAGGGCTTTAATCGCTTTCGCGTCGGAAGTTGCGGCTGGCGGACAGTGTTTAGCATGCGGCATTACATGCTCCAGCTGTACATCCGCCCTGTTGCACGCATCAGCCGTTATGCTTAAATTCCCGCGGCGCCCGTGCTCACTTGTAAAAGGCCGTGTCCCTCGCGAGCCCCTGAGTCCGCCCTGATATTGGGCTGCTGCGTGTGGTGAGGATTCACAGCGGTGGTGGCTGCCCCCGACCCCCACATTATTGCCCGTCGCTGACCTCTCTGGGAATATAATGTAATATATACCACTTGCCACCCTATCGACAATACCGCGATGATCATAGTACTGTCCGATCACCCACGGTTCTCGATCTCTGGTGACTCTGAAACTGGTCAATGCTCAATCACATACTGCGGTTATCATAGAAAAGAAGCTCTGACCCAGCCAAGCCAACGATACATTCGCACGACGTGGTTGTTTTGGAGTCATGTGCCATGGCGTAAGCGTCTTTTTAACGGACAGTGGAGGATTCTTTTGGCTTGTGACAGGTTGTGCTGATCGGCTCTAGCTGAGCGCGCTGGATGCGATGCACGCATGTTCTATGCCATACGCTGAGTGTTGTTTTTTAACATGTCTCGCCCTTTGTCAGTGACACAGCACAGAATGGTCGCCTGATATTGGTGGTTTTTTATCGCAAAACGCAATACAGTACAGCTCAGAAGATTTTCTAGGTGGCCAGAATAAAGGTCTTTCAAATGCAAGTAATCCACATGTCGATTAACTATAGGCATTTTATAGTCAAGGTACCATCAGTCAAATGCCGGTGTCTCATAAGTTTCATGGTCCGATGGACCTGTCTCAGTTGGTGAATGCGATGTAGGGTACGCTATGTCCACGGCCTCATGGTCAAAATGATCAAGTGAAACCGGCCCAGTCAATGGGAGTCAGTGGTGTCTCTCTTGTCCTCCCAAACAAGGCCAGACCTGACTGTCCCACCCATCCCATGCCCTCCCAAACAAGATCAGACCTGAGTCCCACCCATCCTATTCCCTCCCAAACAAGACCAGACCTGACTGTCTCACCCATCCCATTCCCTCCCAAACAAGACCAGACATGACTGTCCCACCCATCCCATGTCCTCCCAAACAAGACCAGACCTGACTGTTCCACCTATCCCATTCCCTTCCAAACAAGACCGGACGCGACTGTCCCACCGTGCACCCGATGTGTCCGGTCAGACCTGGCTCGGGAGTCCTGACGTTATGGGCTCGACCAATCAGCGAGAGGCCTGAATGCGGCTGGACCAGTGAGCGGCGGATCCTGGTGCAGGTCGGCCAACCAGCAGGCGAGTCAGGCTCGGCTCGACTCATCGACGGGAGCATGACGCGAAACCTCGGCATCCGCACATCCAATCCCATGGCCAGTCCAACATTTGGTGGCCTTTTTGTGCCGCTGATGGCAATCATACGTTATTGTGCGCCTGGTATGATTGTGACGAGACCATATACTTGCAGGCCATGAGACCGAGTGCTACGATGCACAGGTCGGAAAATACTACGCCGTCGGCGAGTCGTGGGCTACAACAACCAACGCCTGCAAAAAGAGCCGATGCATCAAGGAAGGCAACAATATCTACATCGACCGAGTTTCGTAAGTGTGGGCTCTGCCGACGCTCTTACAATATACAGCATTGTATAACAGGGGCAGTTAACAAATAACCCGCAGTTCTCCGTGGTCATTATTTGCCCATGTGTGCAGAATATCTCCAGACAGAGTGCGTGAGCTGGAGGGCTGCGTGCTGACGATTTTAAACAAATCAGACTAGTGTCGATTGAGAAGCTTTGGAACATGCGAGGTTAAACAGTTACCGGAGTAAATAGTCGGAAGTAAATGAAGTAAATGAAAAAGCGTAAATAGAACTATGTGACTAATATGTAAGAATAAAACTAAATAAATCAACGAGTAAACCGAAGTAAATAGTATAATCAATACACGACACGGCATATATGTATGGAGAAATGTATGCATATGAATAGTATGGAGAAATGAGCCGTGAAGCCCCGAAGACATCGCCGTACACTTTAGATATTTTAGAGCATCGCGATCGAGATTTGTGACTTGTTTGTGACGTGACGTCACCATCCGCACCTTGCACCACCATCGCCTCCAGCTGATTGCCCGGCTCGTTCTGGACTATCTGTAGCTGTGTGCTTACCACGCTAGAGTGTGACACTGAGGTGAAGCATGACAGTCCATCTGAGCCGGGACACCGTCCACTTCGGTCGTGCTGCAGCCGCCGGTGCGCAATTACACAATAGTTTGACACAAGGATTGAGACAAGGTATTGGTTTCATGGAGGATTACGGCTGCTATGCATCGCGGCATCACGACATAGAGATCAGTGTACCCGACGGGAGCGATAGCTCCAGCTATCACTTCACACGCGTGCTCACACAATTGTAATCCCGTGGCCTCGTCATGTGACCGCAACAACCGCTGTCAGGTGTGATCCCGTGAAGGAGGTGGTGGAGCTGCTGAAGAAGCACGACCCCACCTGGCTGTGTCGCGAGGCGGCCGGCGATCGGCGGAAGCCGCTGCCCGGCTGCTGCCCCCAGGCGCTCTGCAAGAAGCGCACGGACAGGGGACTCGTGCGCATCCCCAAGAGCGAGTATCCGGAGTTCCCGGAGAAGATCTCGATTGAGTAGTGCGTGCGGGAGCAGCCGGAGCCCGGCGGTGCGGTGACCGTCTCGCTGCGAAGCCGCCTCGTGCGCTGGAGACTGAGCACAGTACGCTAACAACTGTCGCCCGCGGTACAGTACGCTAATAATTGTGGTACAGTCTCTGACATTGTGCCGGCGGTGCTCCGTGGACTTACTCGAAAATGAGATGATTACGCTTTGAGACATTTGCGATGCCGTCCCATACTTCCTGCGTAATTGGTGCTGTGCGTGGTACTTGATGACCGCGAATTGTTAGATTCGGAAACAAAAAATGAAACGGAATATATTCCGTCTATTGATCTTCACAACATTAAGTGAAAGGGAGCTGAGTGTCTATTCATGATGTTCAACTTTGCTAGCTGACTTCGCAGCATACAAGACATTTTAGATGATGGTGGCGAACTCGAACCTGTGAAGGCTTCTGCCGTAAAATATCTTGAAACATCGATTATCTTTTGAGGATATTTAACGGCAGAAATGTTTACCAGGTGAGAGTTCGCCGCCTTCAATAAAAAATATCGCCGCTGATGAAACCATTTTGACATGGCTTTCAGTGGTTTATTTTCATGAGCTGTTTGCAAAATATATCTAAATAGACAGCAAGGAATGTTTTGATGACCCACCCACCTTCGACTGCGGGCTTGTGGTCAGTTGCCGCCAGTCCGCACGCGGAGCGAGCGATCTCGCCGTCGTCGGCGCGGTCTGGGAGGGGTGACGTAGCGCGCGCTGGCCGACTACCGCGTCAGTAAACCCTGCGTGGGACAATCAACTCTTCAACGATCAAAGCCTAACCTTTCCAAACTGCCTCATAATCTAACTGAGCTGCATCTATGTGTCTCGCACGCACCCAGCGAGATGCGGCAGCGCCCGACTGCCCCCACCCGGTCACAGGACGCGGAGGACAGTCAGCTGTACGGGCTGAGCCGGCCGGCTGCCGGCAGACCGCCTAATGGCTGTGGTGGTGACGTGGCTCTGATGCGTGACTCGTTTGATGCCATGACGAAGAAAAAGCAGCTCATACTAGTAACGATTTAAAGGCATCTGGGCATGGAGCTATTTGGACAGTTGTACAACGCGCCGAAGCGAAACAGGAGGCCAAGATGTATACATGGTTGCTCGTCGCACATCTTCAGTTCTTTCTCAATACCGAATGACACCTAAACACGGTGGAGGGGTAATGACCAAGATGTTGCATGCAAATCAAAACCATTGTCGTTTATAGCCGAAAGCAATCAGTACATGTGCGCTAATCTCCTGTTCTTAGTATGTCTTAAGATTTGTATTGTCATCCATTGCCTGAAATGAGTTCCAACTTCCAACAAGCTGGTAAGGGCCCCGGGGGCAACGGGGCTCTCAGGTCTGCCGGAAGGGAAAACCAATGCAGATGCATCGAATATGGGAGGCAGCAGAACAAGATAACCGGTTCTAAGAAGGGTCCAAAAATAAAAGCGCGCTCAGCTGATGTTTGGAAAGGTTTGTTGGTACAGAAGGGGCTCCGATAGCTGTCTAAAAGTCCGACACTTAATGTATCATAAACGACAGTTTTGCGGGTGGTTTAGGGCTTATGTCTAGGTCCAACAGCCTATCAAAAAACATAAGGGTTTCAAAAGCCTAGGAAAAGACGTTCAGTCATTACGGATGGCGCCACAGACTGAGCTGGCGTTAAAGTCACGTTGGCAGACTTTTGTACGCTTAGCAGCCTCGTTGTTCACGCCTTTGACAGAATCATACTTTTGCGATCACTGACCATACCACCATGTACTTTTCGGTAAGAAGTAGCCTGCTATTTGACAGGCTTTGCCTTCAAGGGAGTGTTCCACATTTGCATGGGGACTTTGAACGGAAACAACCATTTTGAAGATCATTCCGTGCAGTTCACAGCCCCGCCCTTCTTAAGATCTAAGCGCCTCCAGAACTGAGCTACACGTCCGCAAAACTGTGCAGACTTTTCCGTGCAGGCTATTCCGAGGTCACCCAAGTGTCCGTGATGCCATAATACCGCCATTCAAATTCTGCCATTCCAGAGGCCAAGCGGCGATCAAGGCCAAGAAAAATATATTGTCGGGTCGTTAATGCTGGCGCTCGTAAGCACAATTTCCAGATATAGCGGCCGTTAATCGGCTCTCAACTAATGTTGTGTAACGTACGATGGCGTAGTAAAAAAATGACGTTTTGGGGAGCACATTCACTATTTAGAGAAATTGTGCTGTCCAGAGCAGACTTTTTCACGTAAAAGTATATCGATAATTATAAGTGATCTCATTTCATCAAACCAGGTGCTGGCTTCAATTTTCTTTTATGTGGAATACTCCCTTTAATAGAATACCCCCTTTAATACATTTACAGTATCGTCACGCAAAATTTTGATGAGGTCGCCGTTGTCTGCAATATTACAAACATGACACAATGTACCTCCCCCCCGAGTCGACAGCTAGGAAAACTCAAAATTGTGAAATACGTAAGTGATGAAGAGCACGAACCGAACCAGTTTCAGATCCTAACAACGCATGGTCACAACGACACGATGCCTACATCATAAGACGAACGGGAGAGCTGACAATCATATTGGTAGAGGAACGGGTCGACATGTGCAACCAGGACATCCACGATCGCAAACCATGTATCGTTGTTTTACCAATCCACCATGAATATTATATGAATAATAATATAATATGAATACGTCCACCAAACCAGCCATTAATATTCTGGGATTGGTGACAGACCCCGCAATCACAGAACATAATAACGCCGTGAAGCCAACTGATGTGTGTGTGTGTGTGTGTGTGTGTGTGTGTGTGTGTGTGTGTGTGTGTGTGTGTGTGTGCGTGTGTGTGTGTGTGCGTGTGCGTGTGCGTGTGTGTGTGTGTGTGTGTGTGTGTGTATGTGTGTGTGTGTGTGTGTGTGTGTGTGTGTGTGTGTGTGTGTGTGTGTGTGTGCGTGTGTGTATGTGTGTGTGTGTGTATGTGTGTGTGTGTGTGTAGTGCGTGCGTGCGTGCGTGCGTGCGTGCAAAACGCCCAGCGAGCGGGACTATCTCCGATTCAGAGCATCCCGATAATTGACCAGGAAACGGCCAATGACGCCTGTTGGAGGCTTCTTCTTGATCACCAGACGCTGGGGTCAGAGTAAAAGTCCTGACTTCATCATCTCCGCCCTGGCCACCTAGCTCCTTTATATCGTAAGATAACAGGCCCTTCGAAAACGGGATCTTCTTGGAGACAGCATGACTCTTCTTACTACTTATTCGCGTGGCTGCCAGCCTACGCAAGCTGGGTGCGTTGTTCAACCTACTCGTTTATCACACAACGCGCAAGGATGACGTCTGAAATATTCTACCTACTGCCTCATTTTTTGTAGGTTGCACTGTGCACGTCGGTGGCACAATCTTCCCTGAGAGCTAGTGCCAGGCGGTGCCGCAGTTGGTATTACCAAGTGAGGTGCCGTCCCGTCTGCAGTACGCCGCCTGGCACCAGCTGTCCGAGACCTCGTGTCATGCGATGTAACAAGCGGTGTTAACAGGTGAGGTGCCGTCCCGCTTGCAGTGCGCCGGCTGGCACCAGCTCTCCGAGGCCTCGTGTCACGCGATGTAACAAGCGGTGTTAACAGGTGAGGCGCCGTCCCGTCTGCAGTGCGCCGGCTGGCACCAGCTCTCCGAGACCTCGTGCCATGCGATGTAACAAGCGGTGTTAAGGGTGAGGCGCCGTCCCGCTTGCAGTGCGCCGGCTGGCACCAGCTCTCCGAGACCTCGTGCCATGCGATGTAACAAGCGGTGTTAAGGTGAGGCGCCGTCCCGCCTGCAGTGCGCCGGCTGGCACCAGCTCTCCGAGACCTCGTGCCATGCGATGCAACAAGCGGTGTTAAGGTGAGGCGCCGTCCCGTCTGCAGTGCGCCGGCTGGCACCAGCTCTCCGAGACCTCGTGCCATGCGATGTAACAAGCGGTGTTAACAGGTGAGGTGCCGTCCCGCTTGCAGTGCGCCGGCTGGCACCAGCTCTCCGAGGCCTCGTGTCACGCGATGTAACAAGCGGTGTTAACAGGTGAGGCGCCGTCCCGTCTGCAGTGCGCCGGCTGGCACCAGCTCTCCGAGGCCTCGTGTCACGCGATGTAACAAGCGGTGTTAACAGGTGAGGCGCCGTCCCGTCTGCAGTGCGCCGGCTGGCACCAGCTCTCCGAGACCTCGTGCCATGCGATGTAACAAGCGGTGTTAAGGGTGAGGCGCCGTCCCGCTTGCAGTGCGCCGGCTGGCACCAGCTCTCCGAGACCTCGTGCCATGCGATGTAACAAGCGGTGTTAAGGTGAGGCGCCGTCCCGTCTGCAGTGCGCCGGCTGGCACCAGCTCTCCGAGACCTCGTGCCATGCGATGTAACAAGCGGTGTTAACAGGTGAGGCGCCGTCCCGCTTGCAGTGCGCCGGCTGGCACCAGCTCTCCGAGACCTCGTGCCATGCGATGTAACAAGCGGTGTTAAGGTGAGGCGCCGTCCCGCTTGCAGTGCGCCGGCTGGCACCAGCTCTCCGAGACCTCGTGCCATGCGATGTAACAAGCGGTGTTAAGGTGAGGCGCCGTCCCGCTTGCAGTGCGCCGGCTTGAAGCCAAGTCTGGGGAAGCGAATCTGTTTCAAGAAACAGATCCTTTCCCTGGGTATGTTGTGTCTGGCGACGGCCAAAGATCCGAGAGTCTCGGTACGTTTTTAGGCAATGATGTCAGATAAACGGAACCGTGGAAGATAATAGCGTGGAAGCAACTGCATGGGGATACTTGTGTGCATATCTGGAAAACATTCAGCGCGCCTGAGTGACAAATGTTCCAGGAACCGGCGGGTGTCGTATTTTTCCGCTTGCCTTCCAGATCTCATACATTAGGACCTAAATCAAGAAGTGAGGCCATGCCAAACTATCGAGCTATTCAAGCGCGTACCTCTGTCGATGGTCACCAATGTCCGCCACGCCCCCCCGCTGAAAAAATTCCGTCCCCAAATGCAGCTGCGCAACACAACACGAAGCACGAGCTCGGATGTGCTCAGGAGCCCGTTAAACGCCAGTGCCGTAATGAACTGGTTAAATTACTCGTCGACGGATTAACGCTTTCTTTGACGTAGAAAGCGATTAACGAAATCATTAACTTCTGGAGAATTCCGTCGGTTGGCGTTGAGGCTGTTAGCTTATGTTGAGCCCTAAAAATGTTCTTTACAAATGAACTCTTTTCGCCAAATTTTTGATTGGATTTGGAGCGGTATGCTTTTTATAGGTGATGGGCGTGGCCTTCTTAGTGTGAGGGTTTAAGGATATGAGCTATGGGAAATGATGGTGGATCCTGACATGCTTCATGACGACGCGCACGTGTTTGATTTGGCTGCTTCCTAGCACCTCCCGGGCGAAATCTTGGGTACGTTGCGTGGGTTAGTCTCATTGAAGATAATCAAACTACATGACTGTATCATAAGCAGGAGCGCACGAACACAGTAACACACGGGTGCACGTGCCCGTCCTTACCCAATTATGGCATGGAAAGTTATGTCTATGTGCATAATGCATGTATGTATGCATTTTGCATGTGTATGTAAAGGTACGTGTAAAAGTATGCACAAATATGTGTAAAGATAAATACGAATATATGTAAAGATTTATATGACATATGCTGGCAATACTGGCAGTCAAAAATGCCAGATAGACACCTGAAAATAAGAAAACGACCCGTAAAAACTGTGTGCGCCAGCGGCGCACTATACTCGGTTTTCAACGAAAATTTTTGAGTTGTGCCTCCTCATCCCGATGTGAAACACTGCACACTCTCTTCATCGTAGTTGCGTAAACGAGCTTTAGTTCTTCAATGCTATCTTAAATTCTTCGCGTAGAAATGATGCTTAATTTCAAGATATGTCATCAAACTAGAAGGTCCCCAGTTCTCATTTCGTGCTTTGCCATAATGAACCAGTCGTGTTAGCAGATGCATTCGTTCAGTTTTTACTTTATTGGTACTTTTCAAACTTATGGCTTCTGACCATGGGCGTCGACACATATTTTTGGTTGTTGAGGACGGTGACGGGATGACCCGTGGGCGACCTAGGTAGGATCCTTACTCCGGGAGTCTACCTAGGTCGCATATGCCTCCCAAACGTTGAGGATATTTTGTCCCGAAGTGTATAACTCCCACTGCTTTGCGTGCTCCGCCATTGCTGTGTTTCGTAAATGGCAGTGAAAACAAGCACTTTTTCCGGTGGGGTGTTCTGGTGTGGGTAGGTGTGTTGTTCCAAGCGGGATTCCAGTGGGATCAACTGGACGAGAGCATCCCAACGAAGCATCACCAGGGTGCTCCTTGGCAAGGGGTAGTGTAAAAAGGAAAGGCAATTGAGGTTATGAAAGCTACATCATATCTGAAAGTCAGGACGAATCATTGGAAGAGGCTCCTAGTGATTCATCCTGAGCGGTTCTTCGATGTCTTCAGCATTGAGGTTGTGTTATTTGGAAAGAGGGTATCAATATGGGAGGGGGAGGGGTACAGCCTCATGAAAGAGGTACGAAAATGTGACCGCAACAATAAAAAGGCTTGAGCATCTCCGTATTTTGATTGATGGTTTGGAAATGCCAAAAGTTCAGATCCAGGTCTAAGCCCGCAGGTCCAGGTGTATAGAAAACACCCACTTTGATCAGTATGATCAATCAGCCGATCTTCTCAACGCAAATCAGGCCAACTGCAACCGCATAGCATTCACCAGTTTATGTCACAGATACATTTAAGAAAGCGGACGTGAGAATAGTACGTGCCACCGGCGGTGGCGGACGAAACCTTTCTTCAAGAAGTCAGGAAGGCACTACTGGCTGCCTTTCTATTTGTGACGGTTATAAGAAAACCACAGGCGTAAAAACCTTCCCATAACCTCTCCCTCTCTCTCTCTCTCTCTCTCTCTCTCTCTCTCTCTCTCTCTCTCTCTCTCTCTCTCTCTCTCTCTCTCTCTCTCCTCTCTCTCTCTCTCTCTCTCTCTCTCTCTCTCTCTCTCTCTCTCTCTCTCTCTCTCTCTCTCTCTCCTCTCTCTCTCTCTCTCTCTCTCTCTCTCTCTCTCTCTCTCTCTCTCTCTCTCCTCCCTCCTCCGCCAGTATCGATGTCGCGATGCCGGTTGTCCAGGCCTCTTCGATGGTAAAAATACTTAATAAAGCAGACCTGCGTACCCAATATAGCGAAAACTGTCTTCTGACTCCTAAAGTCCTTAGATATGTACATACCATCAAGGTTGCGCAGGTTATAACAGTGTAGTGTCAATGTCCGTTAAGTTAGCGATTTATTCAGCAATTTATTCGCGACGAGTTCCGATTCCCCTGGAAAATATCTCAAGGTCAATTTTGGCATGAGAACGCCAAAAATGACCATCATTTTGCAATATCATGTGACCTTCAAGGTCAAAAGCTGGGTCAAAGTACGGGAAACTTAATTCACCCAAAAATTACCGGCCGATTTTCAACTTGTAAATATCAGAATGTTTAGTACGGAAAGACCTAGCGACCTTCAGAAAGTCCGGATCTCTGAAGATCACCCTTCAACGTCAAACACGGGCTCAAAGGACGGGAAACTCGATATCACCCAAAAATTACCCGTCAGTTTGAAAACTATAAGCATCAAAGTATTCACAAGCGCAAGAACTAGCGTCCACCAAAAAGTTATGACATCTCAAGGCCACCCTTCAAGATCGAACACGAGCTCAAAGGACGAAAAAATTGACATCACCCTGAAATTACGAGTCGATTTTCAACTCGCCAATGTCGGAATGTTCACCACAAAAAGAACTAGTGCCTGTCCAAAAGTCCTGACCTCTCAAGGTCATCGTTCAAGGTCAAACGTGGGCTCAAAGACGTGGAGCTCAATATCATCAACATATTTCCGGCTGATTTGAAAACCATAGGCATCAAAATATTCACAAGCAAAAGAGCTAGCGTCCGTCAAGAAGTCCTGACATGTCATGGTCACCCTTCAATGTCAAACGCGGGCCCAAAGAACGGAGAATTCCATACCACCCAAAAACTAGCGGCCGATTTGCAACTTGTAAATGTCCGAACATTCACCACAGAAAGAACTAGCGTTCGTCAAAGAACCCTGATCTCTCAAGGTCACCCTTTAAGATCAATATTCTAATGTTCCTTCCAGGTTAATATTTAGGTGAATATTCCGATGTTTGCGAGTTTAAATTGGCCAGCATTTTTTTTTTGGTGATATGGTTCCGTCCTTTGAGCCCGCGTTTGACCTTGGAGAATGGCTTTGAGAAAATGACCTTGAGAGGTCAGGACTTTTCACAGACGCTAGTTTTTCTGTAGTGAATATTCTAACATTTGCAAGTTAAAAATTGCCGGGTAATTTTGGGTGAAATGAAGTTCCCCGTCTTTTGAGTCTGCTCTTGACCTTGAAGAATAAACTTGAGAGATCAGGATTTTTTCATGGACGCTAGTTCTTTCTGTGGTGAATATTATGACATTTGCAAGTGTAAAATCGGCTCGTAATTTTTGGGTGATATGAAGTTCCCTGTACTTTAAGTCCGTGTTTGACCTGGAAGAATGACATGGAAGGGTCAGAACACTTTCGCAGACGCTAGTTCTATCTGTGAAAACTATTCTGGCATTTGTAGGTTGAATATCGGCCGGTAATTTTTGGGTGATATCGAGTTTTCTGTCCTTTGAGCCCGTGCTTGACCTTGAAGAGTTACCTTGCGAGGTCAGGAATTTCTGATCGTCACTAGCTCTTTCTGTGGTGAATATTCTGTCATTTGCAAGCTGAAAATCGGCTGGTAATTTCTGGGTGATGTAGAGTTCCCCGTCCTTTGAGCTCACGCTTGACTTTGAAGGGTGACCTTGCGAGGTCAGGACTTTCTGGCGTACGCTAGTTGTTTTCGGGGTGAATATTTTGACATTTGCAATTCGAAAATTGGCCGGTAATTTTTGGGTGATATCGAGTTTCCCGTCCTTTGACCCAGCTTTGGACCTAAAAGGTCGCACGATATTGCAAAATAAGGGCCATTTTTGGAGTTCTCATGCCACAATTGATGCTCAAACCTTTTTCAGACGAATCGGAACTCGTCGCTAAATAAATCGCTGAAGAATTCGGTAACTTTACGGACATACAGAGTCAAGTATTTGCAGCTGTTGCCAATGGTACCTCTACAGCATGTGTTGAATGTGCGTGTGCATGTGCATGCATGATGTACATGCATGCACGTACATGTGCATGAATAGACAATAGTGGCGTATTGGTCATTTTTGGGGTGATGATTTAGACCCCATTTGCGTTATTGCGTGATTGCGTTGATCACATGCGCCATTTGTTTCCTGACTTTGTGTGTTGCTGAGTGCAGCCTGTTTTTGTTTAAAGGGCAGTGCCCAAGAATTTCTTGTTTCACAGGTTTGCTAACCAGTGAGCCAACAATACATTTTACGGTGATTTCAATCCATTCGGGATATTTTAGCCAGGAATGAAATGACGCAAACAAATACTGTCTTCAATCCTCCCTAAAATATGGGTATCATAGAAGGAAACATTCGGAACAAGGCAAAAATTTTCCCGTTTTTTTTTATCTGGCACGGATTTCTTGCCGACTAAAGCGGGAAAAGTGTTGAGCTCCTTTCGAGTTGGCCTGGTTTTCCGGCAATATCAGGAGCATTTGAAGCATGTCGTACCTATAGCTGGATGATCGATGCGCTTCCGATAAGAAAGGTGCTAACACGGAGGAAATAGAGCATTGCGAATATACGATCACCGTCATGCCTAGCTATCTTTCACAGTGCGAGTCCAAATTCGTCTCGAAAGGTGCAGTCCGTCCTGAGGTGGGCTGCTCCTGAAAGTTTACTAGATATGCATGATACTAAGGTACCAGCGCCCCCTATAGCCCACAGTTTCTGGACATAGATGGCGGCTCAGTTTGGCATGTGAAATGGCGTCGGCGTATTATCGCTATGTCGTCCTTTGTGAACCATATCAATTAAATGCCGTCTGGTTGCCGTTTTCGTATTGGACGAGGAGTTTAACCCACATATCCATTCCGTTACGACATTAGAAATTGGGGGAAGGGGGGGGGGGAACACGACAGCATCCACCAAATGTGCATAACCGCGTACTTTTTGAAGCAGCTTGGAAACCAGTGTCATCGTTTATTCGCACAAAATTGTAACCCAGTTCAGACTCATAAATGTGAAGTCACTCAGATGAAGTGTACCACAGAAACGCTTGCTTGGTACTTTTATGAACTGAAGAAAGCGACCTTCATCTGGACCCGTCTGAATCCCGCCCCAGGTTCGCGACAGCGTCACATGTCATCACCGGTACGTCTTAGACACACTTTGCATTCGTCGTCAGGTCCGGAGTGGGTGGAAGATGTGTCATCCGGGCAAACAGAGACCTTGACCGGCCAGGTGCTACCTAAGGTGACAAGGGCTTATCTTGGCGAGGTGGAGGTATATTCTCGCGGACTAAGATCCGGAACAGCTTGCAGAGCGTTAGATGCTGTGTATGTGTAGGCGTACACAAACGTGTCCTTGGTGGGCAATAGCGGCGATTCTTTCGCACTCACGCGTGTTCTCCTGCCATTCTTGTGCCTGACGCAGACCAACTGCTGGCAGCAGCCGGGGAACGGCTTGCGTCTGTCTCCGACCGCGATCCGGCAGAACATGCTACGCTCCTTCATGTCCTTGAAGTTCACCAATTTGCGGATGTCGTCACATCTGTGGACGTCAGTCGGGGAATCAAGCTCGTAGCTGCAGCTCATGCTCAGCTAGCTCCTCTGCCAGCTCTTTTGCTGATATTCCAGCCTTTGACCATGGACTATCATTTCCCACGTGTAATATGATGTATGATATGCATCGCGGATGTCGTCACACCTGTGGACGTCAGTCGGGGAATCAAGCTCGTAGCTGCAGCTCATGCTCAGCTAGCTCCTCTGCCAGCTCTTTTGCTGATATTCCAGCCTTTGACCATGGACTATCATTTCCCACGTGTGATATGATGTATGATATGCATCGCGTATGATACCCCAAGCTTTTATATGGGCTATCTACTGAAACACTGAGATCTGTTCCTCAGTTTTAACGCAGTACGGTTATGGAGAGAAAAACCTTTTTGCAAGTAGCTCCTTTTTAGACCCCTACTGAGAGCGAATATTTGGATTACGTGTAAAGGTTAATGTGGAGACGTGCCAATCTTAAATGTCGACATTCATGTTTTACCAGCCGCCCGTCAGTCACGGAGCTATATTCTTGCCAAGTGCTGATTTTGAAATGTTCCGTTCAAAAGGCCGGTACACCATGGTCATACCAGTGTTACGGCTGCTCTTTAAGCCACGGAGTTGCGGCGCCTTATGTCGAAACCAAAATGGTAAGTGTTGGATATTGACCTAGTTCTGATTTCGTGGTCACGAAAGCTCCTCCAAAAGACCCAAAATTCGTGATGCAAAAATCGTGATTCGCATTTCGTGATGCTGGGGCCAACAGCCATGCGTGACGACACCTTCGTGTTTCACGAAGAATCATGGCAAGTTTCGTCGTCTGAGAAGCACGAGTTCTCCATTTAGCCACAAGATAGCACCACACATCGCGCACGGTAGGCGCGCTAAGACAACTAACATCTGTCGGCGACGCAGTCTCCGTTGCAGTTTGGAGAGCGAGGTGGCATCCAGCCCCGTTAGACTGAAGTAGCGACCCGTCGAGACGACGCTACTTCGTCAAATCAGTTCACTGATTTCAATCAAACGCTGCTTCGTCAATCTGTGCCCCCCCCCCCTTCCCTCAGAAGCGCACACAGGGGGCGCAGGTGTCACGTGTTCCCCCTAGGTTCCGAAGGGCTCTTCGGGCCCCTTGGGACCTACGATCAAGGGTCGGATTTGAGGACCCAAAGGGCCTGAAAGGCCGGCCGGAGATGGTATTCAGGGGCCTGGTCCGCAGGGCCGGGCCTTCAATGCCATCCAGCAGACCCTGCGCGCTGATCAGGGCCCCCCTGAGTCGATAAGGGCCTAAAGGTCGGTGGGCCGAAGGGCCGAAGGACCCCACGGGACCAAAATGTCAAGAGCCGGTGCAAGGCTGAAAGGCCCGAAGGGCTGGATGCAGGTCGCATAAAGAACCCCGCCCTTAGGGCCGTGATCTCAAATGTCAGTTAGAGAGTCTCTTGTACAGGTTGGGGACGCCTGAGACAAAGCGTTTCTCTGTTTCGGCCAGAGCTCACCAACACTGGGCAGTCGGCTCCGTATCGGCCTGTGCTCCTGGGACCCATTTCCCAGGCAGGGAAAAGGTCGGGCCCGCAATTTGCATCGATCGAAGCCCCTACAACAATGCGGGGCTCCTGTATCTGTCAGGGTTCCAGTGCCTGACAGGGTGCCCTGTGTCAACAAGGGGCCTCGAGGCGGTCAGAGGAACATTTGGTCAACAGGGACAGGGACGGGATTACAGATAACAGGGGGGACCTCTCTCAGGGAATGAGGACCTCTTGCGTTGGTTGGAACCTTCTGACAATGAAACGAAACATTACAACTGAGGATGATTGTTCACATTGAGTCAATGGAAGGGCCCTGCACTAGTCAGAGCCCCAGTGCCGAACGGTGGACCCTCCACCCAATGCCAGCCTGGGCCCGTTAAGCCAAGCTGGAGTCTACGCGTCAGTTATTGGACCACCTGCGGCGGCCAGGGATGTTCTTGCGTTATTGAGGGCTCTTGCGTCGATCTGGGGTCAACAGAGCGGGTCCGAGGGTCTCCCGCGTCAGGAAGGGAGTAGTGTGACATGACGCACCCTTCTAAGGGCCCCCGAATCGGCCAGGGGATTCCCCCCCCCCCCGTGTCACCACCACGGCAGCCGGAAGACACCTCGCGGTGGAACAGAATGGCCCTTTCAGCTCCTGGCCGGCGATGTTCAACAATATGGCCAGAAAGCGCGTGCTTGGCTTTTTATCTTTACTTGCACTTGTAAAACTGACACTTCCAGTTAAACACCCTGTATTTACACTTGCCCGACAAAAGCCGAGAGTTAAATGTAACACATGAGCAAACTGCAACGCACGTTCGAACCATATCAGTGAACTACCCACTTGTCGCCCAATAAACAGGCCTACGGCATCAGACTGACGACATGACCAAATTGCCTACGAGATTAGGCCGCAGCTCAGTCGGGGGACGGTGTTTGACATGGAACAGTGATAGCAATGCGCCCAAGCAGCGCATCACGGTCCGGTTACTGTGCTGCTTGGGAAAACCTGACATTCGGGTTCGGGTTGATGGCATTTTTTTCGGGTTCGGGTCGGATTTTGGTTCGGGTTCGGGTTGATGACATTCGGGTTCTTGACCACCATTGTTACCAAGCGCATCGTCAAATTTCACTGAGCTTGATGCCAAATGGCTGAGATATTGATGAGATCCAAACTCGATCATTTGAGTTTTGTTTCTGTTCCCCCTTTCTGATGTCTTACCGAAATCACTACGTTAGAGTTGCAAGACTGCGTCCCATTACCAAAACCTTTTGAGCCATGCCATGTTTTGTCTAGAGACAAGATCCGGATTGTCATCAGCGCACTTAACTGCATCTGAAGCGTCATTGTGAGAAGGAAGGCCGCTGCTGTAAACACTAGAACAAAGGCCCGAAGGCAGACCCCTGAAGTGCTGAGATGGATGGACAGCGCACATCCCAGATCCAGCGGTGGGTGATGAAAGAGGCACCCAATGCCAGTGGCTGTGAGGTAGCGTTTCAAACCACCGTGTTCACACAACGCACAGTTGCGTTTTTTCTAGAAGTCGTGCATGATCGATGACATCAAAACAGATAAATCAAGTGACACAGACGTTTCGACGTGCCCCGAGCTCATGGCGCGATGCGCTTTGTCCGTTAGCCTTAGAAGGCCGCTTCACAGTGGATGGTTTGAAAGAAACCCGCGCCCCTCAAACCCGTAATATGGCTGCCATCAGAAGTGAGCGTGAAGTTGTTGCCGCACAGCTTTTTCAGATTTTTTTTGCGATTGCCAGGACGATGGAGATGAGTGTAAATTTCTTCAAGGGGATGACGCGCCACCTTTTGGAAAAGCATACATCATTGACAACTTGCGTAAGCCAGAAACAGTGCTGACGCGCTGGCATCATCAGTGTTCACGATGCCAAACATGGTCAATCCGGTAACAGGAAAGAAAATTTTGAAAACCGGATGAGCAAACCGTCGGGATGGATGTGTTGAACGCACCGTCCCATGTCACGCTCTTTATCAGGGACGCAAGATGTCGGCGAGTTCTTGGGCTTATGGTGTGCAAACCCATTAGCCGTTTTCACGAAGGATTACGGTGCAACACTTTTTCACCCGCAAAAAAGCTTTTTGCCGTTATTTTCTGACCACACACTTTCACCAGCGATTTTCGGCTAAAGATTGTTTACAGATATTTAAAACGTGTTTGTAAAGACGGCATAACTTGCGGATGGCAGAGCTAATAATCATGTCATGCTTTATGGATGGGTATAATACCTGATATCCCTCCAACCGAAACTTTTCAAAGCCAATGAAAAGCATTCGTTGACATATTATAGATTTAATTTAGCTCGGATTTCAAACTAAATCAAGTACGGTAGCACCATTCGTGGATTTAAAAGCCGCCTTCGGCAGGGTAAATAAAAGTGCTCCCCTCATTAAACTACATGAAGTCGGAGTTTGCGCATGACTCATCGCTTTCATTAAGAGCTTCCCAACCGATTGCACGCTTTCAATGCTTGTGGAAATACTTATTCCTCCCCGACGGTACAGGATCACGGTCTTCCTCAAGGCAGTGTCTTATCTCCAACCGTCTTCCTTGCGATGATAAATGAGGTTCTCAATAATATTAATAATATTTCTTCACATTTGCAGCATTCTCTGAAAGCGGACGACCTGGCCGTGTGGCATACGCATGGCTGATGTCGATCACGCACTGCGTTATATACATTAATACTGCGTTATATACTATAAATGATACTCACGCGTGGTGTACACGGTAGGAACTGCAGATTTCCTCCGCGAAATCAGCTGCAATCATGTTCTCTAGGCAGAAATAATGCTCAACCTCCACCCCCTGAGCCTTAATAGTGAAGCAATCCCTCTAAGTCACAGTTTTGAATACGTTGGAATAACATTAGATCGTCGTCTTACTTTCAATGCTCATTTTGCCGACCTTAAGCAATGCTGCGCCAGACGACTGAACAGAATAAAATGCATAGACAGACGGGAGTGGGGCGCCGACAGACGCACTCTCCTCCGCCTCTGTACCTCCCAGATACGCCCGATCTTAGACAAAAATGACTTTCCCTTCGATATTGCTTCCAAAAATAGTCGAAACTCTGGAGATCATCCAAAACGCAGCCCTCCGCATAGCGACTGGTGCACCTCGCACCTCCCCGGTCCCAATCTGTTCGCGGTCACGAATATCCCCTCCCTATTACATCGACGAAAATTGTAACTCTCATGTTGTACTTTGTTGTACGACGAAACTTGTAACTCTCACTTACCAACGCACGCGCCACAGCGCACGTTGGTAACCCCACATACAACACTCTCGCATACCTCCGCCTCAACTGCACACTTACCAACGCGGAACTCCAGCACCCAACCGTCAGCACTCGCGTTATTCGAACGCAACGAGGGGGTTAATCTCCCGGACATCCCTGCAGCCCAACTTCCAGTCCCCAACCCTTTTGGGGCTACCCTGTACTTAATGTAATCTTGCTGTTAAAAAAAGAAACGTATCGGAAAACTGAACTGCATACGCACCTTTAATACTGACGGTTCCCGACGCGATTGCCGCACAGGAGCTGCCTTCGTGCGTCACAATTGCCACAAATCGAACCACCCGTCCAATTACAATACAGTGTATACGGCTGAGCTAACAGCAATCCTGGCAGCCCTCCTCCACATCAAGCAAGGTAACATATAAAGAGCAGTATTATGCACCGAATCTTATCCATCGTTAAAAGCTCTCATATCTCTTCATAATTCATCCCATCCAATTTAAACGGCGTATGAAGGACGCTCTGCTCCCTTCCTCGCCAAACTCATGTAATATTTCTCTGGATACCTGGACACGTACATATTCATGGAAAAAACGCTGCTGGCAAGGAAGCAAAATAAAGCATCATGTTTCCGGAACGTCATCATCTTCATTCTCCTGTTTCTGATATTCTTGCCATCAATTTTCATTTTCATCTTTGTCTCCAATCCGAATTGGATCAACGCGCTCATCGCCACCTTCACCCAATCAAACCCATACTTCAGCACTAGCCGATCAAGATAATCGCGTCAAAGAAGTGCTGCTCGCCATACTGTGAATCGGCCACACCAAAATCCCCCTCTATCACCTTTTCGAGCGCACTCCTCCGCTGCGTCATTGCTGCGACATCCCATTCACAATAAATCACTTCCTCCTCGTGTGTACGGTATATCAACGATCAAAACAACCGCCCATCAACTACGCCAACGCTAATCGGCTTCCATTCAACCTCTTCCCTGTCCTCGGTGATTGTTATTCTGATTTACTTGTGCTCATCTTCGGGTTTTTGCACAGTACAGGATTGGATAAGCTTATTTAAGGAGAGGATTTTTTCCTACATAATTTGGCAAAGGTTGCAGATTTTTCCGCACTGGCTTAGAAGTCCTGTTTTTTTTCTTAGTTGGACTTTCCAGGACTCAATAACACCACACAGCACTACAAGGTCGTGCCGGGCAGTGGAGCTCGCGACTTGCTCTCCCCGTTGCTGCGATGAAGCGGCCCGGCATCCATCCATCGCACAGGTTTGCCGACAAGTCAGCTGAGCCAAGTCCGCCGCTGTCACGGATACCATACACATGACTCACGGTGCTCGAGGAGGCTGGCGGAAGGGCCGGCGAGGAAGCTCCCTTGTTCAAGCGTTCTGAATGCGTGTTGCGTAGTGATTAAATAAATATGTCTATTGCTGCGGTCTGCTCTACTTGATGTGGTCTTGCCGCACAAAAATAAGCCAGGTTAACGTAACGTCACTTCAAAATACCCTCTCCCTTGCTTTGCGCCCGGACAGCATAAGACGGACGTTAACGTTTTTTTCCAGACGTTAACGGACAGCATTAGCGTTTTTCTTGCCTGGCTCTATGCCGGAAGTAAATCCCCCCCCCCCCCCCCCCGGAAGTGACTTTAGGTCTGTCAAAGGAAAAGAGAGGCCTTGCATCGGCCCACAAAAAAAAATTGTAACGTCCCTGTTCATAGATATGCCGCGCTTACACAGGCTGCTTATAGCACTTACAGGTTTTGCTTACAGTACTTACAGAGCTTGTCTACAGTGCTTACAGAGGTTGAGCCTACGAAACCTACAGGGCTTACACACCTTAACATGATTCAAGATGACTGATCTTGAAAGGAAGATTCTCAGGGCCCGCATTGCTCCACACAGCACTGATGCACACAACAATGGGGCTGCCGGTATTCAACGCCCTAGAGCGATGCACACTGCTGATTGCTTGGCTTAACTTTTTTTTGAAATATTTCTAAGAGTTTGGATAAATTAAAGGCATGGGCTGAATAAATGCCTATTAAGGGTCTCGCTTAGTACAACGGACTTATTCTTAGCGCTTTAAATCGCTTCTTAATGCTTCTTTGTGCCTAGTGCAACAAACCTATTCTTAGAGCATGCATATGGTTTACCTGTTTGATGTTAATGGAATTGTATGAAAACAATATTTTACTTGTCAGAGTATTTTGTACGTACTAAAACTTCATAGACACATTTTTCTAACCTTTTTAAAACTTTTCAGTGCATTGATCCAAAGTGCCGGCGGACCGGACTGCGTTGGCCGTCTCACCGGCGACGATTGGCTGCAAGATGCGTCACGCTGTGGGCGGTCGGCTTTCTCGCAGCCGCTCGCGAACTGCGCCCCGGCCGCGGCGCAGTGCTGCTGACAGCATCTCGTTCCGCCATTTGTAAAATTCCCGCTAACTGTCACGGAGGACAGGCCGGCTGTCGGCCATGATAACTTTGGTGACGTCACTGACCGGTGACGCAGGCATGTACGAATGTGGACTCGTCGAACAGGTTCCAAGTTTGTGGAGGCCAGCGGCTGGCACGCTCCTCGTGATGATCTCACAACACCGTCGGGTCGTGCCGAGCCGAACACAGCTGTCCATCCAGTTCACCTCAGACAGCCACCGGCTGGTCTCGGTCACGTCCACTCCACTCTGTTGCCGTCACTGGTGCATGATGGCGATCGGTGTTGCGGGCAGCGGACCATTGCACCGGTGATGTTGCGCGGGATGATGTCATAGTGTAGCGTGCCTGCATCGATGATGGGGAGATCTTTGTTTGAAGGGTATCTGTGATGTGCTGCCGAGACGTGCAGCCCGAAAGCAGGGCAGGGAATTAGTCAGAGGTGCGTTCACCAGTCCGGCCCAGATAATGAGCTTGAAGTCGCCGGCTACCACCAACGCGCCTCGCCTGGTCGGCATGGGCGGCAGCTGGTGGCCCATGCCGTGTCGTGTCGTGTCGTGTCGATGTCGTGGTCGTCCTCCCGGGTGCTGGCGTGTCGGACGGTAGGCAGAGCACATCAGGACATTGTCAGCGGCGTCTCACTGTACTCCCATCCAAGGGGTCACGTCTGTTCTCTGATCATGTTTGTCAGCGGTCATCACAGTCTCATGAGAGCTCGTTCGGGGCGATCAAACCCGTGGACGCCAACGAGTGCAGGGCACGAGGGTCGGCACTCCAGAAGCCGCACTTGTGTGACTGATCTGGGACAGACAGCCACACTTGAGTGGCTGATCTGTGACAGACGGCCGCCAGCTGGGCAAGACAGTCATGTGTCTTGACGTGGTATTGGACATTGTCCGACGAAGCAGAATCACACCTCTTGTGTGGTACAGCCCAGTTCCCCGAAGCGGGTCATATCTTGTGAGAACCTTTTGAAGCTGGATTACACTTCTCGGATGGCACCGCCAGGATTCTCGAAACCAGCGATATTGAAAAAGAATGCCATCCTGAGGCAATCTCTGCAAAACATGTCGCCACTTAAAATCTAAAAAATGCATCTCCCTGCGGTTTGTGCCGGAGAGATGATGTCGCCGATGATGTCGCCGATGGCCTAGACCTGTACGCTTCAGTCACGCCAGATTGTGGTTAGCAAGTCTGTGAATTTTGACGTATTGTCGCTTCAGTGTCTGCCCTTCACATGGCATCTTTGCGTTTTAAAAAACTAAGCTTAAAATGGAAGGTAAGCGTGTCAGTGACGCAAACCACTAAGCCGCTGTGGTAAAAAGGAATTAAATTCAGGCGACGCAAATAATTACAACGTTTTTTTCAGGAACTTGAGGCCTGCCCTCGGTTATTGCATCGCGAAGCGTCCCGTATCGAGCCTAACTCCTGAGTCGAACGCCAGGGTCGATGATATACGTGCGTCACTGTGTCAATGACGTCACAGTGTGAAAGTCTGCCTGTCGCGCAGCCGACTCACCACGCCCGTAAACCACCGCTCCGTCATCGGAGCCACACGGCAGAGCAAAACACAGTGTGTGCGGCACCACCGGCGGACGTGGCCAGACCAGGTCCGCTCCCACGTCCCAGATTGTGATAGCAGAGGTCTGAGTTCCTCTCAGCACCGGTCCAGCTCTCAACACAGGCTGGGTCTGCTGCCACGTCCCAGGGCGTGATAGCAGAGGTCTGAGCTCTTCCCAGCACCGGTCCAGCTCTCAACACAGGCTGGGTCTGCTCCCGCGTCCCATGGTGTAATAGCAGAGGTCTGAGGCTCTCCCAGTACCGGTCCAGCTCTCAACACAGGCTGGGTCCGCTCCCACGTCCCAGGGCGTGATAGCAGAGGTCTGAGCTCTTCCCAGCACCGGTCCAGCGCTCAACACAGGCTGGGTCTGCTCCCGCGTCCCATGGTGTGATAACAGAGGTCTGAGGCTCTCCCAGTACCGGTCCAGCTCTCAGCACAGGCTGGGTCCGCTCCCACGTCCCAGGGTGTGATAGCAGAGGTCTGAGTTCCTCTCAGCACCGGTCCAGCGCTCAACACAGGCTGGGTCCGCTCCCGCGTCCCATGGTGTGATAACAGAGGTCTGAGGCTCTCCCAGTACCGGTCCAGCTCTCAGCACAGGCTGGGTCCGCTCCCACGTCCCAGGGTGTGATAGCAGAGGTCTGAGTTCCTCTCAGCACCGGTCCAGCGCCCAACACAGCCTGGGTCCGCTCCCGCGTCCCATGGTGTGATAACAGAGGTCTGAGGCTCTCCCAGTACCGGCCCAGCTCTCAGCACAGGCTGGGTCCGCTCCCACGTCCCAGGGCGTGATAGCAGAGGTCTGAGCTCTTCCCAGCACCGGTCCAGCGCTCAACACAGCCTGGGTCCGCTCCCGCGTCCCATGGTGTGATAACAGAGGTCTGAGGCTCTCCCAGTACCGGCCCAGCTCTCAGCACAGGCTGGGTCCGCTCCCACGTCCCAGGGCGCGATAGCAGAGGTCTGAGCTCCTCCCAGCACCGGTCCAGCTCTCAACACAGGCTGGGTCCGCTCCCACGTCCCACGGCACGCCAGCAAGCATCTGAGCTCCTCCCAGCACCGGTCCAGCTGTGAGGGGAGAGATACTACACTCGTGTCCAGCGGCACTTCAAAGTCCCATGAATGCTTCAGTATGGACCTATGGTTCTTTTGGTCCGAATGGCACGGTATGGGCACGAGGCAAGCATGGGCATGGGCACGACATGGGCACGTGACGTTGTGGGGCACGAAGGCACCCCTCCGCAGCCTGACGGGTTCGAAGAGCAGAGGGACAGCCAGACGGTAAACTGAAACCGCATTTTTTTCTGTGGCGAGCTTAGCATGTACTCAGCGAGCTCCGCCTATCAGCTCTCTGAGCCTTTTGATTTATTGGCGTACCACTTGGCCTCGATCCCGACCGCTTTGAGACGGCGACGTCGGCAGCGATGTCAGCTTGCACCTAATCTGTCCGATGAGTCCACCTGATACAGAGAAGAGGAGAAGGCGTCCCCGCCTGTCAGACAGCATGGGATCATGGGCGGAGCGTACGGGCAATGGCAACCTCACGTGTTCTTTGTCCTCCTTAATTGCCTTCACTCACTGGACCTGCCTTTCTCGGGTCGGTCTAGCAGCCAGTCTTCATTGACTAACTCACGCGTTATTAAGTGCATTTGCGGGGGAGCATTATTCACATAGATAAGACAGTAGTAATAGCCTTATTCCTCGGATAAAAACCAGAAGAATGAATCTATAGATACGTTGATATTTCGGCAGGATGCCTTATCGAAATACTAGCGAACTCGTGCAGTTTGCATCGTGGCTGGTTATCGACGCAAGAGCGCTAGGTCAGTCGTTGTGTCTGAAAGCGAGTCGGTATGCGATGCGACTACGAATAGCAAATCGAACTGCAAGTCACGAATGGTGGCTTGATCAGCTGTCATACAGATCAGGCGACAAACTGGCCGTAACCAGTGCCATCGCATCATACGTTACAGCTCGGGCTGGAGCAGTCCGAGGTCATTCACTAGTCTCTTATAGGTGGTCTGCTGTCACGCTCCTCACGCGTGACAGCACTGTACATGAATAAGGGGGCAGACCTGTGATTTAGCCTGAGCTCCAGAGTGGATAGACACATAAGAATAACCATTCGAGCCCAGTTACCTCTCCCTCTGAGGAAACACACGCGTCTTCCGTCCCTCTGAGGAAACACACGCGTCTCCGCTCCCCTCTAAGGAAACACACGCGTCTCCGCTCCCCTGTGAGGAAACACACGCGTCTCCGCTCCCCTCTGAGGAAACACACGCATCTCCGGTCCCTCTGAGGAAACACACGCATCTCCGGTCCCTCTGAGGAAACACACGCGTCTCCGGCAGTGGTGGCACGTGCTCTCCAGCATCTCCAGTCTCGTTTGCTACCAAACCTCTGTACCGAGCCCCTGTTGTCAATCGGTGCAGACAACTCAAACGGAGTGTGAACAAGCTGTCATGTCACAAGCAAGACCTTGATAGTGAACGCTTGGGATAAGACATGCATATGAGTAGAAGGTGCGTGTTGAACTAAGCCCCTACTGATGGTCCTTTGTTTAAATGCAACGTTCTAAGTATATGCGTAAAATGTATTTAATGGTTGCTTTATCAAGCTTTGACAGGATAATGATCACAAATTTGAAACTTCTCAGAATTCACTGTTCGGGTGCACGTGTGCGTTTTCCGTGCAAGAACGCGTGCGCTCGTGGATGGACTGTATGTCGTGTAGCAGCATATGTGTGGAAGAGAGAAAGAGAGAGAGACCCTACACTGCTGTTGGGGCACCATACCTTAGCATATGGTGCCCCAACAGCAGCGTAGGGCCCCTGGGCAAAGATAAAGAAATCAAGGGCAACGTGGTTCCTTAGCAATCGGATGGACACGGCAAGTCGACATATAGGGTCCCAGCAGCAGGGTAGGTCCTTTGGACAGCGCAATGAGTCTAAAAGTCTCCCCTATCCCCCCAGCCCCCTCAATCAGGGAAGAACCATTTAGGTTTGCTCAGGAGCCCATCACTTTGGTTTTCGAATGTCATTGATCGTCTAGATTGCCCAAAGGCGTCTATTTTGTGTGTGGTGTGTGTGTGTGTGTGTGTGTGTGTGTGTGTGTGTGTGTGTGTGTGTGTGTGTGTGTGTGTGTGTGTGTGTGTGTATGTGTGTGTGAGCAGTTAGAAGACTGCGTCCGTTCGGCCGGTCATGGCTACTTCGGAGCCTGTGTTCCCTGCGATCAGACCTCTCCACTTAAATAGAACAGTTCCAAGACCCAATGAAGAGGGTCCCTGAGCGAACGGGTGTGGCCGAGGATGTTACCAGATGTCTCCCTCCCCCCCCCCCCCCCCCCACCTTGGACAACAGTGTTGGGAATTATCCCATTTCTTAAAAATATCACATGTTAACTTTACCTTTGCCCCCATATGAAACCCTTTTCGTGTCCAGTGAAGATGTCTCGAAAATAGGTAGGTAAGGTACCCACTAGATGAGCTGTTATTGTTTGCTTCACTGCGCGAAGAACGACGGTGGTCAGTTGTTACGTCGCCACCTGTGACGAATACTGGTTCGTGTCTGAGTAACCTATAGGTTAATTAACGTCAGCAAATCTATCAGCATTCATGGATCCCTTGGACCATTGTTCGTGTCGAACTTTTACACACTTTGAGGCATTTCATACTGGGATCGGGAAGCACGATGGCTGGTATATCGTACATTTAGACAGGATCACTTCTCCCAGGATTCACAAAGAGTGACGGAAAAGTGCAAATTATAGTCGGCAACAAGCCTTTATCGCGTCCTAGGTTGAAAACTTCAGTTATATTCGGGGTCCCCAGTACCGAACAGCAATCGCTTTCGTAGGCTTTCAGAAGGGGCCTGGTCCGCAGGGCCCCCTTGAAACGCCAGTCAAATGGTTCTTTGCGCCGACTGAGGGCTCCCTGAGTCGGCCAGGGCGTTTAAGTCGGTCCAGTGCCAGTGCCGAACAGTCGATCCAGTTTCAGTTTTAGCCTGAGGGCCCATTTCCCAGGCGAGGACAAGGCAGGGGCCCGTGATTTACTTTGGTCAAGTCAATGGGAAGCCCCCTGTGTTGGCCAGGGACCCACGGCACACAAAAGGGGGTTCTGTGTTACTAAGGGGTCCCGAGTCGGCCAGCACCGTGTTTAAGGGGCTCCGAAGAGAGGTCCGAAGGTCCTCTCGCAACCGACGATTAAATGCCCGATTGGAAGGCTGGAGGCCCCGAAGGGCCCGAAGGGCTGGTTATAAGTCACATTAAGAATCAATGCACGTGGAGTGGTGACCTCAAATGTCAACCAAAGTGCCTCTTACCGATGGAGGACCCCTGGGACAATGCGAGGCTCTATCTCGGCCAGAAACCACAAACATCGGACGCTTGGCTTGGTGGTGGTTTGAGCTCAAGGTGTCCATTTCCCAAGCGGGGATAGGGCGCCAGGGCCCGCGATTTACGCCGTTCGGGACCCCTGAGTCAATGGGGGGTCGCATGTGTCGTTTAGGAACCCACAGCGCCTAACAGGGGATCCTGTCTCGGCAAGGAACCCGGGTCTCCCAGGGGAGCATTAGCTGAACAGGGACAGGGACGGAACCCCGAATGCCAAGGCCTCTTGCGTTGTTCGGGGACCCATCATAATGAACTGAAATATCAGAACCTCTAGTGAGAGGCTCGCAACGAGGCAGTGGAAGGGCCCTGTGTCAGTCAGGGTCCCCAGTACCACATTGAGGCCTTCCACCCTATTTCAGTCAAAGGCCCGTGAGATCAAACTGAAGTTATTTATTGGACCACCTGCGGCAATAAGCAGGCGTGGCACCACCGGAGGGACGGGAGACGTGCCCCCCCCCCCCCCCCCCCCCTCTACGGTCGGATTTGACGGGATATCTCCTTCAGCCTTCTTGCAAGGGAAAATATGCTCTTAACCCATATTTTGCTAGGACCTTTTTCTCAATATAATGGAGTTCCCTCGCATTATTAAAATTTTATTGCTGCAAATCTCAGCACGATGATGGTATGGCTCTTAAAGACTGCTCGGCGAGACTCCCTTATGCCGACCTGTGCTGAAAGAATTCGATGTATTTCGTGCCTAGAGCTTCAAGCCGTATTTAAAGATGATAAGATCATGACATGCCTGCAAGCTATTGATAATACACATATCTGAAGAGAAAGCTCAAAACTGTTATCGGATTGTAGTGCGCAGGTGCAATGCATAGTCCATAATTCACCAAGTACGACTGCTATTTCGTACGCTCTCGGTCAATAACCATCACACGTTATCATCACCCCAACCGGCCATGGGAGATATCGACTCGGCGTGGTGAAGGCCATCATGTATTGGCGATACGGCAGCACGCGGCCGAAGCGCAGTCAAGAGACAGCAGCCACACGAGCGAAATGCGTCCACAAGCGGCACGATCATACAACACTAACGCGCATATCTACCGCGAGGTGGCAGTAGTTCCAACGCCAGCCTCGGGCTGGACTGAGGGTGGATGTCTTAACCGATACCCCACAGCCACCCACCGTCATAAACGGGTGTTCTTTCGTCTCACGCGGAAGTTTGGTAGCAATAATATTAAACGATAATTAATCTGAGATGTTTTTGTTGCCTGTGTTTGCGAATCAGCACCCTTTCTTTAGAAAGGTGTTGATTTTGGATTATTTGCGCTGATTGAGGTTGATTTGTTATTTGTATGTACAAATGATGACTTTCTTAAAGCAGGCTGATATCAAGTGAAGGACGTTAAAGGATGTCACTTGTTGTAATGTGTCATATCACAAGATTACGCGAGTTGCGGGTTGCTGAGAGCTGAGTTATACTGGCTGCCGGATCCGGAGTGCAGCCACGTCTGCGCCTTTATGTGCTTTTATTCGCATGCACTCTTAGTTTGCGCACGCAAGCTTAGCACCCAGCTTAGCCCTCTTTCAAATTCCTTTTAACAGATCGTTTGCTTTGCATCCCTAGGTTCGATGCTGTTCTGCTGGTGTATATCATCACGTTAAGCCAGTCGTTTCCGTCAGGGCAAGTTTTCCATCGCCAGGTTTGATGCTGTCCTGCTGTCGGTCGGTAGGTGCAGTGATCATGGTACATGACCACTTTAAGCCAGTCGTTTCCGTCTGGGTAAGGAACATTTTATGATAGAATGCCACCCGCACTTCTTTCACCCAAATAATGCGTGTTGGCCTGGTTTCTGCACCTAATTGGTCTTTTGGCATGGTCTTGTGTTCGTCGCCAAAAGCATGATCGGGTCACCGCCTTATTTCCCATTCTTTTTCGGTTGCAAAAGTAGGAGCTGTTTACCGCAGCACCGTTCCGCCAGCTGAGTTCATCGTGACGTGTTTTCCATGTCGAGGCGGCTCGGACGGCTCGTCTGATTAACGGCTTGACACGCCGTTCGTGACCTGGCGGGCCTTCACTGCCCCTGGCCATGCATTGCTCGTGGTCTGTGGTTTTCCCGAAGGTAGCGGTTCCGAAGGATTTAGCCGAAATTTGGACCAGTTTATCTAGGAGCAGGGTCGTACGGTAGATGTTGCGTTCGTAAATAAATTTGAACATAAACTCTAATTGGTCGCTCTACAGAGTGTCAGTGGAATTATAGGTGTTATTCAACTCGCATATCTACATGCATACCAATGTTATGACAATAACTGCTCGGTCACAAGGTGGTGTTTTGTCTCTAAAGACACCTTCCTTAATGTATTCCATACAAACATTTGCAAGCGACAGCACCAGAAGTGAGCCCGTGTCTACTTGGTGCTAAGTTTTCCATCTGAATCACGGTACAGTCGGGTCGTGAAAGACAAGATCCTTAATAGTGCAAATGGATTCTGAAAATGACAGTAGACAAGCTATCGGCGTCAAGATATGCGGAGATGACCTTCTCCTGACAGCTCCTCATCTCCTCATTCCGTGACCTAATCGGATTATGGGCAGCTCAACAGCGGCAGCCATTTGTGGTGTGCTTATTTGACATGAATACTCAACAGCGGGATTGTTGTGTTCTGCAGCGATAGACGGTTACTTTCGCCTCATGGAAGATGGCATAAAAGAGAAGGTGTGTGTTTGTGATGCGAGGGGCTTTAAGTAATTTCCATTTTAGAGCAGCAGACCTCTACACTACCCCAGACCTGGCCAATAGAAGACCCGACAGCTACCCGATAAATGGCGAAGACCCGGAAGCTACCCCGACAAATGGCGAAGACTTGACAGCTACCCCGACAAATCGCAGTCCACTGATTTCAGCGTGTGTTGTACGGACAACTCCGGTCGCTTCGGTCTTCAGTTTGTTCGTTGGATCAGTAAGAATGCGTTCGATTGTGGTCGCTTCATCCTGCGGTCAGCAGCCACTATCGAATCGCTTGACAATGGTTGTTTGTCACTGTTCGAGGTTAATCTAAGTTCCCGTCTTGAAAAGTGTTTTAAAAGTGCTGAGTTTTTCTTAAAGGTTTTAGGTTTCTTACCTTAACTTAACTTAAGAAACTTAAAGGTTTCTTAAAGGTTAAAAAGGTAAGGGTCTAAAAGGTAAAAAGACTTCGAGAGCACACAGTGTTGAGGCGTTACTGAAAGCGGCCCGGCATTTCATGGCCCATAGAGCTCTTTCCACGCAAGAAGCATTAAACCGGGACCAACTTTGGTACTTATTCTGAAATGCCCAAAAATTCATAAGAGAGTAGCAGGATTATGACCTAAAACGGCATACTATGTATGGTTAAATGGCAAGGATTAGGATAAGGATAAAGTAAGGATCACCCTACAGTCGCCCCCAAGTGATTGTTGTGAAATCCATTATTCTGGGAACGCGCAGATTGTCGAGTCACTCGCTGCACCCCACGCACCAAACATCATCGAAATCAGTTAAATGAAAGGTGATTCGTTCGTGCTGTCCATGGATATTCAGGTCTCGCGATGAGCCAAAAGGCGGTCCAACCGTCAGCTGGTGATGCATTCAGCACCAGCTGCGTACCTGCTAAGCCTCCGACTTCAAGGAGCCTCTGCCCAACAAACATAGCTCGGCCAGAGAATCTGAGAAGTCGCCGTACTTCCGGCGCAACGATCGCCTGACCGCTTTCCCAAGTCATTGTGTCTCGGCAGACTGTGAAGGACGTTCCTGCGGTGGGAGGTTTACCTGGTGGGAGGTACGGAGGCGGCTTGTGGCCCAGTCGCAGCCTCCGCTCCATCTGGGGGGCTGCCACGGGGCCCACGTAAGTAGGTGCGGCTATCTAGCGGGAAAACCTCATTCATCAACATTTGACAATGCATCTAGCAAATGCAAAAATGCAGAAAGCCTCAACCCTCGCCCCTACGGAAGTTTTCAACTCTGCCAGCGAAAGAGGTTGGGGGGTGGGAGAAGGCCTTGAAAACCAAACATGATAGTCATAAGGAAAGCGGCATTTGAATACTATCGGCAAACTCCACGAGATAAATGTGGCTGAACAATGGTGAATGTGATCTTTGATACGTCAAATCACGCCATAGGGTCAAATTACCACTAAATAGGTCATTCCTGCCTCCTGGAAACCTACGCACACTTCGGCAATGTGGCTGACAGCGCTTAACAGCCATTGTAAAACTCTAGCAGATGAGCACTTATTGACATCCTCAAAGGTGACCTGTGATATGTGATGCCAGGACAACAGTGCGAAGGGTAATGCTGCATCCGTATGTTCGGCTACATCAAGGACTATGTGTGTCACACAAAAAATGAAGACGGTAGCGTTAGAAAGACCATCTATAGTGGTAAAACAAGGGTTAACAAAGCTTGAGCTGTATGGACTTCAAAGCGTCAAATCTAGTCACAAAGCCTAACTCGACTTAGAACCTTGAAAGGCCTGACCTTGCCACATCTACAGGAAAGGTACTGACACACACCAGAGTGATAAACTGTAGATGAGTGGCCTTGATAAATTTATTAAGCGTGCATTTCCTGTAATAATATGCGTTATTTGTCACTTTTGAACCAAATGTCACTGACATCATCATGAGAAAAAGATCCATAGACCATGAAGTGCTATGGTCAGAAATTTGAAATTTTTAAAACATGTGTGCAAATAATATCAAATAAGCGGACAAAAATTTCAGGAACGTGTTCAAAATTGTTCGGGAGTTATTTCTGAAAACCTAATAGAATAGCTTGTAGGGCGTAGATAAGCCAAAAGCTAAGGCAGATAGAGGTTTCACTTACCATATTCAGTATAACATTGATTGTTTTATTAGTCTATAATGTGCTCAGGATAAGGCAAATCTAGCCGAGGGAAGGAGGGGTGGGGTAGGCAACTATGGGGCTAAAGGAGTCGCCTTTGTTCGTAAACCGTCTCATGTTTGATATTTTTGTTTTGATGCTTGAGCGACCAGTTTTTCCTCCTAAGTCTCGCTTTTGGATAGTGTGAGTGCTTTCGGTAGCCGATTGTAGACTGCCTTTGCTAATTTCAAAGATTAAGTGTCTTGAAAATGCGCTGCTAGTTTGACTGGCCCGGCATAAGAATTGCAGTCAAACAATGCGACAACTTTGAAATAATTCACGGTTTTAGTGGCAGTAACTCGTGTTGCAGAAACAACGTTGGTATAATGAATGTCATGAGTGAGGCGGATTTAACGCCAGCATAGTTGTCATGTCAAATATCTACAAGTGATCGGTGTACTCGAGACCGGTTTTCGAAAAGGTGACGATGGCCTCTTCCTGGTGAGTCATTGTTGCCCCTATGGTCGAGTGGCTTTGGGTTCGCCCAGTAGGCTGTACATTGGCCTACAGCCTTTAGGTTGGTTTCACGTCTTTGTTTGACCTGGTTGCCGATATCAGATGTGGTCCTTTAAAGCGCCACAAAAGCAGGTGGATATATGATATCCGCTCAAGAGAACAAGAATTGCGACTCATATCGTCCCAACTTTTGCCAGAAAGATTGTCTTTTCTCTTCTAGCAGTTATGAGGCGTTAGTCTTGCATCCTTGCCACGATGTTTTGTCGACATGTGCTTAAGCCTTCGGCCTTCACCATACAATTGTTTCCGCCTTTTACCCCCCCTAGCTACGTACTTTGTACATAATGCAGGAAGCTTTACGCCCTCCGCCTGAATGAAGTGAAAAAGACAAGAGCTGATTCAAGCTGCGATGTCACAACAAATTGTCTGTGATCAATTTTTTTAAAGACGCACGCAGCGCAGCCTTAGAAGAATTACACCTTTGTCGGCTGAAATTTGCGCGAAACTGCGGACATTTGACGCCGGTAGGCTCTCCGATTCTAGAAGCAACGGTCAACGCGCGCCGAGCCGCCGGAGCCAAACATTTAATCGCCAGTGAGGATTCGCTTGACCTGCAGCTTGGCTGGTGCTAATGCCACGAAAATAGACCAAAACACGGCGACGTACCTGCAAGCTCTTGAGAGCGCTCTATAGACAAAAAACAACAACTACTGAGCCTTCTTGACTGCCAGTGCTCTGATCGTCCTGTGGTTGACCATCCCCTGGCCATCTAATCCTTCTAATCACACTACGTCGCGCTCCATCCTCCGGTATTTAAGAGTCATCATTGCCCATTCTCATTCCAGATAGACCCGCTTTCCTTCCGTAAGTCGCTTACCACGATCGATGCTCCAAAATATAAAAACTTTTGCGTTTGTGGGCGTCTCAATCACGAAAGCATGTTTCAAGCATCCGGCATCCCGTGCGCCATCTGTAATTCATGAGCTGGAAAACGAAAGATGGCAGCACGTATATAAAAAAGCTGAAAGATAACAGGGACAATGCTGGTTTGCGATGCGAGACCTCCAATACTGTCGAAGCTATTCGAAACATAAAAGACTTCTCGTGGGCCCCATCCATAAAGCCGATCAGTTCACTGTCAAGCGGCTGCAAACTGATGTCGGCGATTTATTGTTGAACTGTGCATTCCGGCAAATGACATCAAACACCATGGCGCCCATTATGCATCATTGGGCGACTGTTTGCATGACAGATAATCGGACGATAGATGATGGATCCGATACTACCAGCAATTGCGGCTGAAGGCATCACGCTTGCGGCTGTGGACAAGGCTATAGAACGGGGGTGGAACAGCCCGCTCCGAAGAAATAAGCTCAGGTAGCTATAAATAAAAGCGTCGTTATCGCATGCAAGGATTAAACCAGGCAGCCGTGCTGCGGTACCGGACGTGTGCAGCCGCACACGGACAGATGGAGCCAAAACATTCAGGCTGCGAACATGTATTTGTTCGGCACAAAAGGCTATTCCAGGGATTGCTCCCCAACAACACTCACAGTTAGAATTATTCGTGCATGAGATCATGCACGCAGTCTGTGCTAACGTAAACAGGAACATGCCTAGCAGCATTTCAAATCAGGCGCTTGCGTACCAAACGTCTTTAAAAGGCAGACTGCGTCCATCACCAGCTTGGGGCATGCATTCGGCATCATGTTACCATGGCCAAGGCCAGAATGTGAGATGCGTGAATGAAGAAATCGGTGTGCCTCCATTGCAACGCGTGGAAATGTCTGCCGGTTTTGGCACTACGGCATGTGATCAGTTGTGTTTTTCTCGGTGGGTTAGGTGCGTCCAAAATAACTTGATTCCTGTCTTTGTCGGACTCGTCACACCCCGTGGGCGCTGTCTGCTGTTTCGCATGTTGTTGCCCTGTTGTTTCGTCAGTCTCCTTTTTTCCTCAATCATGTTAAATTTGAAGCTTTATGGGACGTTCTTTGTTATTTCCATCGACAATCAGCATCTGTATTTTCCGTTCTGCTCCCATTTGGTCTCCGGTCTCTCATGAATACCCGCTCTTTCCAGGGATTTGTGTTGACGTGAGCGTGAGGATCGTATATGCACTCTCTCTCAGCCATCACACCCTACTCCAGTGAATGCCAGCGGTCTCACGGTGAAGTGTGCTTGGCATGATAAGCTGATGTCTGCAGCCTTACGGCTAACAAAAAGTCCTACACCACCCCATGACTTCGTACATCAGCTTTCTCCATCTTCCAATTATTTTTGAAGCAAACTTTTCGATGTCCATTTCACTGCTGCCAAGTTTACGGGTAAGAAACGCATTTCCGAAGCCAACAGCACTCTTGCCAGGGCAGTTTGCAATTTTGCCCGGTAGGCCAGGGGAGGGGTGGCGATCTGCTTGCCACTGGACAAAAGGACGGACATCCCGCTTTCGTCATGACCTTTGGCATCTTCTCCGTATTTCTCAGTCACGTGTCACCTCCTTGCGACCGCGCCCTGAACGCAGCCCATCACACCATGTAGGTCGTCGGCACAACCCAGGCATCATCGACTGCGAACAAGATCGGCAGGCTCATTCACAACCCTTGGGAAATCGGCAGGCTCATTCATAAACCCCGGGAAGATTGGCACGCTTATTCGTAACCCCGGGAAAATCGGCAGGCTCATTCATAACCCCTGGGAAGATCGACAGGCTCATTCATAACCTCCGGGAGATCGGCAGGCTCATTTATAGCCCCCGGGAAGATGGGCAGACTCATTCATAACCCCCAGGAAGATTGGCAGGCTCATTCATAACCCCCGGGAAGATCGGCAGGCTCATTCATAACCCCGGGAACGCTGGAACTCGCGATACTTCTCTCAACTCAAAGGACTCGCGGCGCGTCTCGCTGGCAGCCGCGACGGCAGCCCTTATGCTTGGTAAATGGAGAGCTGCAAAGGAGAGGTCTGGGACTGGAGTGTCCTGCCGGCTCTTATCCCTTCGTCGATGGAAGACATATTTCGATGTATATTGTTGACGAACTCGGTTCAGTCCATATCGTGAAAATCGCGTCTTTCCCACTACAGTATTCAGGTTCCTAAATCCAAATAAATGAAAGCAGTTGCGTTCTTTACGTGATACAGAAACTTGGTGTGTCTCATACTACCCATTCTGAATCGGACGAATGATCGTAAGGGGATTCGGTGCTTGGTTTACCCATATTACTGAGCTGCGCGGAACATCAAAAAAGCCAAAATCGTACGTGCCACGTTAGCATACGAGTTATTAACTTAATGGTGTTCGAGTTACTGATATGCAAGTTATGAAATGCTGATAAACAAGTGACGACTTTTGAAAGTCATGCAATTATCATTTTGAGCATCCCAGATATAACGTACAAAGTAAGCGCATGCATTGCGAGAAATTTGCAGGTTTCTCTTACTGTTCAAATTTAGTTGTGTTCAGTCCACCTGAATGTCCTAAGCCAAAACAAGTATTCAAGCTTCGTGAATTAGGGCTTAATTTACAACGATGCATATCTTACTGCGAACAAACCCAACTTTGTCACACATATCGGTGTCACTTTCTCAAAGTGGTTGGGGGAGGCTGGACCGGCTGCTCATGGCCAAATCTTTTCGCGAAAGCCGGTCAACCACCCCAATATGTCTTTCACCCTTGAACACACTGCACAAAATGCGCTAAGTGCGAATGGCTAACACCATTTTTGCGGCACATTCATGTGAAAGGTACACCAATGAGCTGTACTTTAAATGGTGGCGTCCTGCAGTGTGCTTAAGTACAACCGAATAGCTCAGCTGGTTAGATCACCTGCCTTCGGATTCACGTACCTGCGACGTTGGGGTTCGAGTCGCTTCAGGCGTTCGCTATTTGTTTCCTACAGTCTCCACCCGCGGCCGGTGGCAGCAGCCGCCCAAATGGCCAGGCAACGTCGTAGGGTTTGAGGGACCGTGCCGAGCAGTGCGGCGCGTTAAGCTTTTGTTGCAAAGCTCTGCCATTCACTCGGAATTACACGATTGGGTCGGGACTTAGCAAACAGGCACTGCTTAGCGTGGGCGCCCACCCCGGAATAACGGCCAATCAAAAGGCTCGGAAAAACCTTTAAAAAATAATAGCCGTCTTCACGCTGGATTACAACTCCGTGCACCCCCGGCTACTAAGGAACCAGTCCATCGTTAAGCTTATTTTTTCGTGCTGCGTGACGAACTGCTAGCGAATTAATTACCAAAGACACCACCGACCAACGGAATTCGCGTTCAAGACCATGGGTAGATTAAAAGCGGTTATCAGACACTGGGTTCCTCATCTTTACACCATTTGAAGGCTATGCCAGTGTTGGTGCCCATACCTAGCTAGACCTACATTTTTCCGGGTTACGCAAGGTCAGGTCACGATAGGTCACAGGACGTGTACGTTAAGTCCTTCACTTTCGAAATTGTCAGTGGTAAGCATTGACTGCAACGGGCTTCTGTCGGCTTCGCAGTTTTGCGTCCTACTCCGAATAAGGCCGCGTGTCACGTGTAGGGCGATCACGAGCAACGTTTTCTCTCGCATTTAGTAGAAAATGACCGTAACATTTGTCGTCTTATGACGACCAGCAAACAGGAAAATCACGTTGCACGCTTATCCAGGCTAAACGAAGCCTTCTCTGTTAATGCATACATGGCGAGACGTGAGTGAGAGGTGCTTACTGTGACACAAAGTCAGGGTACACAGAAACGCAAGTACCCTGGCTAGTCAGTTTGACATTCCATGCTCTCGTTTTGGACAGCCACATCGACCTTGATGGTCCTCTGCCTCTGTGATCGGCGTATGAAGATATGCACCCGTGATGGCAACATATTCTGACCTGGATTGATCGCGCTCTGTCTCTGTGATCGGCTTATGGAGGCAGGTATGCTCGTGTCATGCCAATATATTCTGACCTGTATTGATCGCGCTCTGTGTCTGTGATCGGCGTATGGAAGCAGGTATGCTCGCGTCATGCCAATATATTCTGACCTGCATTGATCGCGCTCTGTCTCTGTGATTGGCGTATGAAGGCAGGTATGCTCGCGTCATGCAAATATATTCTGACCTGCATTGATCGCGCTCTGTCTCTGTGATTGACGTATGAAGGCAGGTATGCTCGCGTCATGCAAATATATTCTGACCTGCATTGATCGCGCTCTGTCTCTGTGATCGGCGTATGGAGGCAGGCATGCTTGCGTCATGGCAATGCATCCTGACCTGCATTGATCGCACTCTGCCTCTGTGATCGGCATGTAGAGGCAGGTATGCTCGCGTCATGCAAATATATTCTGACCTGCATTGATCGCACTCTGCCTCTGTGATCGGCGAATGGAGGCAGGTATGTTCGCGTCATGCCAATATATTCTGACCTGCATTGATCGCGCTCTGCCCCTGTGATCGGCATGTAGAGGAAAGCATGCTTGCGTCATGCCAATATATCCTGACCTGCATTGATCGCACTCTGCCTCCGTGATCGGCGTATGGAGGCAGGTATGCTCGCGTCATGCAAATATATTCTGACCTGCATTGATCGCACTCTGCCTCTGTGATCGGAGTATGGAGGCAGGTATGCTCACGTCGTACCAATATATCCTGACCTACACTGACCGCACCGCACGTTGGACCGGAGCGGCTTTGGGGCACACTCACAGTCGATGTTCTTCGTCGTTTTTAACCCATGAGCCCCGCGGTTTGGTGTTCCCCTGCATGTGGTTACGGATGGTGGCGCTCAGATCGAAGGTGATCTCTTCCCGTGTCTCCTCCGTGATCAGATTACGTCGTTGACGTACTACGCCTTACCACCACTCACAGCTAACTCACTCGAAACCGCCATCGTGGCCAGGAAGAAGGATTAACTGAAGGCTTTGCGTGATGCACTTCTGCGGTTGCGTGCGATGCTGGGCAGCGCCGGCTTCAGCACATTGTCTGCTTCGACTGGCCCCGTGCTTTTTACGTCGATTTAAGGCTGACGATTCACCAGAATGCTGTCTCATTTGCTGGACGACCCGCTGTGAGGCAGTTGTTCGCGACTTGGCCACTGTAATGCGTGAAATGGACTTATTCGCCCTTTCTCAAGATCGTTACCACTGTATGTGGTGGCACGTATACGCACCCAAGGGACTTCAGTGGTGCGAATATGTAATGCCAAAAGCAGGTTGTGTCCGCAGGAACCTGGTAGGCCGCAAACTGGGCCTCACCGCGTGGTCAGCATAGGTGGCAAGCATTTTCAGCCTGGAGCTTCCGCGTGTCACACACTGAAATGTCACGCAGCCATGATGGTATCAACACACGTGTCTCCGTTCGTATGCACGTATGTTCGTGATTTCTTTTACGAGTCCATCTCGGAGTCTCTTCCAAAACCCAGCCGTGCCACGGAAACAAGATTCCGCTACGGCGCCGGAACCAGTGACGACGCAGGCTACTGCTGGCGACTCATACGCGTCGAACGAATCTGACTGCCGTCGACGCCTCCAGAAGTCTTCATTGCCGGCCTTGATTGCCGGTGACCTTCATAGACAAAATCCGAACGCAAGTTTTGTGTCCTGCAGATCTCATTTATGATTCGAAAGCCTCTTTACAGCCAATTTTCATCAATATCCGGTGTCTCACCATCGAGCAAGTCCCAGGGATATGAACGGACATTTACACATGGGGTTGGGGGCGTAATCAGCGCTAGACAAACCAATGCTACGCATTTGTTAAAGGAAGCTTGCCGTATTTTTGTACTTTTCATCTATTGTTAGACCAGACGCATGCGATTTCTGAATAGCAACGTCAGTTTTCTCGGAATGCTTCTGAATAGCTCAGAATTTGCATTAGAAGAAGTCGCTCCTGCGGGAGAAATCTTATTGAACTCTCAGTTCACAGCTAGGAGAGCAACATGTTCCATCTGCCTTGATGTTGCAACGTGTGTGTTCTGTAATGTTTGCAACACACTGATTTGTAGAAATGATTATGTAAGGAATGCTGGGAAAGATTGGAACACTATTGAAACGAAAAGATATGCGAACATGAAGCTATTATCCCTCGAATTCAATGAGTAGTTATACTTACGTAAGCTGTTAGGCGCATTTGCGAGGAATGTCAGGCATAGGGACAGCGTAGTAATAGCCTTGTTCTCTCAGAGAAAAAAAAAACAGGAGAATGGAGAGATAGATGCGTTTATATTTCGGCAACATGCCCTTTATCGAAATGACTAACGGGAGTGACTACTGTTATTCGTTTCGATAAGGACATGCTGCCGAAATATCGACGCATCTATCTCCCCATTCTCCTGCTCTTTCTACGATGAATCAGACCATTGCTACTGTCTTACCTATAACAGTTATGCTTTGGCTTTGAATTCTCCCCTAGAAGTCAAGGATATGCCATCATCGACCCTACACTTAAAACACACGGTGTAGCGACGATGGCACACCCTGTAATCCCCATGACGTTTACCACAGTGCCTCTTTTCGAGGCGCACCTTGGCGTTGGGAGCAGGAGCATCACGTAGTTCATAGTGACGCAGGGCAATACAACACCGGGTACTCCAAAGTGTTTTGACTAGTAGGTGTCGACACATACTATACGTATACCAGAATCGGGATTAACACCAGATTTAGGATGTTGTACCAAGAATTGGCAGTGCTGTGCTAGCGGCATCTTTGGTTTGTTTGTGGCGATTAAGTGTAATCACATTTTTCAGTCGCAAAACTAGCGCAAAACACTTGAATTGTGGTGCGGTATTGGGGATGGTGGTTGGAGGATCAGGTTGTGTTCAAGTAATTTCAGATGCTTCTGGGCTAATCAGATGTATGTTGTTCTTTGCCAAGTCACACCATGTCTCAGTTTACATGTAATGGCTTATTTAAATATTCTGGAGCAAACCTGGTAATGTAATGATTCATTGCAGCACAACTCGCCAGTTATGAATGTTGTGGCCTAGGCTACAGGCTGTTGAATGCTTGTGGAATACTGCACGTGAGGTGATTGGCCAAGGCGTGCTCAGGTATATTTATGTTGGAGCTGAGGGTCTTGTTATTTTTTAATGCATGAATATTGAGACTGTTGTCCTATTGGTACTTTAATATTCTATGTAAGCACTGATAGCCTTTGTTCGCAGTGGCAATACCACCCATGACGTGGGCCAACCAGCAATAATGTCAGTTCAGCACAGCTGTGTGATTGCATTAGATGTGTTTATTGAGACATGAAAGGCACTGCAATGTAACAGAAATGTTTGGTATGATGCAATGTTGTGCACATTCCTGATATGACATTTTGCCAAAGGGGTTATCTGCCTGCACTGTTAAGAAAAGGACAGCATGTTGTATCTATGTAAAAATGTGTGTAACCGGGGCATAGTTTTGGGGTCTATTGATTTTGTTTCATCTATTTAATCTAAGGTCCATTGATAGTTTGTGTTGCCTTGAGCCAAGGCTGCATATGTTTCAGATACTGATGAACCTTTTAAATCTGTCTAAGCTGCCCATTTCACTTCAGCTGCTTAGGTGCACCTTTCCTACTCTGAGATCAATGGATGAAAGTTAAAGTCATAAATTACAAGGCTTGATGAGGAATAAAAAAATTATGTGATATTGGAGTTCCAAATATTTAATTTACAGGTCTTGTGATGTGAGGGCAAGATTTTCAGGTTAATTTATTGAGTGGAGCCAACGATAAAATGTTTGTATTCACCTCATGCGAAAAACCCTTTGTGCAAATGGTTTTAGGGAGCATGGTTACTTTGGCCATAGGTCTGTCAGGTGTTTAAGCTCTTCAAAATCAATCAAAGAAGTTTTATAAATTTTGTCATCAGGGCCTTTGTGCAGTACAGCTCGCCATTATAGCACTTATCATTATAATGCTTGCCATCCCACTTTTAAGCACAACTGCTTCCCAATCAGCGGTGCTTGCAATGTTACTATGCTATTGTTGCTGCGCTGGTCCTGAGGCGGCATTGCCGACCCTTCACAGCAGTGGCCGCCAGCATCACAACTTAAGAACCTAACACAGTGCCTGGCCCTACCTCTGGGCGCGTTGGACGGCCAGCTTTGGACCGCTACCGTCGCGATAGGTTCCATACGTCAGGCACAATAATGTTATGCGCCCCAGCCATAGGCTGTTGCACGTAGCCCGACGGCTGCATAACGCCTGCCAGGTATATTTGATAGACACAAAAATATCTTATGTGTATTCCTTGTAATAGCTCGCAGCACATTTCACAGCACAGCAGATGCATCTTCAGGCTATACATAATATGCATACATATGGATACCATATATATATATATATATGGTCTGAAGAACGTCATTTTAACATGGGAAACCTATGGATAGTCGTGAAATGTGCGCCGTTGCTGCCATATTTTGTACTAGACTTTAGACCCCTCCCCCCCATAGTAACGCATTGGTTAAAACTTAAACCAATGCGCTCCCCGATAACAAACCCTTGCTGCTCGCTGGGCCAATCACAAACGTTCTTTTATTCTCACCACTGGAGGCGCCACCGCGGTTGTCATGACGAGGACAATAACAACAACCGCAGGGAGGAAGCGTAGTGCTGTGACAAAGCGCTGACAGTGTAATTTGACTCCAAAATCATTAAAACTGATGTCGTTGTCATGCGCTGAGGGCGATGCAATGACACTTACCAGTGCTATTAAAGTACGCAAGGTCCTGATCCTGAGATTTCACTGGAGTATGTTTTTTTAATATGCGCAGGAGGTGAAACACTCCATTTTAGGAACGTGGCCACTTCGTCGCAGGGAGCCATAGCTAACTTACCAGCTTGTGTTAGATGACAGTAAGTGTCGCGCGTGTGTTTAGACGGCAGCGCAAGAAAGCACTCTGGAGGGCTGGATGAGTTCGATGTAAAGCACTGGGCGATAAGATAAAATACACTATTTGCGATCATTTGAAAGCATCCAGAGAAGTTTTAGACCTTGACAAAATGATCGGAAAAATACTAGTTATAAAATTTGAGCAACTTAAGCACTCTGTAATGGATGTTACGTGGAACGAAGCGGCTGAAAATCGGAAATATCCCAGCTTTTTATCTCTGAAGCAATTCGCGTTTACTAACACTTGTAGTATAGCTTGTATCACTTTGTGAGTTGTAACGCTTTATGCTCGATTGTTGGCCAATTTGTGCAGCGTTCAGACCTTATCCGCCTCGCACTTGGGTGTGGGACAGGTTCCAATGGGAAGCTTATCACCATGAAAGAAACAAAACATGATGCCGGATATAACAGTCAAAATCTTGCCTAGTTGTACACACTCTGAATCTGAATCCGTCTGGCAAGCTACACTCTGCACAAAGGCGTGCCATTATTGACCGTACACTTAAAACACACGGTTGTAGTGATAGTGGCGCACCCTGTAATGCACAGTTCCTGTACGTAAATAAAGTCCCAGGGTAGCATGGGAAGCCATAATGTCATCGAACTTCCATGTGGTCCTTTGAAAGCGCCACTCAATCACTGTATCTATATTGTTGATGCTGTCTTACCCAATTCTGCTCTCGTTACACCAAACACGGAGGTGCAGAAAGAATATCATCCACCTTAAATGCATCATCGAAGACGTGTTGAAACATTTTTGTGCATATGTGGTCGTTTATTTGCACAAAATTGTGGGACACTACAGACGTACAAATATGTGGTCACGCAGCTCCCATGGCTTACAGAAGTGCCTGCCTGGCGTGTTTAAAACCAGTATAAAGCAACCCCGGCCTGTATCTGTCTGAAGCCAGCCCCATATTGGCGACAGTGTTACATCGCACCACCGCTACATCTAACCCACGCCTTACATCCGTCAAGTCCGGAAAAGGCGGAAGATGTGCCATCCGGGCAAACAGAGACCTCGATCGGCCAGGTGTGACTTGAGGGACTGATATTGGCGGGGCAAAGATAAGCTCTCGCGGATGACTAAGGTCCCGGGCAGCTAACAGAGCGCTTACAGGTACTCAAACGTCTCCTGGCTGGGCAATAAGGGCAACTCATTCGCACTCACGCGTGTTCTCTTGCCATTCTCGTGCCTGGCGCAGACCAACTGCTGGCAGCAGCCGGGGAACGCCTTGCGCCTGTCTCCGACCGCGATCCGGCAGAACAGGTGACGCGCGTGCATGTCCTTGAAGTCCACCAATTTGCGGACGTCGTTACATCTGTGGACAACAGTCGGTGAATCAAGCTCATGAGCTGCTGCTTATTCTCAGTTAGCTTCTCTACCAGCGCTTTTGCTGATATCCCAGGCTTTCACCGAAATTACGGTTTCCCATATCACAGCCAATATGGGCTATCTTATAAAGGCTCTTATAGCACGGGGAGATTTATCTTAACGTCTCGCTTTGTCAGCTTGGAAAATATACCACAAGGCACTTGGCCATGACACATTGTGAGGTCAAAAGAAAGGAATCATGCCATCTATTCATCCATTTGCAATTTTACATGAGCAGAAATCGGTAGCACATACTCAGCCACAACGAAAAATACACGATGGTTATGTCTAGAGGTTTTAAGCAATCATTGACAATTTCAGAGCCGTGAACTTAAGCAGAAAAGCAAGAAGTGGCGAAGGACTGTAGCATGATCCGTTATCCCCTTTGAAGGGGCTCGCTCTGCACAGGGACCACACGTCGGTGTAGGTATCGGTGCTCTGGCGGGATGAGCTCACAACCAGCCCAGGTAGTCGCGAGGCGATCACCCCAGGTAGTCTCGAGGCGACAACCCCAGGTAGTCGAGAGGCGACCACCCCAGGTAGTCGTGAGGCGATCACCTCAGGTAGTCGTGAGGCGACCACCTCAGGTAGTAGCGAGGCGACAACCCCAGGTAGTCGTGAGGCGACCACCCCAGGTAGTCGAGAGGCGATCACCCAGGTAGTCGAGAGGCGACCACCCCAGGTAGTCGCGAGGCGATCACCCCAGGTAGTCGAGAGGCGACCACCCCAGGTAGTCGTGAGGCGATCACCCCAGGTAGTCTCGAGGCGATCACCCCAGGTAGTCGAGAGGCGATCACCCCAGGTAGTCGAGAGGCGATCACCCCAGGTAGTCGAGAGGCGACCACCCCAGGTAGTCGCGAGGCGATCACCCCAGGTAGTCGAGAGGCGACCACCCCAGGTAGTCGTGAGGCGATCACCCCAGGTAGTCGCGAGGCGATCACCCCAGGTAGTCTCGAGGCGATCACCCCAGGTAGTCGAGAGGCGATCACCCCAGGTAGTCGAGAGGCGACCACCCCAGGTAGTCGCGAGGCGATCACCCCAGGTAGTCGCGAGGCGATCACCCCAGGTAGTCTCGAGGCGATCACCCCAGGTAGTCGAGAGGCGACCACCCCAGGTAGTCGCGAGGCGATCACCCCAGGTGGTCGTGAGGCGATCACCTCAGGTAGTCGTGAGGCGACCACCTCAGGTAGTCGCGAGGCGATCACCCCAGGTGGTCGCGAGGGCGACAACCCCAGGTAGTCACGAGGCGACCACCCCAGGTGGTCGTGAGTCGACAACCCCAGGTAGTCGCGAGGCGATCATCCCAGCCAGTCGAGAGGCGACCACCCCAGGTAGTCGCGAGGTGATTCAGGGTTGCCAGCTACAGCATCCAAGAAGCCTTCGCGGGTATTATTTCCTGTGCTCAGTCGGCCCCCCTACCCATGGTGCTGTGCCCATAGTCACCCACGAAGCATTTTCAATGAGTTGTACTCACCTATTGTTGCTTGTATTTTCCAGCACTTTAGCTCTATATTATGGAGAACTCTGTAAAAGCTTACATCGAAGCTTCTCTTTTGCGTAAGTATTGCGATTAAGCAGCCTGAGGGATGCCAGTTGTGACATAGTAGACAGGTGGAGACTGTAGCACTGGAATTTCTTGAAGTCTCTACCCCACGGTTCGTGAGCGTCTTACCGCTCCCTCGTATCAGCCGTATCCACCGCCATCGCCCATACTGATACCATCCAGATACCATCTGGATACCATCCAGAACCACAGTCAACAGTTTTACAAACTAGGAGGATATGGACAACCATGCTCTCCAACCGATGCAATCCCGACTTCCTCTAGGCAATCCCCAATTCCCCTAAACATTTGCAGCCCAGTTCCATGCTTACGCGATGCGGTCTATGAAGAGGGTGCCCTTCTCCTTGACACACTTGCTCATTTTGCAGTTTGCGTTTTTTGGGACCCCATTCCTCGCCGATGTTGTAAAAATTGTCCACCGCTGGATCGTAGCACTCGTTCTTGTGCTCTGTGGACAAACCGGAGTTGTAAGGTTCGAACTCGACCTGGCTTATGACACTTGTGTTGGCGGACGGGTTTGTGTGACACAGGTTTGTGTGAACATATATACATATATATATATATATATATATATATATATATATATATGCCAACATCAGTTGCTGTTAGCTGGTTTTCCGATCGCCGGCTGGCGAACCCGGCTTCGGCGACTGGCCGGCTGGGCGACTTTGTCTCCAGCTGATCAGCTGGTCAGCGGCAGTTAGCTGGTTAGCTAGAAATTGTTAATGACTTGTGCGGGGTCCCAGAATTGGCTTGACCGTTGGATGTGAAATGAAAAAAACAACATTCTCCATTTTTGCAAGGGTGAGAACACAATTTCAACTTTATCCAGGAATCGAAAACAAAGCCGATTCCCCAAGATCCCAGTACACAGCTCGGAATATACTTATGACCAAAAAAAGTGCCCAACTTCATCACGAAAAACACACCAAACGACGCAAACAATTAGAATACGCCATCGCAATCTATGAACTCCAATGCCTGAATGCAGATTGTAGGCTGTGTGATATTATCCGCATTGGCACAACAACAACCCTGGCAATGCTGCATTTACAGGTCGGTACTCCTAAACATCACTTCCAGAAAGCATACCAACAAAGCCTAACGCGACAAATGCCCACACTTAACACCAGAATTCTGCTTCTTGTAATGAAGTACGCCGGCTCTCCGTATTACAGGTATCCTATATAAGAGGAAACAATTCAAACATGAGCAGAGTTGAAATCTTGTATAAACCTTGCTGTCTCGTATGGGACGGCAAGCTGACATGTGGGAACTGGTCCCCAGTCCCTAATATGCCTACTGACTGTCATATTTTGGCATGCTTTTCATATATTTTCGGATGGCGGTTTTTGCATGCGAAGCAATATTGTGCGGTTTTTTTCAAATTTGTGCGAGCCTGATTATTTAAAAGCTTCGAAATATGCTTCGCCAGACGATAGATAGCGCACCTCTAAAACTTTGTGCCGGAGGTAAATGTGTATGCTTGTCATAATTGCAATATGTATGTCAATTCTCGAAAATAGCAGCTATGAGTTACTCATAAGACTTATAGATATTCCTCGATATCTTGACATTTCCAGACCTTATCTCATTGTTGGAAAACACGACTGGCACGAGTGATCAAGTCTTGAATTTCGTCTGGACGAGCGTCATGCACCTCTGTCTTATAGCACGTTTGGGCGCTGACACTACAAATATTGTTATGGTTACTGGGAGATATCCAAAATACATCATGATGAAAACAAAAATGCTAAAAGTCACATAAGATAATCAATCAGATCATCGAATTTTGTCACTTCCTATGCATTTTATACACATTCAAGCAACCATGGAAATATTTTGTCTTCTCCGTACCAAAAACGCTAAAAATATAGAATTCAGAACTGTCATAATTACGTTATTGAGGGCTAAACTGAACCTTGACACAGGGTTGTCTGACAGTTTTGTAGTGTGTTTAAAGCCCCGTTTCCTAAAATCGTTAGTCAGCTTTACAGATTAGACCCGGTCAAGATATGAGCCGGTCACGAAAGAATCGGATGGGCGGTTTGCTTAGGATGAAAGCTGATTCATTTATCAAGCGGGACCAACTCGAGGTTCCACCCACGCCCGCAATCACTCACCTGTGGGATTATTAGCCCTCAACTTACAAGTGGAGGCAAGCTTCCATCAGCTTGCACGCATACTTTATTCAAAAACAAATTCCCGTCTCAGGTATGTAATCTGTATGCTTTCCGTAGGTGGCGTCACATTATGTTACTGACTTTTATCACCGGAAACAACTACGTTGAAGCGTTTGTCGACTTGCAGAGAACAAAAATTACGGCACGTGTCTCACCTGGCGCAACTGGGATGCGAATATATCTGTGCACTTGCTGGCCGAGCGTCAGCTGGACGGTCAGCGCAGTCACGATCAGGTAGGTCCCACATGGTGCCGGCCGTGCTGGAGCGATGCTGCTGTGAGTCAGCGGCGCCGGCCGGGCCGCTCTTTATAGCACGCGCCGCTGGGCCGCCTCCGCGCGCTCGGTGACGCGCTCTAATGCCCATTGGATCGGAGCGAGGGGGCCGGGCTTAACTTGGGCCGACTTAACGTGCCGTTGGAGCCACGTCACACGGACTGATCCCGAGCGGTTTGTCACGCAGGTGCTTTGCTACCGAGGACTGACATCGGGAAAGGTCACGCCGAGGAGCAAAAAAAAAAACAGGATGTGTCAGGAATCGATCCTGCTGCTGGCTGAAGGCTGTTGGACGCATGCGCTTGTCGTAAGACTGTTTATGTGCCGCTATTTCGGTGTCCTGCTACCGCATTCTACAGGTTCCCTAATGCCCAGATTTGTTCAGAAAAGATCTTAGGTTTCTAGAAAATGTCTGGATTCCATGGAAGACGAAACCGGCCTTTGAGTAAATGGAATTCTCCGGTTAAAAAATTGGCATATGATCGAGCGATAACATAATCAAGACCACGATCAACAAAGACACTTGGCTACAAGAGTTAACCATATAACTTAGGTGATTGATCACAGCATCAGTCGGCATGAGCTGACGCCTGACAGCAGCTAAGATTTAGCGCCTTATCGGTACAGGTCGTGCGCCGGTTACAGGTCTGACCGGTGAGTTTAATTTAGTACCAGTGCGCAGACAATGATGTCATGGTTGCTGCTGCGTATGCGGCCAGACAGCAGCCGGCGCAGTCCGGTGACTCGGCTGTCGGCCGGTGACGTGGGAATGCCTCTGGGGGGCACGGCCCAGCGCCCCGGACGCTCAGCACCTCACTATCAGCATCCCCGGACGCTCAGCACCTCACTGTCATCATCCCCGGACGATCAGCACCTCAGTGTCATCATCCCCGGACGCTCAGCACCTCACTTGCATCATCCCCGGACGATCAGCACCTCACTGGCATCATCCCCGGACGCTTAGCACCTCACTGTCAGCATCCCTGTTTCGGCCCGGGATCGACAGGCAGCCAGCGAATACCAGGGGTGCTTCTAATTCCAGGCAGGCTTCTTGCTTTCTTGATGTGTGTTGACGAATGTGACCTGCAGTGCTTGGCCTTGTGGAGTGATAGTCTGGTGCGCTTTCTGCGAAGATAGCTTTGCAAGAGATGACCTGCGTCCTTCTGGGTTGGCTAGTTGACAAACTACTCAAGCAATTTCGCATCAGGCATACTTGCTCCCCCCCCACCCCATTTTTCTCCTTTGCCTTCCCTTCCCACTTAACAGCCAGATGCTTTTCGTGTATCTGGGAGATACAAGTTGTGCAAGCGTCAAACAATCAAAGACCTGCCGGAAAGCTCGAGCAATGAATATGTGTGTGTGTGTGTGTGTGTGTGTGTGTGTGTGTGTGTGTGTGTTTATAACCATATACATATATATATATATATACATATATATATATATATATATATATATATATATATATATATACCATAACACACCATCAATCGTATGAGTAATGCTATGTCCGTTCAATAGCTCAGCCGGTTAGAGCAGTTGCCTTTTGCTTGCGGGGTGAAAAAAGTTTCTGTTTTACCAGATATGGTAGGTGACAGAAACTGAGGCGCTCAACAGACAATAACAACTTGCAACAGAATATCCCGGCTAGCTGAAACTCAAATCTTGATATTGGTCTGTACTCGCTAACGCTTGCAACGTGAGCGTGTGCAGAGCACATGTCGAAGCGTTAATGTTTCGCTATATGAGCAAGTTGAGCCATAAGCTGCCTCCATGCATAGTAGTTTTAACCCGGATAGTTTTAGCAGGTGCCAGAAACATGCCACAAATTATACTTAATCAGTGCTGACGTCACAGGTCAGTGGTAGCACAGTGCTTTTTCAATATGCCCTCACATCAGTGCTTTCGCAGGTTTTTCAACCAAGATTCACCTTAAAAAAAGATTCACCTTAAAAAAAGATTCACCTTAAAAAACCCTGGTGATCTAGGAGGATTGTTGTTTGTGGATACCTGAGCTGTAGCTGTAGAGGTGAAAGGAAGATGTTGGAGCGACACGTGTCAAGGATTCATCCGTGGCTTCCTGCTGCTGACAGGAACAGTGGCGTTGAGGCGAGAGGCCGAGTATCGCTGGCGTAGGCCTCTTTCATTGCCCGCCGCACCTCAGAGCCGGGACACTGATCGGTGGATAGGCGTGAGACAAACACTTGTGATTTTAATCGTATTCATATAAAACTATATCAAAGTGCTGGAGGTGTTTAAAAATGTTGCATGCATTTGTTGATACCAATGTTGCATGGGTTTTGCTCTAAATAGCTGGGACCATGTCAGGAAGGGCGAGTTCTGCCCCCGTAACGATTATGCAAGATAGTGAAGGTCGCCCAGCTTTCCAGCCGATTGTACGATGACGTCACAAAACCAAAAGAGACATTGTCTCCAGGTGCTTGTCGAACCATTTTACCGGTAAATGGAGGGCTACAGGAATGCGGTTGTTCAAAATACATAGGGGTGACGAAGGAAGGGGGAGGAGGGTGCAGAGGAAAAAATGGCTGAGCCTGCCTCCGAAATTCACTCCAACTAGTTTTCCCCCCATATCTGGCGCGGTTTCTTTTACAGTTGGGAACAGTGGTGTGGTCTCTCAAAATTACGTTTGGCGGGCTGAGCCCCCAAAATTATGAATAATGGAAAAAACGGGAAAAATAATAACCTAAAAATGGGAAACTTCATCCCTGGTTAGGTGGCACGGTACCCTCACCCCTTAACTGAAAAGGAAATTTCACGCCTCTGGGTTGGTTATGTGAAGCATGCCTTTATCTGATGTTTTAATTAGTTTATTCTCAATCATCATGCAGTGTCGATGGCCAGTAAGTGACATTTTCGCGCAAATGAGACTCCCGAAGCAAAAATGTTGATGGCTATGCCGCATTTTCATTTCATTTGTCTTTGCTTTCGTGGTTTATTTCATTTAGAGTAGTAATGCAACGGTTTCTAAAAGAATTGGCTCCAGGTGACAGTTATACGTTGCCAGATTTCGCCGCTGACAAAAAGACACTTTTTCACCCCTGTCTTTTCGACCTATGCGTGCCGATGTGGGATTGGCTTGCTGTAGTTTCCCCGCTTTTGCCCCTGACTAGGATGGCCTGCGGCCGGTGGCAGCTGGCGCGCTGAAGGCCACGCGACTCCAGCTGCAGTCGGATGGCGGGGCCGGCGCTTATTGCCGACAAGCGCTGCTTAACGTCCACACTCATCCTAGAAATGTACTCAATGCAAAGGTTTTTTATTACAACCGGCCGCCAGGCTCATTACAGATAATCAAATGATGGTGGGATTCCCTCATTGCTTACTACCATCGTTTTTCGTGTTTTTTTTTTTTAGAAATGCTTCATTTTAATTCTTCCCTCCCATGGTATCCTTGTGTGTTTGAGTGATAACTAAAGTGATTGAGCTCAAAGAGTGATTATCACCACGCACTGTGAGCACCATACATAAACAGGCCAATTCCGCCGCTTACCGTGTTGATCGTCAAAGATTGCCTTAGCCGGTGGCTTAAGATGTGGCTAGCGATAGCTGGTGATGAGGTCCCTGGAGGCTCTATGGCAATTACCGCCATTTTAAATTTTAGCGTTGCCTAGCTCACTGGGGCAGCTAGGATTTTTGCGAGGGCCGTAGAGATTAATGCTTCCAACATTTCTGCGCCACTGATCGGCCCCCCATCCCACAAACATTTGTTTATCTGCCTTTGGTTTTAGAAACGTGAAGACGACGTTTTTACGCTTCTAGCTCAATCTAACGATGTTTCGTCTAGCTGTATTTTTCGTGCTGGGAACGCAAGCCAAGGCACGCACACATAAAGAAGCCCAATTCCAGTGCTAGTGAAAAATCTGCGCATTTTTAAACACCAGTCGCTTACTTTCAGTATAACAAGTGCGAAAATGGAATTTCTGAGTTAAAGTCGTCAAAAGGGGAAACATGTATCGGATCAGTGTCTCTAAGACTGAAGCCAACCGAGAAAAACGAATATTTTTCGATTTCCCATTCGTAAGGGCGTGCGCACAAGACCCTTAGGCGCGCACTAGGCGCACACTGCTACCTATGTGAATCTGAATCTGAATTGTGTTGCGTGGAATGACGTTTGCCATGTATTCCCTGGATATTTTTTTAGCCAAGACCGCTGTTGCGTATGCTGATGTCGGTGCGCGTAAAAGCCCTTCCAAAACGGCGGCGGCCGGCTATCACATTGTGGAACGCGCCGTAGTGTCTTTTTAGAATGCCATCCAAGACGACGGGGGATGAATTATGATTGGAATCGTTTCGAGGAGAAAAAAGTACAGTTAAACTGCATTAAGTTGGCGTAAAAGTTTGCAACAATAAGCAAAAGACCAGACGGATAAAAGCTCAGGCTTTACAGTATATCAATATCAAACGGCATTTCCAAACAAACTGCGCACCGCGCAATGCCGGCCTTCCACTGAGTGTTACGATAAGATGAGGTGTAACACGTGCGATTGAAAACGCTGTCCCACAATGGCGCTTTGCCTGCGCCCCGCGCCTTAATGCTGTGATGGAGATTGCAAGTGAGCTTCGGTGGCTTTTCTAATGCGTCAAAGCCAGTTGGGCTCTGCAGCTAAAGCGTTGGCTGTTGACGATCGAGGGTTTTCGGCACAGAATACAATGCGCCACCAGTGGCGAGGCCTCCCCTCGATCATGTTTCATTGCAGCGACATGTTCTTCCAGTCTGGCGTATTCTGTCCAACCGTAAGCTACACAACCAACTGATGCCACCACTACAACTAATATAGCTTTACTGCTAGTTGAAGATCATTGCCTACGACTATGAAGTGAGGATCTAATAGATGAAGCTATTTGCTCATCATGCCAGGATAGCAGGACTGTCTACTTTTATTTTGTTCAAGGCGGGCTCAGCTCAAAACAATTATTTTTGGAAGGAATATTACAAAAAGCCAAAAAGTTAGACATCACACAAAGCATTCAATGGATGGGTCTTGTTGATGTCGTGACTGTTATGATTCTCAAACAAGGACGATTTCATCAATGTTCAGTTTATGAAAATGCCGGTAGTGTAGTGGTTAAGCGCGTCTGCGTTAACCACTGCGCGTCTGGGAAACCAGAGGTACGGGGTTCGATTCCCCGCGGTGCCCGCCCTTCCTGCCAGGGTGAGGGGCAGGCGGCGCCATATAGCCTCAGCAGCTGAGTGCGTCGTAAAGCCCCAATGACGCACACATCTAAATAGACCTTTAGCGCAGTACTACCAGCCAGCATCCATCACATTCCTCTTCTTCTTTTCATAGTCATTATCACTATGTATGCCTAGCCGCCTACGTTGTCTTCGATGCCCATCTGTTTTGCTGGTGCAACGACTAAAGCAGGCGATTTTCACCCAACGCCCACAGAAGTATAACGCCAAAGGCCTGTGCAGTGGTTGTCGCAGCTGTAGCGTGCCACGATGCATGCCTTGTTTTCAGCGGTGCGGCTGCATGTGGCACATGTTTATATAACCATGGTATATAAGACATGCAGGTTTTGTGAGTGGTACCCTTACATTGGGTACTAGAATACAACAACCAAAATATATGCATGTGTAGATGATTTTCATTATTCGTGATCATCTTTGAACTTTAATTAGCAATCTGACCTTGCATTTTACCCCCTACGTGAAAAATGGCTGCATAAATCGACTCCCTGCCATAGAAAACTCCTCTAACACGGTGTTACGCAACCATCCAAACCATTGAGAAAAAACCTTGAAGTTTGACCAAAATTCAAGAATGTGGCAGCCACCATCTGGATTCTGAGAAATGTTCAAATTGCACGAGTGGCAACAAAGCTAACTTGGACCTCCTAGCTACACAACTCGACTACCGTACACATAAGAATGAACAGGGTTCCCAAATAAGGCATGTTTTGTTCCCAGTGTACTGAAACCGCATATTGAACGCCTGCCTGGAATGAGCGAAACGATTTGGCTAAAACTGTTGCGCTAGTAGGTAACGAGTGGGCTGTGCTTGTATGAAAATTTCTAGGTCTGTGCTAATAGCTTGTCTATTCTGATGCATTAAGATGGACCAAGCAATTGCATTAAGGTCACGGCTTGCAATGCCCCGAAAGATTTTCAGGCATCTGGTAAAAACACAGCTAAAGTTTTAATTATTTGAGTCTCCCTAAAACACTGACAGAGTTGCAGCCCAAAGTCACCTTTTCTATTTGCCGTCTGGCATGGACACGGTAACTGGGGGAGCCAGGAGGGGCAAGGAGATGCTTCTAAAACTTTGTAAAACTAAAATTTCCCAACTTTCTAAAACCCCAACCTTGACCTCATGATCCTAAAATGACCAAATGGCTATATAAAGCACAAATGACCGCCAGATGGTTAAATGGCGCAATGGCGACGGGCGGATGGACAGCCGCGGCCATCAATTCACAAAAGCCGACGTCTCAGATCGTGGTCAGCCTAAATAGCAGCGGTGAAGATTTGGGCACGGAGACATGACGAGCCCGTGGCTCAGACGCAGACCAAACTTTAACTAAGCGAAACCAAAGCTAAGTTTAGAGGATCATAAAACAAAGGCGTGGGCGATCTTAAAGCGATGTGGCAAACACCGCAAGCGCTGTGTATTTGCAAGCACCATAAACGTTGTGCTCTAAGCAATAAGCATGATTTTTCTGCACGATATGCTGGTTCAATGTGGATAGCGTGCCGCTTGCCGCAGTACAAAGTTCTGATCCTATTTGGATTTGCATGCCTTTTGGTATCCCCTACCAGGACCAGCCTGAGCCTCAAACAAGCCATATGATGATGGACAGCGGTCGGCCTTACCGGAACCCGTGCATCGGCCGGTACCAGCGCCACCACCTGATGTCGTGACTTCACCAGAGCCAGCGCCGCCACCGGCCCTCGTGAGATGCGGCGCTTGCTGCGGGTGTCGCAAGCGTCAGCAAGCAAGCGACACCCGGTCCCAACACTCACCAGCCCTGGTCACCCAGTCCCAACACTCACCAGCCCTGTCACCCAGTCCCAACACTCGCCAGCCCTGGTCACCCAGTCCCAACAGTCGCCAGCCCTGATCACCCAGTCCCAACACTCACCAGCCCTGATCACCCAGTCCCAACACTCACCAGCCCTGATCACCCAGTCCCTACACTCACCAGCCCTGATCACCCAGTTCCCAACACTCGCCAGCCCCTGGTCACCCAGTCCCCAACGCTCACCAGCCTTGGTCACCAGTCCCAACGCTCACCAGCCCTGGTCACCCAGTTCCTACACCCAACAGCCATGGCCCCAAGTCCACACTCACCAGCCCTGATCACCAGGTCCCAACAGTCCACCAGCCCTGATCACCCCAGGGCCCAACACTCACCAGCCCTGATCACCCAGTCCCAACACCCCACCAGCCCTGATCACCCAGTCCCAACACTCGCCAGCCCTGCTCACCCAGTCCCAACACTCACCAGCCCTGGTCCTAACTTGCACATAGGGAAAATAACGCAAGATTCGTGTCAATGGTGCCGCTCTCCTCAACGGATGTGATCCGCCGTCCGCAAAGAGAAGTAGAGACATTGGAAAACATATTCCAGTGAAGGAAAATGTGTGTAGCTCACAGCTGGTAATCAGTCACACCAGCCCTTTTTGTCGTAAAGGTTACTAGACAAGGGTCTGATTAGGTATCAATGTGAAATCTAAACAAATTTGGAAAGGTAGGGACAGGGACCATGGTTTGCGGTCACGGCTAAAATTGGTCGCAAATTCTTACTTCGTGTACGTTTGTGTTGCATTATCTATATGCGAGGTTCAGGCTGAGAAGGTTAAAAAATGTCCACTGTTTTGCCCCCGCCCCAGCTCACTTCGAGAGGATACACCCCTGCTGGCAGAGAAGTCCCATATCGCTGGAGAAAGCGGTCTGAGATGCTTGCCTTAGTTGGCATCTTGCACCTAGCCACAAGACCCCAGAAAACACTCCACCAACCAAACCGCACAGGCAGCCAAGTAAGAGAATTAGTCCGTAGGCAAAAAGCCTTTCAACCAACCGCGGCTTCAAGGTATCACACGCATGCCAACACACCACAATTTGAAGTGACACCTGTGACGAATGTAACTAACTCCCTCAGCAGAATCCGTCGGGGCTAAAATAGTATTGCGCAGCAAGAAGAAAAAACTGTTAGATATCAATATCTGCATATGCTTGCATGCTTTGCATTGAGAATTGGACGATCAGCAGAACAATTTGCAACTAATATTATGCGCATCGGAGCGTCATGCCTCAAAAATGAAATTGATGAGAAGGCATAACAAGCATTAGCGTACGATGTCATTGCTGTTGGCTGCCGACGGATGCAGGGGCTGCGGGTGAATATAAGTATGTGTTTAATGTCACATATCAATCCATAGCATGACACCTTCGATGACGTTACAGATAATGCAATGGCAGGTGGCAAGCAGCATCGGTTGAACTACGAATGCATCATCACGCAGACATAGCTCTATCTTGGGGCATTCCTTTCCTAATGTTCAATTGCCTGTAGTTCCTCCGGTTTACGGCCGTTTACAACTGATGTCGCTCTGGTGCCTGCCCACAGGTGTATTATCAGGGTACACCTGATGAGCATGATAGTCAAGCATGACAAAATGACGTCATCATAAGCAGTTTAGCAGGGGTGTTGCCAGTCTCGTGGTGCTAGTGCGTGTGCCATATACCATCACGCCTGATGGAGTCTGGCGTTTTCTCTGCGGTAGTTTTGCATGGTTTTGGTATAAACATGTGCGTTATGGGAAGCATATATCGCAGGGGGGTGCTTCCATTGCAACAGACTCTTGGTCCATACCGTTCCGGCTAAGGGTGAAATACAAGAGCGATTATGTTCGGTTGCTGTGACAATTGTTGGGGTTAACGAACCGCTCTTTGGGATCACAATTTTTGGTTCTTCTGAGGGTCTCCTGCTCTGCCTGTTCGCCTGTTCCCCAGCGCTTTGAGCACCAGGAGCAAAAGCGAGGAGCAGGTGGTCATGTCACTCTCCTAAAGCTGTAAGCCCCTAACAGTAAAGTGAGGCATCCAGAGTCCTGACGTCAGCGGCAGCCAACGGAAAGGGCCGCATTCTCGAGCGCGTATCACAGCAATCCGATGCCGCTCAGTGCACAGACGTGTCGTAAGGCACGCGAGGGGACCGGGTGCTGGCCGCCTAGGGTGCACCGGTGCACGCGTGGCTGCACAGCAGCTTGGCTTTGATGCGCTGCTGCAGGCAACCGCGGTGCTGAGCGCCGTCATGCAGCCGTCTCGCCCCCCCCCCCTCCTCCGCGCGCAGTCATCCCCCCCTCCCCTGTCACGCAGCAATCCGCGTACCACCCGAGCGCCGTACACCGGCTCCTGACGTGGCTGCCGTGGTCACAACGAAGGCCCGCCGGTCTGAGCCGGTTCAGGCGATCGCTGTTCCGCTAACCAGCGCCCACAGACGGCTCAGCTGACACGCCAGGCTGGGCTGAAGACGGCCTTCAGTGATCGGACCGACGCCGCGCGTGGTACTCGCTCGGACTCAGTGACGGTCAGAGGCAGTGGGAATCCAGCTAAAGGTCCCAAGTGGAGATTCGGCAAATCGGTTGATCAGACGTTAGCGCCTCGTTTTTCGCAGCCCAATGCCGCCCGCTGAGATAAAAGTATGTGCGGTCGCAGTTCAGTGCGACACACGGCTTATGAATATGCGGTTAACCCAAATATGTGCGAAAAGTGGTAGCGCGAATTCAGCAGCCATGGAGCCATATGGCAGCACAGGAATGGCGCCTTCGATAGTCTTACCTGGAATAATTATTGGCAGTACGTAGTCAAAGCATCCTCAGAAATTGTACTATCCATACGATAGTGAGCTCCCCTTGCCCGGCATACAAGACCGTCAACACGCGTCGGCCCTTGCTAGGCGTCGCTGCGTAAACAGTCACGACTGACCGCACTTGCTCCGAGTCTCAGCCAAGTACGAATGGGCTTCCCGCACTGACGTCACAGGTCAGTCAGGTGGCCATCGGTTGAAAGGGCTTACCTAAAGAAGTGAATGGGTTTCCAATGGTCAATGAATGGGTTGGCGTCAGGCAAAAGAGGTCAGGAAGTCCGCGGTCAGAGAGGTCAGGGGTCAGGCAGCGCGAATACTGAAATTTCTGAGTTCAGGTAGGTCGGACGACGGACCAGGTAGTACGACGACTCCACAGACCAGTCAGACAGGTTCCGTGTATGACAGATGCGGATCATGAACGCTGGAGATAGGCGGCACGGGCGTCAGGCAGGTTCACGGCCAGATGGTTTCGTAGGTCACGGAAGCCGGAGGTCAGGCCACCCAGGAATCAGGCAGGGCGGGGTCAGGCCACCCAGAGGTCAGGCAGGCGGAGGCAGACTGCCCAGAGGTCGGACAAGACAGAGATCAGGCATGTTGGCGGTCGAACAGGTCGGAGGTGCGACCGTTCGGAGGTCAGGCAGGTCAGGTCGGAGGTGAGACGGCATGAAGTTGGGTCGGACGTTAGGGAGATCGGTGGTCGTGCGAACCGGAGACCGGACAGCGATGCTCGGCCTCTTAGGTATTCATGTACAAGGTTTAAGTATTCTCTCATAGAAATACCTGTTGAATATAAGGACGTTGAGATTTTGACATGACCGTATGGCTGCATGTTGACCACACGTGGAATGTGTGCTCAGAAACTCCCGAGTATTGGTTACGATAAGAATGAGCGGAGATCCTTAATGCCATGTAACTGGTGTTATACAAGTGCTTGCGAACTCGCTTCGCTGAGCGAGGTAGCTGAACCGTTGAAAAGGTCGATGAAGACCTGTGGCGTTCTATGCACGCATTGCCTTTGCATTGCTTCCGCGCGCATTTAATATTTTTCAAAGGATTTCCTGACAAATCTCAAATCCCTCTGACGGCCGGATGCCGACGGAAACTGGGTATGATACGCTGACTACCAACAACGCATTTGGGTCACGGGGAGCAAAGTTCGCCTGCAAGCCGGTTCTTCGTGCAGCATCATTGAGAGAATCGCTTACAACCTTACATGGAAACCGGTCGGTGACCGCTCACCCTTCCCCCAGCCCTCTATATGTATGTTTGCGTGTTGGGAGATGGTTGTTAAAAATGCCTGAACAACACGATTTTATCTGTTTCAAGGAACACCGCAAGCCATGAAAACAGCGTTAATAAGAACATGAGCTAAACGCTGCTATGGTGATCACTGATCCCACGTCATATGGTCATGCTTTGAAGCTCATGAAACGCATAAAAACAGTGAAGTAAATAATCCGGAAGCATCATTGCAGGTGTGCTTATGTAATTAGCCGGCCATCTATCCACTGAGACAAATTTAGCAGCCGTCCAGCTTTCAGCTCTTGTTCTCCAAATTTCCACTGCAGGTGGAATGTTGTGATGCGCTTAAAAGCTTTAAGAAAAGCCGTGATTGCTACCACTACGAAAATCAGATCTCCGTAGCTTCGCCACTGCCACCTGCCAACTCTGCTGAAATGCTTCTATGTCGTCACACTCTGTTGCGGCTTCAACACCCCAACCCTGCGATGCCATCAGGTGCTGTTTTGCGGTAACAGCGGGCGTCACTTTATTATAGTAGCTGCATTCCTGAGTCCTTTGCGTCGAATGTTTTGCAAATTATTCTTGGCTCAATACACGTAGTTTTCTGACAGTTTTCAGCGCAAGAGATCCAAGCAACGCAAGAAGATCGTCGCTGTGGCTCTCTTTTTCACCATAACGGAGGAACGAACAGCCGACGGCTGCGGGACGCCGGCGACATATGGGCGCGTGCGCCGTTCGTCAATCTTCTTTAAAAATCGCCGGCGGTGGACTAAGCGCCCGAATCAATGCTACAGCCGAACTTCGGAGAGCAAGATTTTAACCTGGCCGTTTGGTGACTTTGTTGTGGGGAGCAGATTCTAGCCCATTTGTATCAGAATTTCTCAATGCGCTTCCGGTTCATATATTTACTACTTTGGTATACTTTTGTTAGCTTCGGTGCGTGGCTAAATAGCGAGAAATCTTCAAGCTAATAGCAACGCGTAGCTCTGGGTTCTTATTACCCACTACTCCAAACAAGAGCGGACCCAGAAGGGTGGGAGGCACGAGGCCATACCCTCCACCCCCCCCCCCCCCCCCCCCTCATCCCCTTGGACCCCGTGGGGCTCATAGTCGGGCCGAACTTATGCAGCTTTTTAACATAGAATCGAACAAAATTAGACGTATTTCGGCTTCCAATCGACCTAGAACAGTGTCAAGCGAAAAAGGGAGGGCCCACAAGTAAACAACAATTATTCACTTATAGAAAGGGTTGTGATTTCAAGATCTTAAGGCTAATTGCGCTGTCCAGGGTTTCTATGCTAGACCCCGGGTTTCCGGGGTCTGCATATATCCACTTGCAGGGTCAATCCGATCGCTAAGGAGCCTTCCAAAGTGCCTTGACTTCTTCGCATTTACCCGGAGGGCCCTGCGCTGTTGCTGGGCTCTTTGTGCTGGGGTGCCGGGGCAGTCTTGTCTATCAGGGCCCTCTATGGATTCTTCCCATTCACCCAAAGGCTCTTAATGCTGTAGCCGAGAGCCTCATGTTTTAACTTGCCTTGGTATTCTCATTTGTTCAATGGCACTTCACGTTAGTCCTCGGTTAACCTGCCGACACATTCGCGATATGCTCATGGGCCCTCTATATTGGTCTAGGGCCCATCCAATTCTTTGTCACTTGCTTAAGGCCTTGCGCCCTTGTCGGGGACCCCATCTGTTAACCCGTTTGCGCATACTCGGTCGTTCGGGATGCTTCGCATCAAGTCTTGGCTACGTCCTATTTGCATAAAAGGCCCAACGGACTTGTCAGGGGCCTATCTGTTCACATTCCCGGACCCACCGGATTGTTCGGGGCCCTTACACTGGGCCTTGGTATTTGACTGTTTGGCCTTATGCTCCTATCGGAGACCATCTGACAACCTGCTCGAGCACATTCCATTTTTCGGGGCCCTCCACGCTGGGTCTTGTGCACTCCTTATATGAATACAGGGCCCTGCGCTCTTGTCGGGGCTCCTTCTGATAGTCTGCTCGGGCGCACTCGATCATTCAGGGCCCTTCTTACTGTGTCTTTGGTACTTCTTACATGGATGGATGGCTCTTGTTGGGGTCCCATATATTGGGCTGCTTGGACCAGTGGCGGATGCAGAAAGGGGAGGCATATGACCATGCCCCCTCCCCCCATGTGCCCCGAGAAAACCCATGGGCTCCGGAAAGGCCCATTACCTTGCCGAACGGACGCAGTTTTCTAACACAAAACGCAACAAAATTAGACATCCTTAGGCTTCCAGACAACCAAGAACAGTCGCAAGCGGAAGTGAAGAGTCCGTGACGAGACAACGTCGATTCTTCGCTGATTGAGAGGATACTGGTTGAAGTAAATTTCGAGGCTCATTAGCCTGTCTGGAGGCCTTGTGCTGTTGCCGGAGCCCTATGCTTTCGCTTGCCGGATCAATTTGATCGCTAAAGAGCCTTTCACGTTGCCCGCGATCTTTTGCATTTTCTCGTACGCCCTCGCGCTGCTGTTGGGCACTATCTGCTAATAGGCCTTGGTACTTTTGATCGATCAGGACCCCCGCAGCTTCTTCCAATTGGCCCAACATGCTCATGTCAGTGTGAGAAGTGTGGGTAGAAGCTGGCTGCATACCTTGGTGGAGGCAGCGAATAAGATACCCAGCTGGATAAGGTGCCCGACATAGGTGTCTGTCCAACAATATGTGTGGGATGTTTGCCTGCGAATGGGGCATGGGACTGAACGTTTCTAGGTCCTGAACTTTTGCTCTTTCCTCGTGTGAAGATATTTATTTTCCTACAATTCGCACCTAATAGTAGAATTCCAACACGATACCTCAATATGGGGACAGCAAAAGTACGAAATTAATTTTTTAATGTTTAAAAGACGCTAGCAGACTGACCAGATTTGGCAATATTTTGTCAGGAAAGCACCTGAGCAAAATTTCACTTAAGGATTGGTATATGTGACTTTTGGGGATGAGCTCAGCATACCAATGTGAACTGCTTGATGTCAGTAAGATTTCCAATTTTGCAATGCACTCCCTTGACAGACAGTACCACAAATGAAGCAAGAGCGTGCTGCTTTCGGAGCCAGATTCAGGCTAGCTGATACATTCAATTGCACTTTTATCATGTTTGGCCAATAGGAAAAGCTGGTATCAGGAACGTTAAGCTGTTTAAAATCATAGTGTCCTTTAATGCCTGATATTTTCAAGTGCGTTTATTTGAAGATGCCCTTAAAAAATGCTCTGATAAGTGAGCTGAGGATGCTAGTTTCGGTAAAGGTTTTAGGTTCAAGCTTTGGGAAAAGTTTTGTGTGTGTCCAAGTTGCGCAAATTTGCTGATGGATCAAATGTTGGAGCATGTTGGGTAAAGCGAAGCCATACATTGGGCAGATGACCTACTCCATTGGATGCAAAATTTAGGATGTCGTCAGGCTTAACACTAAACTAACATTTTTGCCGTACCTTGAAGATTGGCTGATTGTTTCATGAAGTTATTTCTACGAGGTAGATTGAGTTGGTATCCAATGGAAAACAAGCCCCATCATGAGTGGCTACATGGTGTCTTGATTCATACAAGTAATGCATTATTTGGCACTTTTGTACAATTATTGGCAAACCATTTGGCTAGTTGGCGAGCGGTTATATTTCGATGAGCTTCTTAAGATTCCCATTGGAACATTAATTTCAGTCATTTCCGTTCGACATTGAATTTTTGACGCTTAGTATATTCGTGCATCAAGTTCTTAACGCATTTTGAACGCAAGGATATGTTGTACTTTTTCATGGCAGACAAGGCAGAATCACTGCATTAGCCCATCGGCCTTTAACTGATTATATGACCGCCCGGCTGGTCGTAACTGAGCTAGGAATCGAGCTCGTACTTAATTTTTATGGTATTTGGCAGCTAACTTTAATTCCTTGTAACGTTTTTCTGAACAAACTTCGCCTAAAAATACCAGGATTTAACAACAGTCTGGAGGAAATTATTAAGCTCCACGTCTGTGCATACGTGGCGCGTCCGGTCTCCTAGGGCTGCGCGCAGTAAGATACGTTCCCATTCAAGAATAGTATGATTAATAGGAAATCCTTAACCGGTATTGACGCTGACCACAGTGAGTACGGGTGAAATTAGCCTATTGCATACCGCAAACAATATCGAATAGTACATTGAACGACACGGGCTGTAATCTAAAATTGATCGACAACACTCGCGGTAAAATATCGGGCCATGTCGTCAACAATACGTGCACGCCCTCCGGCGCTCTCAGACGCGCGTTCGAACAGCAGTGCTCCAACTGGGAAGATAGTGGGAATGAATTCTCTCGCGAAGCACGCGCCGTGGTCTCCCCGCACCGCCGCGCCGCACCGCCGCTCCACCTGGTGGTGGCCAACGCGGCTTCCCGCACGCATCAATGTATGCCGGTGGTACGTGCAGTGCGTACGTTTCGTCAGGGACCCTTAGCGCGGCCGGCGATGGAAACCCTCTGCGTCGGACAAGGGAAAACTATAGAGGAGTTGCATACATGCTCATGGTGCTTCATTCAGAATTGTCGAGGAGCGGCATACATGCTCATGGTGCTCCACTCAGAATTCAACAGAGTTGTTGATCGCTTCGTCGTTAATGCGAGACAACTTTTGTTTCAACAAAAATCCGCGACGATTTATGTTGCTGAGCTGACGTAGCAGAGTTGGTGTAAGATCATGGCCATAAGGATCAAAATTATTGTATATCACATCAGTTTGTGTAACGCACACGGCAGTCGGTTGGGTGCTGGGTGTTGGGTGCATGTTGTGTCCGATAACAGCAAATTGTTCGCGTTCAATAGTCATACGTATTCAGACACGGTCTCATCTGCGGTCATGGTCAGACTGGCATGGTCGATACCTTGTACGGACCGTGATGGGCAGCACCATGTTAAACACAATCGTTTGACAATGCAGCATAGGTCAGCTATAGGAAGTAAGCGCGAGTGTTAGAAGTGAAGGTGGGGTAAACGTGGCAATCTGTTCCCGTTGTCTCACCCTGACCTTCGCCCTCCCTCTCCCCCTCTCCTCGGAAAACCACAGTCACGTTTGTTGAGTGGGTGCGGTAAGAGTGGTCAGCTGCATCCCTATCCACGAAATATTACAAGCATTATTACGTTGCATGGAAAGAGCTGATGGACAAATCGCATTTGCCTCGAAAACCTCTCATCGAAGATTCGCCGCCAACGGAAGCAGCTTGAAACAAGGCTGATGGATCCCAGGGCAATAGAATAGATCCCTCGTGCAACTGGATGTCATTTACGTGATGCGAAGCTCACGTTTCAAAGGCGGCGTCTCGCTCTCCTCCGGCTTTCTTTTCTATTTTATTTAAGATCAGCTGCCTCACCTTAAAAGCCTTGGCTCCGTACGGAATTAATGTATCCACCGTGATTCCGATCTCTGCCCAAACCGCTGTTAAGACCTTGTCGGGCGGGAGCGACCGGCAAATCAAAGTTTCAGGGTGAAGAAGGGCATTTCGCGGCTTACCTGAGGGGGATTTGACAGCTACTGATAGGGTCATCTTTTCAGTACATGTGTTAAAATTGGTCGAGCAGCAGCGTGTGCGAGCGCTGACAATGAGTCCAAACACCAGCAGCCGCAGCAGGTGTACTCCACGCCGAGTCGGGTATGGATGGCAAGCAGCGGCGATCGAGCAAGTAGCCGGTGGAAGCTTGTCTTTGTCGTCGATCGGAAAATGACGGCTTCACAATAGATAGCGGCTTAACCGTCGGGCAGCCCGTGTTAGCAGCTTGAGGCACGGCCAAACGCGGGAGCGAAATGAACAACAATCTCCCGCACTGTTCATTTGCTCTTTGGCTCACTAGTCCTGTTCGTTCTCTCGTTGGTTTACTCGTCCAAGGAATAACTAAGACACCAGGGGCACAGTCAAGGAGGAGGGCCGAGCCCCCTACACATTGATTTTTTACTTCTGACAACCCTGACAGAACGTCGAAAATCGTCGTGATGTGAGGATGCGTGGGAGATTTAACGGATTTACTTTTATCAATTTTTTCGATGAGGGGAGCTTTTCCCCCCCCCCCTCCTCCGTAAGAATGTGGCTGCGGCCCCATTGGACACACAGACACGCGCACAGTGTGGTCCAATTATCTTCAACTATTATGGCAAAGACAAAATTTAGGGAAAGATTAAGACGGAGACCCGTACTATCTGTCCGGTCGGCGCCACACGTGCCTGCCAGCTGCGCGCGCGCGCTACATGGTGGGCATCACCGAACTGGTGGTGCAAACATTTGGCCACAGATGGCGCTGGCTGCGGTAAATGTGATTGATGTACGCTGGCCATAGGCGTCCAGCGGCAAAGCCAAGGGAGGAGGGGGGAGAGGGGAGGGGCAATAATTTGATACTTGTCCCCTTTCTTCGACGAAAATTTCGGCTGAGAGCCTGTAGACGTTTATTCCAGCTGCTAGTTGCACCCAGTTGAGTGCCCATTACTTCGATGTGGCAGCTTTGAATTTTCCCCGGCCGCACGTGTTTTGCAGTTCAAGTCCACGGATGGTGCATTGCAAGTGACAAACATAGACAGACGGAGACACACGCACTCAACAGAGCCTTTAACGCTCAAAATCCCGAACTGACTAAAGAGCCTCCCACATCAGGCAAATTTGCACACCAACTATGAACGCGATCGACCACGCGCACGGTCACGGAGGCTTCGGTGAATATCGTACTTGGACGTTTTCCACGCACCAGGATCGTTCACGCAGACTTTAATTATAAGGCGCTTCCGGACCCATGGGATTTCACCAGAATATATTCTTAACATACCCCCACAGGTGGCACACACTACCTTTGAATAATGCACGCTTAAATTGCACGAAGGTGACCCCTTGTTCATACGCATGATTTGATTATGTAACATAAAGACGCATCACTTGTCTAATAAAACATAACATTCATAGCTTTCATCTGCCGGAACCTCAGCCTGGGCTATGCTTTCGTAGGAGCCCCTTCCGAGATCCCGAAGAGTGCCTTCGTTATATGCGATGAATGAATGTTTTGACAAAAATGAAATGCAACAGTACCAAATGATACTCTTACGCGGTTTCAGCGTGTCTAAAAACCTCTGTTTATTTCAGCAGGTGTTTGGTCGTCTGATCTTTGGGCAATCTTGTAGGAAAGATGGACGAAATTCTATTCGAAAAGGGCGAGGAGCAGCAGAAACCTTCGGGCCCATTGGCCCCCTCTGAAATACCTTCGTCCACCCCCCCCTCGGTGAAAATTCTGGTTACGTGTCTGGTGAAACGCGAGAATACGCATCTCCAAAATACACTGTCCATGGCAAAATTCACCCGGGCATCTACTGGGCACACTGCTAACACAGTATTGTACCCCTCGTGCGACACGTTGCCAGGCTCCCCGCAGGTCATAGATCGACATTGACGTTCCCCGAGGTCACGAGATTGGCATCTACGCTCCCCTAAAGCCATGATGTCGGTTTCATGTACCGGTTTGTGGAACATTATGAGCAGAGACGTAGTTGCGTAAAATGCGCGCAAAACGCAACGGTTTGGAGTGGGGGCTGGAGCCCAACTTGGGGGAGCGGCCCAAGTTGAATAGGGGCCGAACACCCCGCCCCCTCACTGAAAAGAAACACATGCTCATCCTGACCATTTTATGCCGCCCTTAACTGAGTTACAAGAAGACGAGCTTTTTAAGCATCCAGACTGGTTCTGGACCATGATATCCGGCCGCTGCCGGTGTGGGCATAACAGCTACATGGAAGAGTTCGGAAGTATTTGCTTAATCGGAAGAATTCACCAGCTGACCCACTCAGGTTACCTTGCTAGAACTCGAGCAAGGCCGCAGCCATGCTTTACTGAGAACAATGTCCTGACAGCTGTTCGGCAGGACCACACTGCGCAACTCATCAAAACGGCACTATGTTGTGAGCCGTCAACTCCGAAGCCCTTCTGTCCTCCGTTCTCCGCGGTCCCCTAAGGGGAGATCTGCAGCTGCTGGTCCAGCGGCACCCTTCACCCCCTCGCAGTGGCCCCCAGCACAGCTGGCCCTGGTCTGCTGGCCCGACCGGGCTGACAGCGGCGAGATGGCCTCATTCCTCCTCGCGCGACGCCCGGGGCCGCGCGCGCGGCCAAACGGTGCCGCTCCACTGAGATGACCGTGGCCTTGTGACCGCCGGTGCCCCGGGGCGGACGGCCGTTCAACCCGCCCGCTCTAATGTGCCGCCTCTGCGGACGACGGCCCGGTCATTAGCGGTCGGCCGTCTGACAGAACCATTTCCGAATGGGTTAATTCCGGACGGGTGCGATGGCTGGCCGCCGGTGCGGGCACCGGGTCAGAGCGGACCGCGGCCGGAGTGCACCGGGCCGGAGCGGCACGGGGCCAGAGCGGCACGGGGCTGGAGTGGACCGGGGCTGGAGTGGACCGGGGCTGGAGTGGACCGGGGCTGGAGTGGACCGCGGCCGGAGTGCACCGGGCCGGAGCGGCACGGGGCCAGAGCGGCACGGGGCTGGAGTGGACCGGGGCTGGAGTGGACCGCGGCTGGAGTGGACCGGGCTGGAACAGCACGGAGTTGGAATTGAACCGGGCTGGAGTAGCACGGGGCTGGAGAGGACCGGGCCAGGGGCAGCACGGGGCTGGAGTGGACCGGAGCTGGAGCGGCACGGGCTGGAGTGGACTGGGGGCAGGGGCGGCACGGGCTGGAGTAGACCGGGCCAGGGGCAGCACGAGGCTGGAGTGGATTGGGGCCGGAGCGACACAGAGCTGGAGCGCACCATCGGCGGCCCCCTGTCGGGGCCGACATTCGAAGCCAGATCCTCTCCACAGACACAGACAACCGAATTTTGCTGAGAAAATCCTCAATTGATGTGTGGCTGTTGCAATCTCTCGTCGAGCGATAAAACATAGGCAACGTGAGTATGAGTAATAAGAGTCAGTACAGTACAGGCGGCACAGTTCCATACGCCACACAATACAAACACGCAGGCGAGTGATACAAACCATAATGCAAACCTTTCGAGGGCTGGGGACAGCGTGCACTTCGGTCTGGTGTGGGCCGTACATCGGCCAAACGTCGCCTCAGGCGATTGCCGGTCAGCGGCGCAGCAGACTGCATCGGCTCAGGCGGCGGCGCGCTATGTAGCGTCCAACCTCGACGGCAAAATCGTCTCCTACCCATCTCGGGGCGGAGCAGGGTGGCATAGACGCGGTGGTGGTGACGGGGAGTCTGGTAGCGGGTCTCCTCCACGGAAGCGAGACGTGCAGCTAGTTCCCGAGCTCGCTCCGACCGTGTGTGTACCTCGTGTGCGAGACACAATGTGGGGTACGCAGAGTCATCCTACAGAGTCATCAGAGCTATTCCACTATATGCTCGGTGCGAAGTCATTCCAGCCTCCTCTGCGCATCGGCTGGCCACATTGCTGTCTTTGTTTGCGGTCGAAATTTATCGTGGCGGAGTAATTGGTGCCGTGTATCAATAATGTGATGCGAGAAAGGCTCTCTTTATTGCCACTGCGAAACTCCGACACGCAATACCGGATCTGAGCCGGGCATTGACTAGCACATTATTAATGGCGGATTCTGGCTGGCCCCTAAGATGTGACTGGCGCGATACCCCAAAGCAGCACTGAGATATCATTCATCCGTGCAGATCCCAACTAAATGAGTGATCGAGGTTCGGCCAAATTTCTGTCTGCTGATATGAGGAACAAATGATGGCTGTGGGGCCTTGTTTTAACGCCGGCGATGATGCGCACATGTTGTAGACTGCCTGACAGCATCCCATTTTGGGATTTGATTATTGATATTCATCATCAGTCCATTTACTCAGACCTAAGCATCGAGGAAAACTGCGACTTTTCCCTGTGGGTGACGACGCTTAGAGCCTGAGGTTTCTTGCCGCGCAGTGAAGAAGAGGTCTGATACGTGATGATCCTTGAAAGCGGCGATGCTACTTCCCAGTGGGAGGACTGTTGTGACGTCACCCAGGCAATCAGTGAACCTCACACTAAGTGTGATTTCGACGTTATACAGAAAAGCAGGATGTATCGATCCCATGAACTCTGAATATTCAAGGGAACTTTGATTGATCTGCCGCATAGAAACATTTGCACAAATCCGACAGGCAGAGAATGGCCACCCCCGCCATGGTTGAATGCCAATGGGACATGGTCGCCATGGTCGAATGCCAATAGGACATGGTGCGACATGGAGGTTTCCGGTGTGTGGCAGGGGCGGAAGCCGTGCTGATTAGCAGAAAGGAAATGGGTTCGGACAATCATTTTGGAGCTCCTGATGGACAGCGCTCTCTGCAATTTCGGCGACGACTGGGGCAATGAAGATGGGACGGACTTAAAAGCGTCAGGAGGATCAACGAATTTGATGATAGGGTGGACGTGGGAGTGCTTGTAGCATTCAGGAATATGAGACAGTCAGATGCTGGAGTGAATTAAATGCAGGAGCACACAACCAACCGAAACAAAGCTTGCCCAAAGGATGCGGAGGCTGATGCCGTAGCCACCGCAGGCTGATGAATCGATCGCACCAAGCATGATAGCTTGCAGCTTCGACAGTGGTAACAGCGTCCGTCCCGGCTGGCCGGGTCGAGTCTGGTGGCGAGCCTCCTCCACGGCAGCGAGACGTGCAGCCAGCTCCCCGAGCTCGTCCTGAACGGGTATGTATGCAGCTGGTCCCGGCTGGTCGGATCAGACCGGGACGACAGTGATACTGGTGCGATGCTGCCACTGAATGGTAGTTTGAATGTCTGCACACAAATCGACCCAGAGGCGTATGTGTGTGTCATTGCAATGCGTGTCGGAGACATGTATATTTCAGATGCTGGCGGCCACCGCTACTGACGTGTGCACTCCTAGGAGCTTCTCCGTCTACAAGTATACACGCACCCTAAAGCTTACCTCTCCACATTGTGCAGTGCACGAAGCATTCAAATCGAACCGTTTGCCTCGGCTGCGTGACTGTGACGCGTGTTTCCCGTCTCGGAAGAGCCAGCGCGTACTGAGACGGCTCTCAAGCGGCGTCGGCCATCATCGGCCCGGTTCATCGTTACCGTCAGGGACAGAGATCCGCCGGCACCGGTGTATGCCGCACACCGTTAGTACCAGCCAGTAGTCTTTCGTGATAGATGCGACCGAAATTAGTAAGCTAATGAAGCCCGTCACCTTTGTGAACTCGAGCGTGTAGGAGTGATATAGGCGTCGGAATATCATCCTTTTACTGAAAGTGGCAGTTTATTTACAGGAAATGGGATGCCAGATACGTCCGTCATTCCCTGCTCATACCACAGATATGTTTCGCCCCGGTCATACCGTTAAAGAATCACATGATGATGTAGGGGTTTTTATTACCGTGCCCACGACGTCTTGCACGACTCGCTAAAAACCGTTATTGAGATAAAGGTGCGCAGGGTTGAGGAATACTCGCTTAATTTGTGGGTATATCTTACTTGTTGGGGGTTCTCTCATGACACTGTAATAATTGTCCAGTGTTAGATGTATCACAGTCTCATGGGAGGTGGGTACCACAAAGTGGTGCTGTCATGCTCGCGTTCTAGGTCATAGCGTTACGGTCGAATGCAGCGTGCAAAAGTTCCGGCATTTCGTGTGCTGGGATCTGCGTTTTCAGCGCAGATTCATCCTTTTCATTTATGAAATTAGTTTTTCATATGCTCAATCCATTAAAAAGACATACAAAACAATTTTGTAAAATATACTTTCTCTGCAGCAAGGCGAAAACTGCTATCGGAAGGCAGCTTTTTTATCCCAGCTATTGGTGAACAGCGATGGCATTGTCACCTTCGCACCTCTTCTTTGGTCGATGGGCCCTCGCTTAGGCTGTGTGGCCAGCCCAGATGCCTCATTCTCACGCAGAAAAAAAAAACAGTGAGCCCTGGGAGTGCGGGCACTGCACCGGGTCGTATTTACCCGGCCCCAATGTGCCAGATCTGTCGGCGCGGGCTTTCGTCGCGGCCGGCGCTGCTGACCTCAATACACGCACGGCGGGCCGCTCTTTTGTCCGGCCGCCACGCACACGCACAGTGGCGCAACCGGGCCGGCCATGTGCGCCAGCCGGGCCAGGGCCGCCGCTGGACCGCGAGGCAACCGGAGCCGACCCGCCGCCGTGTCGAAACGCCACCCGTCCCGCGGCCGCCGAGTGATGACACGCACACGCACAGGGCAAGGACGCGCCGGCGCCGGCCCGCGGCCGGTGCGGGCACTTCGGCGGGTGGTTTGGCTTGGCTAGATGCGTTTGGGAACTCCTGAAGCTGTTGCGGACTCGGATAACTGTGGACAGTGCCAGCATGGATTCCGTTACGAGTTTCATGACTCTTTCCGAATCACCCTATCCCTTTGGGTTTTTTGGCTCAAAATTATCAGCACTTCGGTATTTTGCCCAAGTCCTTAACGCATCAGCCAGCTGAACAGTAAATGTGCGCTGACATTTGGAGTGCATCGGTCATTAAACCTGCATCATGCTTTGATGTTAACTTATTTGGCGACTTGCAAATTGTCATACTTAAAGCTATTTGTGGTTTGCCACGCACAATGCTAGTTAAATCATCATTTTAGGAAATAACTGAGCAATAATTGTAATCTGATATTCGGTTGAAGGCCAGACGCACGCGCCCACACCCACCCACCCACACACACACACACACACACACACACACACACATATATATATATATATATATATATATATATATATATATATATATATATATATATATATATGCGTATGTCTGTGTGTCAATAAGTTCACAGAATAGAAGCAATTATGTATTTATGGCACCCCAGTCATACAACCACTATTTGTGAATTGTACAAGTAATAACTTATCGTCACGATCACCACCATCACAATTGTCATGGTATTTGTCCTACGTAACGGAGCTGTGAACAGGCACGTAGCCAGAATTTCCTAAGGGAATAGCGAGCAGACGTTTGTCAGAAGGGCCCCGCCATTTGTCGCTTGCAATCCCTCCAGCTTACCATCGCAACGGATTGAGGGCGCGTTCGGCCGGCAAATTATCTTGCAGAATTATCCAAAGGTTAGAAAATGTTTCCGTAGTTCGTTCTTGAAAAGTTTCCGCGGTGCCAAAACGGAAAATTATCGCTGATAACTATCCGTGCCAAGGGACACTGGCGGGCAGTTTTTAGAGCGCTGTCAAGGTTAATTTTTTTACATGAATTGCTTTGACGGTTGGCTATGCATAGCGCATATGAGATGAAACTGAGAGATCATTTTCGGACCTGCTGAACGCAACTGGAGAATCCCTGTGAGCCATTATCGGACAAATGATTGTTGGCTGAATAATTTTCCCTCCGCCGAACGAGCCCCATCTCGCTCTTTTTCATACCGGGTTCATATTTCAGATAAGCAATGCCACTTTGCCGATCCACGGGCCCTAGGGGTAAATAGTTGCGCATAAATACGCATAAGTTATGCCATGCATTTTTAGCCATCATTTTCCGTTTGACCCTAATTCAGTCAGTAGTGCGAAACAAAGACGAAGGTGTTGCTTGTTGTAAGGGAAAGGCAACAGTGACTGGATTTGGGGTTTAAAAACATAAAAAACACCTAAGCATGACTTGCAGCAACATCTCAGCGTAAGGTTATGCCGTCGTCACGCCTTCGATCCCGCCCTCGCCCACCTTGTTGCGCTTCGGTTACGGCTCATGACCTCGCCCCCCCTCCCCACCCACACACATGCACACCTCTCCTTTCCATGTGTAATGTAACATGTGGACGATCTCCAGATACTTTTCGAAGCCGTATAAGATGGTCCGTCCAATATTTCCACACTTTTATTTATAAGAGAAATATTAAACATGTGGGATGACCATGAAGGCGTTCTTCGGTTGCCTGGAAGAGACCTAGCTTCTCATGAAGTTCTTGAACCCCTTCCCCGCCTTGGATGCGTCCATCACTATGAATCCTGGCGGACGCAGGATCGCACAATGGAGGGGAGGGGTATAGCTCAAAAACGTTCTTGGAAAACCGCGTTTTAAAACCGAGCGCGCGTCATAGGCGTGTGTATTCTATTGCGTGTCTTGAAACAGCGTTGCGAGCTATCGATCTTCTTAATTTGCGTGTCTATCTGGAATTTTGAACTGTCAGTGTTCAGTCAGATGCATACCAACAGGCACAAAACGTACATTTATTTAGGGAAGGGGAGAGGGGGACACGTACGTATTCCAGGTGGTTAATGTGTGGGTACGCCGCTGTTGTAATTCATTTTCGAAAAAACTGTTTTTTTGCTTTTTTCATTATTTACCTTTACGTCATCAATTTTAAACTATGTTGCAGCAAAAAAAGGGAAATCGGGATTCATCAGCTTTTCAATTAAGGCGCAGACGAATGTCGGCATTGTTCGTGACCATGGACCACACCTTCGCCTATAAATGCCTTTCGCGCCATCGGCACATCTTTGACCCTGTCGTCTGATTCAGTTCGCCTGCCGAGGGACATCGCTGGAGCACCAGTCGTCACTATCTAACGCCAGCCGGGGGCGCTTCCCGACAAACGACACCAGCTCCGTGAGAACTGCGCCGCGCACCGGCGCGTCGGGTGCGTCGCTGGGGGCTGCCGCCGGGCGCCAGCATGTTCGGCGTCTGGATGCGCGCGGGGACGACGTAAACAACTTTCACCAGTAAGCCTTGAGTGGCGGCGGCGGCGGGCGGGGTGCGGGTGCGGACCCCCGCCGCCGGCTGGTCATCGGCCGACGGTGAAAGTGAGGACGTCACCCCGCCCGCACTTCCTGCGTGCAGAACGCGGGGAGCACCGCCAGCCGGGAGACGCTGAGGCGGTGAGGATGAGGCCGCGCGTCGGTGGGGTCAACGCACTTATTCGTCCGGAATCTATGAACACGTTGAACTGATGTGCGGGTATACCGAGCTTTTAGTCATAACGAAACTAAATGCTCTCGTTTTGGCTTACAGGGCAAGGACAAATGAAGTTATTATTACGGGTTCAAGACTTCGAACAATGCAAAGTAGCGCTGAAGCGGCGCCCTTGCAGCCGGAGCGTCGGCTCACTGCTCCTCAGGCAGCTGCCGCTGCGCCGCAGGTAGTGTTGTCACCGTAGGCGGGATGCAGGTCGCCGTAGGTCAGACACTGAGGCGAAAGCCGGTCGGTTATAATTTAGCTAAACTCAGTATAATGTCTACGTGATTGTGTTCGGAGCAACCACGCTGCTGAGCACAGGTTGTGGCGAAGACCCCACTCCCATCATCCAAGTGACTAATTCATGCTCAACGGATTTTGTTAAACCTTAAAAATTCCCCCAAAATTCTCCACTTTGTTGAAGTTCCTGTGTTTCAATTAAGCAACCTTTAGTAACATAGGAGTTACTGGTTGAACGAAGATATCCAGCCATGAATATGAAATAGGATAATTCCCGTGATGCGTCCCGATGATTCCCTGATGTTTTAGTAACTTTACAACAACACTTTGTTGACCTTTTTGTACCTTTGCTTTTGAGAAGTTCTCCAAAGAGCTTTGTTGGCAGCTTTTTGGTAGTTTTGCCCTTTGGTAGCTTTTCAAAGTCGGCAGCTTGGTTGGCCTTTTGGCGTTTGGTAGCACGCGACATTTCATTGGCGTGAACGTGGTTAACTTTATAGGCAAACCTTAACAATGCTTCCACTTCGCCGTCAGGACATAAGCTGTGAGCCCAGCTCGACTCGCCGGGTCCGGGCGTCGAGGTCCCACCGCCAGGCTTCTTCTTCCGCCGGGGCTCTCGGCGCAACAATCAAATGCCGCAGCGCGGGGTGGGAAGGCCCCAGTTTGGTGCCATTGGCCATTTGCTGCGGGGCCGGGGAACCTCGCGGGCCGAGGGTCGGCCTCCCCAGTCACATCGTCATAGGTTCAACATTGGAGACATCCGTTTAAAGTTCACGAACTGTTGCATTATTAATCAATTATTTTTATGTTCGTTGTTATTGCTTAATTAGGTTAAAATACGCGCTTCCGACTTCCGAGTTTTGAGCTGTCAGCTATCAGTGCCAGATGTGGTGACGCTATAACGAAGGATCGCGTAGTAGACGGGTGCAGAATGCACGCCTGAGGATGACCAATGAAAGTGGATTCGTGTTCAAAAATTAAATTATTATTTTTTGATGCACCTTTATCCACTCGAATTTGTTGCGCACAAAGCGCAATAAATTCGGGCTTTTGATAAATGCGAACGAAAGTCTCATACGGAAAAATAGAAGCGGGCCGCTCATAATCAAATGGGTCAAATCTGACGAGCATTCCGATTTTGAGGAGCAAATGGGCTGGTTCCTGGGATAGCTGGGCCAATGGAATTAAACCCTGTCATTGAGAATTTCGGGATGCACCCTTGCTTTGCAGCACCACATCATCGGTCGGAGAGCGATGCATGCCCGCCCGTTGGAACGAAGTTTGTGAAGTGCTGAAGTCTGACCCCACACTTCCGCAGTCCTGAGTTACACTCGCCTGAACCTGAATGAGATCACCGTCCTTCGGCCGCCGACTCGGCTCCTGCGCGGCAACGCCTGCCCCATAATGCCCCCCCCCCCCCCCTCCCATCGGTAGCCCCTTCAGCCCGCTCTTCCCCTCCCCTCGCTCGCCCTGCCGGGAGAGCGGGGCCCGGCCGCGGCAGACCGCTGCGGCAGGGGGGCGGGGCACGGGAAGGGTTGAGGGCTCGACCAACATGGCGGCAGCGTCCGGGGCTCAATGGCCGCAGCCCGCAGAGGAGTCACTTGGTCCCGTGGAGTGTTAGCGGTGCCAGCCTGATTACACATTGCTGATCAGTCCCCTCTCTCATTGCGTCACCTCTTACCGTTGCGAAGGTGTTTTAGCTCTATAATTGTAAAACAGGTTCAGGCGGCTGCACTTCTAGCTCCATTACTTTGGTTCAAGAATTGCACACGTTTTTGAACGCGGCTAATCGTGACATAACTTAGCACAAGTAATTAACAGTGACGCTGCCATTATTCAAGCAATCCGAGAAACATGTATTGGAGATCCAGGCCATGCAAATATCAACAACGAAAACTTTGTAGCGTAACATGTGTCCACGCGATCTAAGCTTTCCCCGACTTTTATGCGTCACCATGGGTTTTCGCATGCCGGATGGCCTGTGATCGCAACACTCCAGCCGCGGGCACTACAGTCACTGAAACCTGAGCTGGTGGACCCCGGGGTACGGCACAGCTTAACGAGTCTCAGTCTCAGTCTCAGTCTCAGTCTCAGTCTCAGCCCCTCATTCTCGGATTTAACCACGTTTTAGGGATAAATAGCGATTATGCTGACCGTACTCGATACTTAAGCAGCATTTCTTACCCGATACTGAATATGCGCAATATTAGTGCTTTTCAATACTTGACCACAAGTGCTCAATATTTGCGAAACTCAACATTTGATTGCATTGGATGTTACTGCTTTCAGTTGAATATTCTATGGATTGCATTGTATTGATAGCCAATGTTTTATCAATACCAAATGGTTTTATTTTTAATTGATTGTATTTGAATATTTATATATTTCAATTTTTTTTTGTTTTCCCATCAATATTGAACATCACTCTCAGATTCTCAGTGATAAGTTTCGTGCCGTTTATGACCCAGCAGCGCGCCGACTTGGTTGTAATGTCTGCGTGTCACCGCATATGCATGAACGACACTGCCGCATGCATGAACGACACCGCTGGCTGATGAGGACGTGAAGGAGCGACGGTTGGAGAGGGTGGATGGCGCTTTCTGTCCCTGCTTACCATTGTGCACCATAGACATTGTTTTGTAAGAGTTTCAATGCTAATGAAGGACAAGTTAAAACCGCATGCTTTGAAAACTGTTGGAGGACGCGTCTCCCTCGCCACCGCCCCCCCCCCCCCCAGACTCACACCAGCGGCGCCAGCCAGGGGAGCCAATTCCTGTAAATTATTGGGGGGGGGGCGAATCAAAGGCCCGAAGACCTACCCCCCCCACCCCCCGATTTTCTCTCACCGGATCTAGCCCACTTTATTTGGATTAAACGCAATATATGTTTTTAATCTTTGTATGAATTATAAAAGTCTTTGATTTAAGCACTACATAAGTCATGCAGGGCTGGATCCAAGGAACAGGCACTGGACGCACGGGTCCCCTGATCGGCACGTGAAGGCGCCCCTTTAGAGGCCACCTCAGGGCGCCGGTGGCGCTCTTCTATGATGATCATGGGAGGCGGCACGCATTTTGGTCGTGGAGGACGGGGATGGGGCTAGCCGCGAAGGACTTCGGGCCATCTCCATATTCCCGAGCTTTTCACTTTAACCTTACAAACCACGGCGTATCTTATGACGCTAGGTATGTGAAGTTTATTATATTGTTTATCCGCTTAGCTGTAATAATTTCTGTCTCGTGGTGAGAGCAGCCATGACTTTGTTACGTGAGAAGTATAAGACGCCGTTGCGTAAAAAGATAAAAGAAGGTAGTCTCTGTGTTATGATCATCTTTTACTCACCCTTTTTTGTAGTATTCCGGCCAAAAGCATTGGGGGCGGGGGGAAAGCCAACATTGGGGGGAGGGGGACAACTCAGCACTGGGGGGGCCAGGGCAGTCACAAAAGAATGCAAAGCGACACCCGTGGCGCCATCCTCGGTGATGTTGTTATAGCAAGCGCGCTGATGCTTTGGCACCGATTCGGTGGTACGCACTGCTAACTCTACGTCTGCAGCGTTCGTGCGGCAGCCAGGATGACAGCAGCTGCGACAATGTCATGGACAAGTCGTTGTTAGTTGGTGGCAGAGGCCGTATGCACATACTGACCACCCCCGTCCCCCCCCCCCGTCCCCCAGGGCCAGTGCACGTTTACAGCGCTCTGGCCTGCCAGTGCATGAGTGCCGATTTCCTCAGCAAATGTACTGCGTGCATTGATATGTGCAAAGACATGTTGACCTTAAGGAATTCGTAGTAGACATGCAAAAATAAGTGCATCTAGAACGTACCATGTTGTTTTACGACTGGCGAGAAATTTCGGGTTTTCCATGAACAAAATGTAGTTATCCCCCCTTCCATCATGAAATCCTATGTACGCCCCTTGACAGCCGGTACAGCTGAATAAAACAGAGGCACATATTCGTTTACGGTCCGCATAACACGTGGGGCAATAGGTATGTACCTTGAAGCCAATAGATTTTCCCACACTGCTACCAATGCATCCGTGTAAGTCGCACGTGACAGCAGGCACGCGCAGCAACCGCGGCAATTGCTTGGACGGAAAGGCAAAAATCGATGTAAACTCAGTGAAAACATAGCGCTAATGCTGTCAAACACAGTCTACTGGCTCGACCATTTGGCTGTACCGGAAGTCGCTGCAACCCAATACCAGCCAACAGTGATTAATGGTTAATTCACCGGAATCGTTTGACTGAAATTCAGAATTAAAGATGCGCCGAGAAGACAATTGAGTGTTGCCGAGTGGGCAACATACATTCACCCCGTTTGTGCCTTATTTTGTCCCCACTGACATCAGATTTCTGTGCATAGATAAATCTGAGCCTAGTCTGTAGTGAATAAGCCCCATAAAGCCTATGTTTTTGCTCTAGGGACATCACCATACCTTCAGCAATGTTGAAACATCGGTAGCTAGAAGGGCATGCTTATTAGGAAACATACATGTGGTTTATCCACCGCCGAAATACATAAATTGTATGACGCAAATCATAATCATGCTCAGACACAGAGCTACCAATAAAATATAAGAGAGGCAATTACCCATGGACTGCTATCTGCTGAACATCTATCACACGCAAGGAGCATCTGCACCCACCCAGCCAAGTGATAAACCACTTCCGTTGTGGAAAGTACATATGTCGACCGTCGGCTGAGATGGCAGCCCGCATGATCTGAGAGGCGCTGGGAGCGAGTTTGTCACTTCCTCCTTTGCCGTATTCCTGTTGATTTGGGGAGGACTTTAAGCTCCAAAACGCATGCAACCCCAGATGGGAGGTCTGATCAGTAAGACCGAACTCTTGCGGCCGCTGTTTGTGGTGGTCTCCACTCGGTGGAATATCTGTGGTGAGCTTTAAAACCGTGTTCACTTTTGCATGTGCCTGGGAAAATCGATGTTCATTGCCAATTGTGACTGCGACATTTAACAACAACAAATTTGCCAGTTTACAAACCTAGTTGGGGAAAGAAGCATTGAGAAATAATTTCAAATATAGTAGCGAAAAAATGGCCATGATAACAGCATGTGATAGTCCAGACAAGATCTTGCGAAAATTGCGTGCAAACATCTGTGGCGAGAACATACCCGAACAGTTGCGTTCACAAATTTGGGTCACTCACGCTAGGTTGATTGGTCCTCAAAACTACACCTCGGTCCAGCCCTACTATGGATTGTCAAATAACCAAACAACTGCATTTATCATGAATAAAATGTTTCCTTAAAATGATTGGAATGAGAGAAACACACCAACCCATATCCAATTCTCATCCTGTCATAGAAGGGTTTATCTAGCCAGTAACATGCCTGACATCCGTCTGATCAGCGACACAGCTGTGCCGAACACGACCACGGCAATTCGGTCGGCTTTCTCAGCTGTGATCGAGACTCCGCGCGCGGCTGCGTCCGCTTCACGGAGACAGTGCGTGGGCCGCTCCACTTCAGCGTTGCTGATACGGGCGATTGGCCGCCGGCTCGCCTGCCCGAGTCAGGGCCGATGCTCCGCGCAGCTGAGCTCTGAATGGGGGGCCAGTTCAAAGGCGCGCGGCCGTTTTGGGGGCGGCGTGCGGCGGACTGGCTTCGGCGCCCAGGTCTCTCGGCGCCGCCGCCCGGCTCTGGCTTCGGTCCTGCGGTCTGTGACATTTGCAAACGTCATGAGGCCCCGCTGCCGGCCATTCACAATTGTCCGCGCTTTGATCGTATTGGAGCTTTTGGAATCGGACGGTTTCTGGAACCACAACTGAAGGGAAGACATCTGCTCGGCCTAGTTGTGTGGGAGATCTCTTTCACGTGAGATTGGAAGATTACCCTCCAATCATTCGTGATAGCGTCGCTGTTGTATGAGGTGCTTTGATAGGGGTAGTGTAAAGAGGGGTATGAAGCGTATAGAAGCCCACAGGATGTTTGGATGTCCAGCCAAATGGCGAATTATCGAAAAGTGGAACTGATAACTCGATAAACTCCAATGGCTCGAGAAGCCGAGTGCGTCACGAACTCGCTTCTTGCACGTGCCTGTGAGCCAGCCGCACGGAAATCGCCGTCTCGATAGTGGTTCTAGCTTCCATCGAACGCGGCTGCTACTCATGCTGGCGAACCGGAAGCCACGCGTCCGCCGCAGCGTTCACGTCCGGCGGGCCCGGCCCACCCCGGCTTCCGCTAACTCTGCGACTTTTTCCTTTTGACTCTGTTTTTGCGCAGTCTCATCTATCTGACTGACATCCTCTCAAGACTGCACGAAAAGCTGTATTTGTATTGCTTTGTAGCAACGCCTTAGCTGCGGCAGAAGGTCAGATGCAATGGAGGTTTACTACATGCCCGGGAATCACCATTTTGCGACGACGCCTCTCACCGGACTATCGCCGGAACTAGAAGATAACAGCGTATCTCGCTCGCTCTGAGAACCTTTGGCTGACTTTAGTGGGCCGAGTGATTCCAAAACATTGCTCACTGACCTTCCGCTTGCTGCTGAGGCCTGCGCGGGCAGCTGGGAGTGCGTGCTTTCCTCCTGTGATCCCGTGGTGTCACCCTCCGATACGCCATCGAAGCCAGTTGACGCTCAGGCAACCACACGCCCTGCGCGCTCGCATCCACTTCAGATCCAGAGTCACCAGGGTCTGAACCCGTTGACTCTTACGCTTGCGGCACCCGCCCCACCAAACTCTTCTGGGATGCCGCAAGGCCAAAGATGATGTTTGTGCTGTCTGTCAGGTAAGGTCCTGGAAAGACAATCACCCACCCTAGGGGCAGTCACTGTTCAGATGTCTGAGGTTGGGCAACTGCTGTGACAGATGAACTCTCTAATTTGGTGCTCGAGTATATAACTCTGGGGGAAGTGAGAAATACCAAAATCCCTCGGGCAAACCTCCACCAAAATTGCTATCTTCCGATTTAAAACATGAAACATCGAGCGCGAAGCCGCTTATTCACGCTTTCCGGTTGAACGGTGCCCGGAATCGTCTCCCTTTCTGCTCTGCCCGCCGGGTGTCACGTGTCCCGAGGTTGTCCCCTCTGCGCGGTGCGCGGGCCGACGTCACGTGCCCACGGCTCGCCGCTGGGAGCGTCGCCTCACCGCCCGCCATGAGTCAAACGCTGGGCGCCGAACCCGCGTCGGCGACAGCAGAGCCACCTCGCGGCACGGCGGAAAACCACCGGGCGACCGCCGTCGCGCAGCTGTTTCGCCCACGCGGGAAGCGGTTAGAGCAGCCGCAGGAACAACACGTTCCGGCCGCCACCCGCACTGGTGGGATCAGGTCATTTGCACTCATGGCATGTTGCGAAGATGTGACGAATGCAAATTCTACGCGCGCACATATAGTTTACGCCATATATATCGCATGCGCGTCAATATACCTGATGGCTTATCTCCTATGGCATACGTACACATACGCAGGGTACAGACACATGCAAGCGAATTTGTTAAATAGTTCTCATAATCCGGTGATTCTTTGGAACCTTAATGACCCACACAAATTTTAAACTTCCTACTTGACATTCATTTTGTGTGACCGGGCTCAAAAAAAGGTGCTGTGACCGATGCTTGCAACTGTGATTTCAAACATCTCCAGGGATTTCCGCGCGCGTGTGCGTGCTGGGGGTGTACGGGCCTGTGCCGCCCTCTGCTCGCGCCGCCGTTCGGCCCCGCCCGGCGGCCAGTCGGCTGATGGCCGGCCGGCGGCGCCCGCCAGTCGTCACTGTGCGGTGCGCGGCAGCGGCCGCCTACATCGGCACCACAGCAGCCGGCCCGCCTCTCCGCCGGCACACTATGTGAGTACGACGCGAGCCGGCGACCAGCGTCACTAGAACGGTCAGAGCAGGGGCGCAGCCTGGATTTTCTTCAAGAGAGAGGGAGAGAGGGCGGAGCCCGGTAAAAACGTATCACGCCGAATTTTAGTTTTCTGTTAGGATGATGAAAATGAGCATCTGTGGGGGCCTGGGCCGCTCGCTCTCTTTCCAGTCCCTTGGCTGCGCCCATAGTCGAGGGCGTCCGGAAGATTTGGCGAGGGAGCTGGGGGTGGGGGATCATTGTCATGCTTGCCTTGGAATTGAATCATTGAATCGGAATTACATATCGCGTGAATGATGCCTATGGCGGGTTTCGTTATGATCAGGGTTAACGCTGTCCTGGACCGGGGCTCAGCTCCAGCAGGCTTCTCTCCGTCCCGCCCCCCCCCCCCTCACGGTGCCATGAGTGGAGAACATGGTGCCATTGGATCACAACACGTGCCGTGCGATTTTCAATTCGAATCAGTGGCATGCGTTCTTCATGGCAGCACTGCTGTTTCTTTTGCGGTGACCTCGTCACCTCTGGAGGGATGTTCAGGCCGCTGCTGGTTCACCACCCGGCGGAGGAGCGCGACACACTGGTGCCGCGGTTCACCTGGTGTCGGGTGAACCGGGAACCTGAACCGGCTCACCTGATGTCCGGCGTCCCTGCGCCGCTTCATTGCCTGATGAGCTGCGTACATGATGTCTGTGTCGCGCAATGCGCGCTAGCGACGGGTCAAACTGCACGCCCAAACCGCTGCAGTTGCTCTGCGTCAGCGTTAGCGGATTCTGCGTGCGGGGAAAGAGTGGGGTTTAACGGAGTGTGTGCCAGCAGGCTCCCATGAAGCATGCCCGTGATCCGGGACTGTAGTATATATTTGGGGTGGGAGCTCCAGTCGCCCCCCCCCCCCCCACCATACCCACATCTTGTTTCTCGCTCCTTCAGTCAATGAGAAGAATGTGGGCCGAATTCGGGGACAAATAATTTTGTTGGCTATTTTGGGGACAGGTTTCGTCCCCCTAATTATTTTGCGAAGCTGTGTCCCTGCTGTGCTCCATGGAATGTTGCTCGATACGGATGGTCTCTTCGCGGCCTGACATGTGGCAATGATATCCGTGTATGGTGCTAAAATGTGTTCGCTGAATTTAACTTACATTGTTAACGCGACAGTAAGCGTGCAGGCTGTAACGCTAACCCGGGGACTCGGGAAGCGGCCCTAGCCCGGCGGTTCGGAAAGCGGCCCTAACCCGGGAGATTCGGGCAGCGGCCCTAACCCGGGAGGTTCGATCAGTGGTCCAAACCCGGGAGGTTCGGACATCGGACCTAACCCGGACACTCGGGCATAGAACCTAACCCGGGAGACTCGGGCAGCGGTCCTAACCCGGGAGGTTCGGGCAGTGGTCCTAACCCGGGAGATTCGGGCATCGGCCTTAACCCGGCGATTCGGGTAGCGGCCCTAACCCGGGAGGTTCGGAGGTTCGGACAGTGGTCCTAACCCGGGAGATTCGGGCATCGGTCCTAACCCGGGAGGCTCGGGCAGTGGTCCTAACCCGGGAGGTTCGGGCAGTGGTCCTAACCCGGGAGATTCGGGCATCGGCCTTAACCCGGCGATTCGGGCAGCGGCCCTAACCCGGGAGGTTCGGGCAGTGGTCCTAACCCGGGAGATTCGGGCATCGGTCCTAACCCGGGAGACTCGGGCAGTGCTCCTAACCCGGGAGATTCGGGCATCGGCCATAACCCAGCGATTCGGAAAGCGGCCCTAACCCGGGAGATTCGGACGGTGGTCCTAACCAGGAGAACCCGCCAGTCAGGTTTTCGGAGCGCTGCGAAGTCATTCAAGAACCATCGTTGGTGCACAATCTCGCGTTGATATCTAATCAGCGCAAACAGTGCGTCGCGCTTTTTCGATAACGGCGCGTGTGTGCCGATGCCGGGTGCCGTGCATCTGTGCGTCAAAACTTAATGCCTTGCTATTTATACGGCTGGTGCAGAGGTTGGTTTGCACTTGGCGAGACCTCGACAGCACCAAGCACTGAGGCACATTGGTCGTCTTTTTCACTAGATGTGTAGCCAAATCGTCAAATATTCCCTGAAAACCTGACAGCAGATAAAACATCCCCGCATAATGAAAGCTATGAGGTTCTGCTCGCGCACAGAGGTGTGGGAGTCACCACCAGCGACTCTGTCGGTTCACCAGGCACTGGTGACTCAGCTGCCTGTCTAGATATACCATCGCATCGAGCAAAACTGAGTTCGGCAAGATTTGGTGGAGCTCTGCACACAGCCCCCCCTCCGGAATGACGAGGCGGTCTGTCCGTTACGGTCTTGATAACGTCTGCTTGCTGGAGGATATGTGGATGCGAGCACGTGACCCACCATTGCTGCCGTCCTTGGAAAAGCTATGCAGTCTATTCACTCCTTGATATCTTCTACATGCCAGCTTTTTCCAACTGAGTCAGACTATGCCTCATGCGCACTCATTACGTGCGTTTTTACCCTATCTTGGATTAGAAATGCCTCACCAAAAGCCATCTGCACAAACTGTGAGCCAGAAGCATTCGACTATGCTCCGCTGGAGGCGAACACAGGTCTGCTGACACCGATTATCGTCAACGCATTTACGGTCCAAAAATTGTCTAAATTGTATTCCCAATGCTGGACAAGTATCACGTCCGCGATTTGCCATGCATGCGCAGTACCTTATTATATATATAATATATATATATATATATATATATATAATATATATATATACCTAAGTGAATAAGAGCAGCACAAGTTCCTCTTAATGCACGCACTTGAGTGGAATGAGAGTCACACGGGCTCCTCGTAATGTACGCGCTTTAGCAGAATACCGCAATCTCATCCGACCATGCTGCCGTCAGCAATTTTCGGGTTAGCTACAGCTACAGCTTTAGTTACAGCGATAGAGCACACACCGACAGAGATGACCGGCTCAGGATGTGTCAGAGACGGGAGGCGTGACGCATCTTCCCATGACGCATCAGCCTTTCAAAGGGTTCCAGTCATAGCCTAGCCAACGCTGAACGCGCTTGTTTGGGCTGTACTACCTCCCTCTCGTGTCATTTCCATCAGCTTTGGCGGAAGGAGTGGGTTAAGAGACGAGTGTTCCTCTCCTGATCTGTCCTGGGGCAGCGCTCCACCCCTAACCCGATTTCCCCAACGCTCCCTACAGATCCCGGACGTGGATGTGCGTGTGTGTACGTTGCCTTACAGGGGCTTATCCTTTCAAGCGTCCCTGCCGCCTCCGTGGACGCGTCAAACCGTGCCTAGAATGGCACCGGGCCGCAACAAGCCCTTGTCGGAGGCCTCTCGAGCCATAGAGCGGCGTTTTTCCACGGTGGCAGCCCCAGGAATCACACCGCGACGTACCGGGGCCGGGCCTCGCCGGTCGGGCAGCGTAACGTCACTCGTGAGCGGGGGAGGGGGGGAGGGGGGAGGGCTTTCGGTGGCGATAACCGTTTTTTGCTGGTGTTTTCCCCCAGTTTCCGCTCCTAGGACCGATGCCAAATTATCGGAGGGGTGGGATGAGCTAAGCCCGTCTGACGCGCCTGCTCACGATGCCTTGGTCTCGCAGGCTTGCACCGTGTCAGATCTTCAGCGTTCATATCGGGCCCTTCTTAGGACCGCAGGCAGCCGCAGGCACGGCCATGGACCGGCAGTCTCGAGCGCGGACCGGTACGGGGGGGGGGGGCGTGCTGGCACCGGTCGGGTGGCGGTGGTCCGGCGGCCGGCGCGTCAGCGGGTCGCATCGGCGACGGGCCATGCGGTCAGACCCCGGCGCCAGCTGTCCGCTTGTTTGGGCCGCCCGCCGTCAGCGAAAGTGCGCTACCCAGCACACACACGCATACACACATCCACACACAACGCTGAATGTGGGTCACGCGCCGCGGGCTGTGCGTGTGCGCGAGGGAGTGACAGGCCGCTGGCGGCGGCTCCTCCGCCGCTCCC
>NW_023596297.1:9407681-9500029 GCF_011947565.3 Pollicipes pollicipes | reverse complement strand
TGTGCCCCACGTCGCCGGGAGGCCACGTGTGCCCACGTCGCCGGGAGGCCATGTGTGCTCCACGTCACCGGGAGGCCATGTGTGCCCCACGTCGCCGGGAGGCCATGTGTGCCCCACGTCGTCGGGAGGCCACGTGAGCCGTCGCGTCGCCGGGGGTGAGCGATCGGCAGATCATCAGCTGAGCAGGCGCCTTCGCTATCAGTGCAGGGCCACATAGCCGACCCGCCGCGCCGCTGATAAAGGACACCGCGCTCTCCCGACTAGCGCTCGCGCGGCCCGTCTCGGGTGGCGGGCGTCGCTGGCTGGCGGTGAGCACGTGCCGAAGGTCGTGACCTCCCAGCCATGACATCACAGCATGACGAGGACGCGGCCAGGGGCGAGCAGTGACTAGACGTTCGGCGCCAGACCTAACCCGAGTCAGCAGAAACCCCACAGCTGAGGAGCACCCAGCATCGAGCCATGGTTCTCGTCTGAGCAGACTGACATGGGTCCACGCGCTGACACCGAGCCAGCCGACGCTACGCCGCGGCACGGATCAATACGGCCGCTAACAGAGAGCTGACGTGTGCTGCTGCCAAGGCGTCGTGAATCAGTGTGTTAGGTCATCAGCCCTCCCGGCGAACGGCCCGACAAATGAAACACTCCAGAGCGCCGCGTGGTGAGACGCTCCCGATGAGTCAACCCCGATCGGGGCCCGGACGTCAAGCAGCCGGCAGGAGGCCCGTCAGCCGTGCCAGCTGTGCCCCCAATGGCGGCCGGCCGTGGTCGCCGTACCCGACGACGTCGTCATTAGGGGCTAATGGCGCAGGCAGACGCTGGGGCTATGTGGCGTCGCCTGCCACGAAGGGCGGGCACCGCGGGAAACGAGCTCCGTATCCGACGCGGGCCTGTGACGCTGGGGCTGCACGTTACCAGACACGCGGTCTTTTCAAGAACGCTCGCAGGGCGCACGCCAAGTCAGTTATTTCCGCGTGGCGTCCGTGGGTCCCGTGTGCTGTGGGACACGGACGTCGAGTGGATCACAGGCAAGGGGCGTGAACCCCGCGCGCTCAAGACCTGCCGGCCGCTCCAGTCGCGGTCGGCGCCGGCGGCCGGGCCGCCGCGCCGTGTCCAGAGATGACTGCGGCGAGCACGCCCAGCAAGCCATCACCGCAAACCAATCCGATGAACACTGGACGACCGCCGCGGTGGGCATCGTCGGCAGTAGCGTGCGTCACCGACCGGCAAATAAGCGGAGCGGCACACCTTAACCACAACAACGTCTCCCTCTTCCGATGAGGCCGGCACGCGCATCGTTATCGCCGAGCATGCCGCAGTCGGCAGCGGCGGCGAATGAACCCTGACGTAACTTTCCACCGCTGGGGAAACCCAGCGCGTGTCTTAGCCCAGCGAAACTAGCTCTGCGTGTCGCCGTGTTATTTGGCGCGCCCCGCACTGCGGCGCGGGCGGGGCCTGCGCGGCGGCGCCAGCACGCGCAGGCACGGACCACCAGTTGAGACCGCAGGTGAGGCCACCGGAGGCTTCAGTGACGTGGCATACCATCGGCGGGCTCCGGTGAGGTGGCGGACTATCGGCGGCTCCGGTGACGTGGCAGGCCATCGGTTGACTCCACAGAGACGATGCCTCAAACCGCCCATGGGGCACGGCCCATCATCAGCTGACTACGAAACCCACTCATTTCTCCCCTGCGGCCTGCTCCCGGTCGCTGAGACCAGTGGCGTCACCACAATGTCAGCGACGCCACCAACGCACCAACGCACCAGCGACGCCAACGACGTCGCTCGGAGAGACGGATTGGTGAGGGAATGCTAGCGTACGGCACCAGCAACAGGTGGACGCATTAACGCGGACGAGGACACGGTGAGCGTGGCAATTGGATAGACGATGTGCGTACAATGCACTGCCATCAGATGGCCCCCGTCCCCGGCGGCCGCCTCCAGCGCCGTGCCGCCGCTCGTACACCGGCCGGCGGCTCAGCGCACGTGGTACGCCACACGGCTTCGTGCAGCCATGCAGGCACGCAGCTGTGCACGCTGCACGAGTTTGCAGGGTGCAGAATCGGCGGCGCTCACGTCTGCGCGCGGCGCGGTATTTGCGCGCGAGGCGCCGCCGGCCGGGCCCGCGCCGCCACGTGACGCGTCCACGCCCTGGTTCCCGCGCGCGCGCCAGTTGCGCCGGGCGCTATCAGCCAACGGCTGTTCAGGGCGGGGCACGGATGGCCGCTCGGCTGGGGAGGGGAGGGGCGGGGCACTGACCGGACGGGCCTTCCCGGGACGGCGGATGGTGCTGAACGAGTACGCTTGTTCGGCTGGGCAGACGCCGAGCGACGACGAAGACATTCCAATCTGTTCGCCTCCGTATCAGACATTGTAAACGGCGCTAAGCCTGCCACATGGTGGAGCCGCTCACGCAGGCGGCGCGTGCCAACAGTGCTCAGACCACCGCAGCTGCCCACCTTATGGACGTTGCAAATGGCGTGCACCATGAGACTACCGGACGAAGCCGTCAGTCAGGTGCCGTAGTAAACCCCAGGAGGGGGCGCAGCCAAGGGAGGAACATGGGGATCCGGGCTCCTCTCCTGAGGTCCGGATGTTTCGTGTTCCTCCATAGATGGCTCCCGACAGAAAGCTCAGTACCCCGCGATGCGTACTCGGCGAGATCCGGGCCCCTCCCTTAAGGCTACCCTGGCGCCGCCCCTCAGCCGAGGGGCTCGAGTGCAGGCGGCCGTTGGGTGGCAGGGGTCTTTGCCAGTGCCGGATACGAGAGTCGCGCCGCTCGGCAGGCGCGGCAGGCTGGCGCGCCGGGATCCGCGCCGGAGCCGCGCCTCCCAGACGGCCCTGCCGGCCTGACGAGCGGGCGGACGCGCGCACGCCAGTCCACACCTCGCACACTCCCGAGTGTCGCCTGAAATGGTGGTGTGTGCCGGGTGCACTGACCAGGGCATCAGAAAGGACAACACACGCACGACAACGGGGCAGCAGATCCAGGCCTCACCGGTTTACCCTCTAAACGGTCATGCGAAGCGCGCCGGCAAAGCTATGTCGATAGTTGCAAGATGATCCCCTTCGCACGCGACGGAGTTCCCCTTGGCAGGCGGATTTCGTCTCGTCGCAGCTGCACGCATTTTGGCCGGTGCAGTCAACGCGGCCACTGCCCGACCAATGCTGCCCATGGTCCTGAGTCCGCCTCACATCGGTCAGTCGCCTTACACCGGTCAGCCGCCTCACATCGGTCAGCCGCCTCACGCCGGTCAGCTCCCTCACACCGGCCAGTCGCCTCACCTCGGTCAGCCGCCTCACACCGGTCAGCCGCCTCACGCCGGTCAGCCCCCTCACACCGACCGGCCGCCTCACACCGGCCAGCCGCCTCACACCAGCCAGCCGCCTCACGCCGACCAGCCGCCTCACACCGGCCAGCCACCTCACACCGGCCAGCCGCCTCACACCAGCCAGCCGCCTCACGCCGACCAGCCGCCTCACATCGGTCAGCCGCCTCACACCGGCCAGCCGCCTCACATCGGTCAGCCTCCTCACACCGGTCAGTCGCCTCACGCCGACCAGCTGCCTCACACCGGCCAGCCGCCTCACACCGGCCAGCCGCCTCACACCAACCAGCCGCCTCACGTCGGTCAGCCGCCTCACATCGGTCAGCCGGACCCACACCGGCCAGCCGCCTCACACCGGCCAGCCGCGCGGCGCCGCACCTGTCGCCCACAGTGGGCAGCGAGCGCCCGGCCGTCGCGCGATCACGGTCAGACCGGCACCGGCAGCGCTGCTGTCGGCGAGCGGGCCGCCGCCGGCCGGCCGGCCCCGCAGACATTCCTGACAAGGCCAGACTGCGAGCGGCGAGCGGCAGCCGGCCAGCCGGCTGCCGCTCGCAGCGCTGCAGCCAGCCGAGCCGTAGCCGCGCTGACCGGGAAACGGCGACGACTCGACCGGCGGAACAAGGCTGGCTCTCCGGGGGGAACACCGCACAGAAACCTGCACGGATGGGCGGTTTCGACAGACGAGGAATCAGGGGACGGTTTTGACGAACCGAAACCAGACAGCGCAGCGGACGGTGACTGGCACCGCCGCGGCCGGGCGAAGGCGACGAAACGAGACCGATAAAACTGCTGCGAGGCTTAGTCACCGCATGGGCATTAGGCAAACCAGGCGAGCTCACCAGGTAAAGTGCGCAGCGGTGTCGGCTGCGGCGACCTTGCAGACGGCGGGCGCGAGGAGGACCGGTCCTGCAGGACGGGCAGGCCGAGGCCGGGCCTCAACTGCGAGGGCCGCGCGCCGGCCGGGTTCGGCAATCGCGCTGTCCCCACCAGGGCCGGAGTGTCCGGCAGGACCGTCGGTGACGCGGTGTAGGACTTCACGAAGGCTCTCTCAATTAAAAGTTATCCTGAAGGGTTTTCTGGGCTTAGGGTACTCACTAGCTATAGCTTGTAGCGTATACGTCAACAGTACAAAAAAAAACCACTTTCTGCTTAAATATCGCACTGAAAACGAAGGATACGGGGGTTTGAATGTCCTATTCAATTGGAGGGGGCTAAAGCCCCTTCCCAAAATGGCCTCCCCTTCCCCAAAAAGAATTCCAGCCCAACTTCGGGAGAAAAAATGGGCCCAATGCTAGGAGATACCTACTTGTCGGCATAGTTTGGGGGGAGGTTAAGCCGATGTTCAACCGTTTAGCCCGATCCCCTAAACGTTTTGCGAGGCCGTGCCCCTGGAAGGGTACCTGTTACTGGTACACACATCGAAATCTCTACAAACCTTCGAAAATTTGGGGAGCAAAGTTTTCTTTGCCTCGACCACATGTCATATTTGCGGCACGCTGTGCAGCGTCCGTCCGGCCGTTAGAGAGGCCGTTCCGAGTGCCTGGATCCCCTCCCCCATCACGGGCGGTCATCGGTGGAGGCGCGGGTCCAGTGCCATTCTGATGCTCCAACTGAGGGCGTTTGGGAACCCGCGCTAAGGCAGCGCAGCTGAACAGGACCCGCTGTGGAGGGCGAGGCTGCCTGCCTAGTACCTCGGATCGGTCGCTGCTGCGTTCACCGCTGTGCACATGGGTTGAATGGAGCACCACCAGCTGCGAGTCGCCGGGCAGAGACACGGAGGAGGTGACCGTGGTCGGTGACGTGCCCCGCACCGGCCTGGCCCGCCTGGGGTTCGTCACGAGCTCATAACTCGTCGCATTAGCATACGACCAGCGAGGTAACGAGGGGCGCTGCCGCCGCCGCTGTGGGACGTCCCGGCGGGCGGGGCCGGGGTCCAACCGCGGTCGGGGCCAGGGTCTAACCGCAGCCGGGGCCGGGGTCTAGCCGCAGCCGGGGCCGGGGTCTAACCGCAGCCGGGGCCAGGGTCTAACCGCAGTCCGACGTCGGGCTGACGGCCGGGAGCACCCGGCTGGCCCTCAATCGGCCGCCGGCGACGTCGGGTCCGGTTGGGCCTCGTCTCCGTTCCCTGCGCAGATCCGCCCAGGTCACGTGGCATATGTCCCGGCGACGGGCAGGTCAAACCGAAACAACTGCATACACCCCAGCCCGCTCCGTTCAGGCCCCTGGCCGGGGAGGCTGCTGACGTCGAGATCATCACCAGCCGGACGGCGCGGACCAGGTCCATTGGCGTGGCGCGCCCGGCCGCCGGACCGTGCACCATGCCGGCCGGCCACGTCACAAACCGAGGCGCACGTGCCGCCCCAGCAGAAGTGCCGCAGCTCGGATAAAAAACAAACAGGCCAGCGTGTTTATGAGCAAGTCCTGCGGCGGCGCCAGCCGGGCTCGACGGGCCGTGGACATTGGACGGCACAGGATGCAGACCTCGCGACCGGCACGAGGAAGGCCAGTCGAGACTCTGCTGCCGAGCGTGGAGCCCCGGTCGTGCGCCGTCGATGAGCCGACGGTAACGATGGGCTCGGGTTGCCGGTCACGAACCGAGCTGACGTCAATTCAAGAGTCATTACGATGCCTCCGAACGCCCGCCTTCAGCCACCGCCGCACGGAGCGAAACCGGGACCCGTTACAGGAGCTGCCCAACCGGCAGCCCACGCCGCGGTTTGACGATGCGAAGCGACCGGAGGTCAGCGCCCGACCTGGTCAGAAGTCGGCCGCCGCCATGCGTCCGGTGCTGCTGTCCCGCGGCTGCTGCTGCCGGAGCGGGGTCCGGGTCTGTCTATCCGACTGCGGGTCCCGCCCCAGTCACGAAACCACTGTCACCGTTTCCCGCCGACGCCGATCAGAGCGTCACCGCTCCCTGCCGTCCGCCGATCAGAGCGTCACCGCTCCCTGCCGCTGCTGATCGGGGCGTCACCGCTCCCTGCCGCAGCCGATCAGAACGTTACCGCTCCCCACCGCCGCCGATCAGAGCGTCACCGCTCCCTGTCGCCGCCGATCAGAGCGTCACCGCTCCCTGTCGCCGCCGATCAGAGCGTCACCGCTCCCTGCCGCCGCCGATCAGAGCGTCACCGCTCCCTACCGCCGCCGATCAGAGCGTCATCGCTCCCTGCCGCCGCCGATCAGAGCGTTAGCGCGCTGCTGATCAGATCAGGGCCTTGGCACCGGCACCCGGGCGCTGATGACCACCCACCACTTGCCCGGCAAAAACGGGCCGGCCACGCGACTGGATGAGCTCATCTGCGGCGCCGTGTTTATGTGAGGCGGCGCCTCGACCGGCCGGCACCGGCGTCTGGCCGACCGACCCACTTCCAGCGGCGCGACCGGCGGCCGGCGCTGGAGCCGACAGGCCGGCCACCGGCGGACGCGCCGGCCGCCGGTCCGGAGCGCCGTCCCGGCGGCCGCCCGCAGCTGGTCGTCGACGGAGCTGGACAGCCGCCAGTCAGCCGAGCGAGCGACAGCTGGGCTCGGCTGATCATAGTCCGCCGTCAGCGCCAGCTCGCGGCTGGCTGATGAAAGATCAGAGCAAGGGCCACCTAAACGGTGGCTTGCTGACGGCTGCTGCCAGGCGGCGACCGCGACCAGCTAAAGCCCTGCGTCGACAGTCTGCCAGTCACAGCTGGCCACATCCGCCATGGAGTTATGCAATTAACAACTGTCCTAAACAGCGATTAAGAGCTTATTATAATCATATGGTACCACAGTACCTTTACATATACTATAAAGCACTGCGCGTACCATGACATCAAAAAGTTGCCGTGCAAGCACCAGAAAATGCATGAAATGCTCCCGCGCTCCTACCATTTGTTTACAAAACAGGCTACGGGTGGCTGGGACATGCTTCCATACGCCGGGAGCTTGCAGTCAGCAAACGGCAGCAAATCACGTCAACTGCTGTTTTTGCCAGCTGACAGCTGAGCATATCCGTCCGGTCGGCGGGGCCGGTCCGGGGTGGACCCTCCCTGCACCACAGTATCACCGTCCGGCCGGGGGGGGGGGGGCGGTCCGGTGGACCCTCCTTGCGCCACAGTATCACCGTCCGGTCGGCGGGGCCGATCCGGCGGACCCTCCCTGCACCACAGTATCACCGTCCGGTCGGCGGGGCCGGTCCGGCGGACCCTCCCTGCACCACAGCATCACCGTCCGGTCGGCGGGCAAACTGAGCGTACTCCGCCCTCCGATGCGGTGCCGGTCGGCCAGTCGGCCGGTTGACCAGTCAGCCGCCGGTGCCCTATGGCGGCGAGCGGTGCGGACGTCTGATTACCAATGCTGGCAGTTTGCCCGGAAACAACGACCGACGCCGCCGGCAGTCGCCGACCAGCCGCGCACAGGCGGCCGCCCGCCCCATCGGGCCCCCGACCGGCGAGACCGCGCCGCCCCACAGTCGCATGGCCGGCACACGTCACGCGCCCACGACGTCAGGGAAAGTGACGTAAATCATAGGCGCGTCGATGTGCAGCATCGGTGCAAGGCCCACCAGCCATCTGGCGTCACGTGAAGCTGACGGCTCAGCGAAAGCGATGCAAATCGTACCCTGGCGGTGACCGTTAGCGGCGTCGGGATCATGCCCCGGCCCTCAGCCGTCCCAGGCCACCAGCCCCATAACGTTTTGCAATCACTGCCGGCGGCGGGTACGTGCCATGGATGGTTACTGACATGGGCGAGAGCAAGGTAATAGAAACGCTGGGTGAAGCCGAGCCGAGGCTACAACGCAGGCCGCATGTGAAGACCTTGGCCAGACGCCGTTTTTCAGATAGTCACGTTCAGCATAACTAGTCTACTGCAAATTATAAAATATTCTTATAAGAGCCGAGTCTAATAATCTGATGACGCGACACAATTATCATCTAACGCGGAACAATTTGGGCGATGTCACACCTACGTCGCTTGACCTTGGCGGTCGACGTTTTGTTTACATTCGTCTTTGGTCAGGTCCCTGGGCCAGCTGACCTTTTACTTTTGCTTTTTGCAATCGCCTTCAGCCACATGACGAATCTATGTGACTTAGCGGATCTTAAACAAGCATTTTAAAAATAAGCAGCCTACAGAAAACAGCACTAATTTGAGCTAGCTAAATCTGTCATAATTTATAAATACAGCATGGATTACAAGATTTTGGGAAGAAACACGCTATCAACAGGAGCTGTGCGCTGGTGACTCCCTTTACCGCCCAAATTTTGCCGACCTCCGCGCCACGGTCGCCGCAGATCGCATGCGCCGCGTGGCATTCACCCACCCAGCGGCAAATACGCCGGAAACGGGCCGCATTCCACATCGCGGACGGCTGTGAATCAAGCCACCAACGGCTGTCGGGAAACAGGTAAATGGACCCCTTCCCCCCACAACCCAGGCGCGCGTTACTCATGGGTAAGTGGCGCGTCGACCAACCACGCAGATAACCAATACCAATACAGACGACGGAAAGAAGAGGCTCGACAGATTCCGTGACAGCAAAAAAGGACGTACACACTGGGTAGTTGATGGTAACGTGACCGTGTAATCTACAACCGGCCAAGTACTCATCCGTTGGGACAAGATAGGAGGCCATTGGACGTGGGAAACGATCCCATCAGCGGGACCAGCCCAAATAAACGGCGTGCGACAGCCATGCAGCCGGGGCACTGCTGGCCAAACGTCGAGTCATCGTTGGAGGGTGGGGTGGGGGCCATCTGGGCGCGGTGGCCGGCCGACGTCCATGACGCCCACCTCCTCGGCGAGTGGCCGCCATCGCCGCGCGCCCCTCGAGAGCAGATTCCAGAGCAGAGGCCGGCCCGAGCCGAGCGTCGGCGGCGAGCAGCGGTGCACAGGAGCCGGGACGCGGCGGGGCCGGGATTCAGCCAGCCGGCTCCGGCGGGGCCGGGAGCCAGCCGACCGGCTTCGGCGGGACCGCCGACGCGCGGTCGGGCGGCCAGCAACCCCAAACGCCCAGCACGCCCAGCACACCGCGCCTGACCAGCGTCCACCTACACCAAGCCAACTGGGCCTGCTGCCACGCTGCCGCCCCCGGTCACCGGACGAGCAGCTCCGTCAGTCCGGCACCCGGAGCTGCTGGCAGTCCCGGGCACCCGGCACCGACGGGCGGCGACACACCGCTGCCGCCTCCGGTCACCGAACCAGCAGCTCCGTCAGCCCGTCACCCGGAGCTGCTGGTAGTCCAGGGCACCGGGCACCGACGGGTGGCGACACAACCGCTGCCGGCTCCAGTCATCGGACCAGCAGCTCCGTCAGCCCCGTCACCCGGAGCTGCTGGCAGACCCGGGCACCGGGCATCCGACGGGTGGCGACACACCGCTGCCGGCTCCAGTCATCGGACCAGCAGCTCCGGCACCCGGAGCTGCTGGCAGTCCCGGGCACACGGCACCGACGTGCGGCGACACAACCGCTGCTGGCTCTGGCCATCAGACCAGCAGCTTCGTCAGCCCGGCACCCGGAGCTGCTGGCAGTCCCGGGCAACACGGCACCGACGGGCGGCGACGCACCGCTGCCAGCTGGGCGGGTCAGTGCGAGACCGTGCTCCGTAAATGACCCATGCGGCTCAGGACGCCACAACGGAGCGCGGCGACAGATGCGTCAGAAGCGTGGCGAGCCACAAGGCCGTATCATTACTTTGTGGTCGCATCTGGCCGACACCGGAGGGCGGCTGACGGTGAGCGTAGCCCGTGGTTACAGCACCACCAGCCGTCTGGATAATGCATGCGACGCCGTGACAGGCTACCTCAAAGTGCCGCGGCGGGCTACACCTAGACGCCGTGAGAGACTGCACCTGCTGGCAGGCTGCCCCCTCCGACCTCTTACATGCGTTCGGTGAAATCGAGGAGCAGCAGACACGGAGGATCAGCATGCAACCCCCACTCGAGGCACTCCCGCCCACAGATAACTCAGAGTCCAGGAAATAAGACATTGCGGCATGTCACTCCATGGCGCACACATCTAGCCTAGCCTGCTACATCATTCAGCAAAACAGGCCACAGGGCGCGACAACGCGCCCTGTTTCAGCGAAGCCACAGAGAAGCCAGCTGCCGTCGGACGCACAGCGTCAGTCGGACTCCACTGCAGAGGCCCGTACATGCGGTGGTGAGACCCGCCCTGCAGTGGACCGCAGGCGCCCATCCGTAGCAGCGCCACAGACGTGTCAGCTACCACGGTGCAGCAGCTAGACCAGCTTCAGCTGAGCGAGAGACGTTGGCAGTAATTGGCAGCGGTGGTGAGGAGACACAGCCACCTGCACATCTATCATGTGGCCACCTGCACATCTACCATGTGGCCACCTACGCATCTACCATGTGGCCACCTGCACATCTACCATGTGGCCACCTGCGCGTCTACCATGTGGCCACCTGCGCATCTACCATGTGGTCACCTGCGCATCTACCATGTGGCCACCTGTACATCCACTATGTGGCCACCTACGCATCTAACATGACCACCAGCCCATCCACTATGTGGCCACCTACACATCTATCATGCGGCTACCTGCACATCTATCACGTGCCCTACTACACAGCTCTCTTGTGGGCGCCCTAGATCACCGATTTCAGCGTGATGTTAGTAGAAACCGCGCGGTTTCGCTGGTGCTCCAGTACGCAGTGCTGCCCCACATCGCCTCATCACACCGCCCCAGGCCGGCTTAGACAAAAGACTGCGGACGCCGCACAGATGTCGCCACAAGAGCGGAGCCTCGTGTAAAAAAGGAACGCTGGTATGGATGCAGTCACCACAACTATCCGCTTTCCCGCCCGTCCGTCGCACCACGCACGGTCCCTTCAGCCCCACGAACCGCCCGGCCAGCGGCAGGCTGGCGGGCCCGCACGGCCATCGGCAGGCTAGCGAGCCCGCACGGCCATCGGCAGGCTGGCGGGCCCGCACGGCCCCCGCAGGCTGGCGGACCCGCCCGGCCATCGGCAGGCTGGCGGGCCCGCACGGCCAGCGGCCAGAGAGGCCCGCCATGGAGGCTGGCTCGCGTCCGGAGACTGCAGCCGGGGCGCTATCACCGGGGAGACGCCGAGTGGCGAACACCAGCGCAGCCACCGCCGCCGGCACTCTACGGCTTCCGGCATCGACCGGCTGGCCTGCCGCTGCGTGGCAGATGCCACTGCCAAACGCGTCACGGCCGGAAGGCAGCGACGGCGACAGCCCCAGGCAGAGAGCTGCAGTCCGGCTCGCAGCCTCACCAGCTGCTCCAGCTCACAGTCGGTGCGGGGCAGCGGAGCGGGACAGGCACGACCGGCGCCACATTGTACAGCACGGGGCCGGACAAACGAGGTACAAGCTACCTCAGCTTACCCGGCAGGCCCACCAAGACTGTGCCCCGATCAGCTCGAGGCTGGACCACGACACGACTGTTAGGCAGGGCTCGAACATCCAATCTACGGCAAACATAATTCCCCCAAGGACACGATCAGAGACTGAATAAGGGACAGTGCGTCACCTCGAACTTCTTGGATCTATTTGGTCTTGCACAAATTTTGCCGGCTGTGATGTGCTGTGCTGTGCTGTGCTGTGCCTGTGCTGTGCTGTGCTGTGCTGTGCTGTGCCGTGCCGTGCCGTGCTGTTGCTGTGCTGTGTCTGTGCTGTGCTGTGCTGTGCTGTGCTGTGCTGTGCTGTGATGTGCTGTACCGGCGGCCCTCGCAGCTGCAGACCGTGCCCAGACGCCGCGGCCCAGCCTGGTCATGGCACGGTCGCAGCACAACTCCACGTGCCAACTGCGACAGCCAGCAGAGTGTGGGGCTCGTTTGCATCACAGCTTTTGCGTCATGTTGCGCCCCGTAGTTGCATCATGCCGACCTCCTAGCCCAAGCAGGCAACAGCAGACGGCTGACCATCCCGGCCGTGAGTCGACGGCGCGGTTCGCAATCAAGTCAGGTCAGGTCAGGTCAGGTCTGGTGCGACCAGCCGACAGCTTCAGGGCGCATCGACTGCACAGGCATACAGCTTCAGTGTCGGGTCATGTCAGGTCATGCCATGTCAGGTCAGGTCTGATCCGGCCGGCCGAGCTCTCGATGTCGGGTCAGGTCATGTCAGGTCTGAGCCGGCCGGCCGAGCTCTCGATGTCGGGCCAGGTCATGTCAGGTCTGATCCGGCCAGCCGACAGCGCCGCTCGACGTCGTATCAGGTCAGATCAGGTCCGATCCGGACGGCGGACAGCGCCGCTCGATGTTGGGTCACGTCAGGTCAGGTCAGGTTAGGTAATTTCAGGCCTGATCCGGCCAGCAGACAGCGCAGCCCGTCCGCGGCCGGTGCGTCCCGCCTCTTGGCCGCTGCGGAGGCCCACGTGCCCAGCTGGCCCAGCGGTGCGGGCCGCTCCAGCTGTCGGTTGGGTCGGCGCCGGCGGCCGGCCGTCGGGCCGCCATATGGCCGGCCGCGGCCATCCATCAGCTGGCCGGAGCCGATGGTCCAGCAAACAGGCCGGCTCAATCTGGCCGCTTGCACAGCGTAGATAGACGCACCGGCGCGACGGCCAGCACGTCTCGGCGCCGCTTCTGTTGACCGCGCTCTGTCAGCGCTGCGCACACAGCGCCGAGTGGCCGCCGCTGGCCTAATAGAGAGGCGGCGTGGCCAAATACATCTATATATGACGCGGCCGGCGCCGGCCCGGCCAGGCCTGACAGCCGCCGGGCCGAACATGGAGGGAGAGAAGCCCGGCACACGTCGGCGCAGGATCAGATCTGACCGTCGCTCTGGTAACGGCAGCGACAAGGCGAATCAGTCGGCCGACCAAACAAAACCAGATGCGGATCGCGGAGTCATTCGGCTTACGTAAAGCCTCGCCGAACCGGCCACGGGTCTTCTCCCAGAGCATGGCCGGGCTCACAGTCTTCATGCTGTGCCGAGACTGAACGCGCCAGCTCCGGCGGCTGCTGGACAGGAGGTGTCCGCCGCCGCAACAGCGGCGCGCTCGGGTCAAGAGGCCGCCGGCCGCCCCGCCGTCGGGCAGTCCTCAGCGGCCGTCGAGCCCGGCTGCAACTCTCTCTGAGCCTGGCCGACACGGAGCCGGCGCGACAGAGGCGGCCGGGCGCCGACGGCGAGCTGCGGCGCCGCCGACCGTTGACCGCCAGCTCACATCGTCATCAACTCCCCGACTGTCCGTCTGAAGCTGCCGCGGGCCCGACTGCGCCTGTGTCCCACTGACTGGGACTGGGACCGAGCCCCGCGACGCCGGGTGCCGCCCTCGCCGGCTAGGCACGGGCGCCGGCCCCGGCTGAACCGCTTTCGCCGCGAGCAGCGACGGCGCATGGCGCGCGGCTCCGGAGGCTCGCCGGCGGGCCTGCGACGGCCAGGCGGCGCTGTCGGCCGCTCCAGCGCAGGTCCGCGGCCCCGGCCGGTGACGCCGGCCCGGGGCCGACGATCGGGGTCGACGCACTGAGACCGCTGCGGGATACTGGTCAAGGTCGCAACGCCCCGCGCTGGCCGAGCTGGACGGGTAACTAGACAGGCGCTGGTTTGTCCGACCGACAGGGCGGGTGATGCCGGCGTCTTGGGGCGCGGCCTTCACATGGACAATCGTCAACACGTCCTCACCCACACACACATGCACACAAGAAGGCGGCATAGTTCACACCCCTCGTTCTAAATCGACAAATTTTAGTACAGCCTGTAATCGCCGAAGAATTTAAGCAAAAAGTGAGTGGCGTATCTATCTCACGTTCTGGCTTTGTTATGTCTTTGGCTATGACGCCGTCTTCACCGTTGGCACGCCGGGCAGAAGATAAGACACTGCCTCCGTGTGATGGGGACATGTTTCATTCCACTCTTGGCAGCTCTCCACACGACTTTATCGTAGCCTAATTTCATGCCGGGGAGAATATCAAAAGTGCATTAAATCTGCACTTCCGCCGATGGGCGACACGCTTGTTTCCACAGCCAGCCCAACAGGCAGTGACCCGAGAAACGTTGTTTACACGGCGTCTCTGGACCGGCGCAGCTGGGCCGCCGGTCGGCCGCCTCCCCGGCTGCAGGCTGGCCGGCCGCGGACACCTGCCGGCCGCGCGGAGCTGACTTGCCACCGGCCCGCCGGCGGCGCCGCTCATTCATGGGGCGGTGCTAGCGCCGCGCGGCGGCCGGCCGCCGCAGCGTGCGGCAGAGCGCGGAGCCGACGCCTGGGCGGCGCGGAAACCGTGACGAAAGAACGCCCCTCGCCGCCCAGCCCTCCAGCCACGCCGGTCGGAAGCTGGCCGCGCACTGCGCGGACTGGAGTACAGCGCGGCACCCGCAGCGTTTGGAAAGCAAATGACAATTCAGGTCACAGGACCCGCGACAGGCGACGCAGACCATTGGCTTAGACATTCCGGCAATTAGGAAACCAGCGGCGTCATTCACACGCCGCCGCCGCTGTACACAGTATCAAGTAATTTTTGCTTCCTGCAAAGCCAGGTCGCCGACAAGCTTAATCGCAATGAAACCACAAACCCGTTTTCCGAGATAAAAACTGCAGATACTGCAATTTCCGCAGATGACCATTGTATACGACGTGAAGGCAGGCGCAGCACGCGGTCGTCCGTCTCAGCAACAGCCAGCGCTCTCAATGGAAACTGTCCAAGACTCGGATTACGAAGCATGGCTTTTACAATATTTATCACGTTCTAGATCAGATAGCACTCCAGTTGTAACAGCAAGCTTGCACCACAGCTCTCATTGCTTTCATTAACTTCCAGTTCAAGACGAATCGCAGCGTCCTTAACTCAGCAACTGCCAACGGCTTCTGGCTGAACCAATTAGGTTTAATCAAAAGCACAGCATCATTTTCCATACATTTTCACACGCCAGCAATCCATCCGAATCACAGGGCCGCCGGAAGTGTGGTCGCCAGTGTGTCCGCCAACAATAGCCGAATCGGCGCGAGCGTCATTGGCCGGGCTGGCTCCCGCACCGCTCAGCGCCACTCGTGCTGCAGGCTGGTGTGGAGCGCCGCTCTTGCCGCCGGACAGAGCCGCCGGACAGCCGCTGAGTCGCGATATGGCCCACCCCGCCACTGCGTCCACCAGAAGGGCGCCGCTCGTTGAGATTGCAGACCTCCGCGTTCGGCCGGCCGGGGAAGAACCCCGTCCACCAGGAGGGCGCCGCTCGGTGAGATCGCTCATCTCCGCGCTCGGCTGGCCAGGGTGGAAACGGTGGGCCCCAGAGGGGGCAGGATTGCACGCATTAGTGCTGAGACCCGAGATCCGTTCTTCACTGCCAAATGCCCGTCCCACGTTGCTGCGCATGACGTCACGGGTAAGTACGTCACCCAGTTCGTACGCTTTGGAGCGCAGTCGTTAGGGTGTGACGTGGTTTACTGCGACACCATCGGCGCCTGACTGGGGCGCCAACCACGCAAACGCAGCGGCGGGCGAGTAAAGCCCGCCCAGTCTGAATGGAGGAGCGGCCGGCGAGCCCTGCCGGCTGTACAGTGTACACGCGTCGGTCGGCTGCGCCCGCGGCCCGAGGTCGCAGCGTGCAGACGCGCACGGCTGATCCGTATAAGGCGAGGCGCCGACCGCTGGCGGCCACAGCGCGGCGAGGCGACCGCGCCAGGGGCCAGCGGCGCCAGCGGGGCCGAGCTGTGGCCGCCGTCGCCGGCGTCGTCGACCGGGCCCCGAGCTGCCGGCCTGACGGCGGGGTGGCCGGGAGCGACGGCCCCGCCGGCGCCGGCGGCAGGTGACGGCCGGCCAGCCCGCACGCCGGACAATGTCACGGCTCGACTCACCGACGACCAAAGCCGTGCCGGCCGGCTGACGATCGATGACCTGTCAGCTCACGTCAGCTCGAAACGACCATACATCGTAACATCTTGCGATTGAGAACGCAAGAGGAAACGCCGCCGTACTCAATGACCCTTGCAGGATCGTGCGATTCAATCAACACCTACATCGACACGCACGCCATTTTTCGCACGACGAACGGAACCATGCTACGGGGTCACTTCTCCGCGGTGCTCCAAGGGTTGCCACACAATACAGTTATGTATAAATGTGCCAGCGATGCCAGAACGAGCCGCTACGGCACCGTCGTCACGTCTTCAGCGCCCTCCGAGTGATGGGAGCATGCATGCCCCGCCGGTCAAGGCTGCGCGCCCCTCCCCCTTCGAGCGGCCGCAACCACGAGACGGGCACAATCTGCTGAAGTCACGGGACCGGCAGCAGTCCCCGCCCCGTCACGGGCCCGAGCCGGTGCCGCGCGGCCGCACCAAACCGGCACGGACATCGCTCATCCTGTCACGTCAACAGGTGGCCGTTGCCCGTTCCCTCACGGGTGACACGAGCGGGGATACACCATGGCTTAGCGCGCGGCGCGGGTAGGAGGAGTCCCGGGACCGGCTGCCGCCGCCGCCGAGCGGTCCCGCCACCGTTCCCGGGGCGCGACGACGGCTGGAGGTCGGGTGGCGGCCGCAGCGCGCCGACCGCGTCTGCGAGCGCTGCCGGCCGTCGCGCTTCCACCGGCCACCGGTCCGGTTCCGCGGCGGACGGCCAGCTGCGGCGGCCCGCTGCACCGGCCGACGCCACACCGCGCCGCAACGCGACGGCAGCGACGGCGCGGCGGGAGAAGGGGTGTCCCGGCCGGGCTGCGGCGGACCCGCCGGCCGCCGCCCAGCGGCACAGCACGGCATCCGGAGCTGGCGCAGCGCGCGCTGTCCGGTCGGCCTGCTCACCTGGCGGAGAAGTCCCAGCTCGCAGTGCTCCGGGCGAGTCCAGCGCGTACCTCACCCCACAACCGCAACTCAAACCTGACGGCGCCGCAGCCGCGCTCCGCGCCGCTCCGCGCCGGTACGTTGACTTGCCCCGTTCACCGGCGCCGCGGAAAGAGCGGCAGAGTAACGGGACCGGCGCCCGGCCGGGCCCGCCCGGGCCGGCCGCGCTGATCGATGGCTGATCAGCCGTGCCGGCCGGAAACGGCCCAAACGGCCCAAACCCGCACAGACACGGACTGCTGGTTTGCACGCCCGAAATTGTACCTCGTACAGCAGAAATTCGCGGCCGGCAGGTAGCGCTAGGAAGCTGCCGGAAGCAAGTAAACACTCTTCTGCTTCCGAAAGACGATTGTAAAAGTGATTTTATTTACAAAATGAGGCGAATGCATAGCACAGTTTCCAAAACAATATAAAAGTGCAGACAGATTGGACCCGAAATGTCAATGCAATATTACGTATAAAATCACATCACTGGCACATGAAGTAAAATGTGATTAAATCATTGCACGTGAGGTAACGCTCCACACTTCTGTCCGGTCGGGGCTTGCTAGTGTTTGTTTTTGCCGTCGCCCGTGGCGTCCACACCTCGTGCGGCCTTCTTTTCCGCCTTGGCCACCTCGCTGAGGTGCGATGTCTCGCGCTTGACTACGGACAGCAGCGCCTGAGAGCTCTCCAGGATCTTCTGGTAGGCGTTCTCGGCCTCCTTAATGATGCGCGCGTACTCCCTACTGAGCTCCTGTTTGTGACGCAGGCTGGCCGTAACGCGTTCCAGCTGCTCCTGTAGCTGCGCCGCCTGCTGCTCCAGCTGCTGACGCTGACGCTCCTCGCGCGCCGTCTCCTCGGCCAGCACCAGCTGGCGCCGCTTCAGCTCCTCCACCGTCTTCACCAGCTCGATGTTGAACGTCTGCAGCGCGGCGCCGTGCTGCGACATCTCTACAAAGAGAGGGCGGAGGCCAGGCTTCAGTGCGGGCGGCGTCGAAAACGCCGAGGGAAGAGTGGGTGTCCGTTCGGCGGCGGTGCGCACGGTCGGCAACGAGGATCTGGGAGGAGCCGTCAGAGGACGAGGAGACGCTCAGGATGCTCCCGGACTGGTGCTCGTCACATGCAGGACGTGGCGGCGGCGGAGTTGCGGTGAATGTCAGGTTATTCCGCAGTCAATGTCTGACAATGCTGTATCCTTGCGCATGATTCCGTTCAGATTGCTTTTGCTGCTGATCATGCCACGGGTTTCAGGGACGTGTATGTGGCCAAGATGCAGCCATGTACATGGTGAAAGCTTTCAGAATGCATAGGTTACAATTTATGCTGTTTTGGCTGCTCTAGCTGAACAATGTTATGGTACTATTATTATTATCACCTCAAAAGTCACTCATAATCAAATTACATGACTGAGAGTCAAAGATGACAGGACATCATGACTTCATTAACCATGGAAAGCTTTATCATACATGCCTTCAAAAAGTAAATCTGATTTTCCCGAATGATTTGGACATAAAGTTCTTCTAGGCAATTACAGCTGTGACCTGGGACATTGAAAATTTCATGAGCTAACTCATGAGCCAATCACCTGGGCATAATCATCATTTCTAGCAATATTGTTTGAATGAGCCATATGGCTAAAATTAAAATGGTAACATAAGAAGCCACAGTGGCCTGAGACAGATTCACAGATGATTTTAGTGTGTTAAAATGAATGGTGTACAACATAAGATATAGAACTTCTGCAAGATCAGGAATAAGTGTGTTATTGTCATATCTGAACAACAAGTATGATATTGTTGATCCTGATTGAGTTTGTCCAATCTCAGCCAGAAAACAGATAATGTTATATGGTACAGACCTATAGACATCTGACATTCCTACATCTTTTGCTAAGAATGAGTAAAAGATTGTCTGCTGCCTATAAAATCCAAGGACTGGTCATATTTTTCATTTCAAATTGTCAGCTGTGAGCTTAAATTGCTGTCACAATAATACTGTATCCAGAATTTGATTCAATTTGTATTTTTGCAGCCTGGCCTTGATGTTGGTAAGACAGCTGAAAATGTTATGGCCTTTGCACTGCTTGCACAACTAAAACACATTCACTACATAATCATATAAGCATGGAGTTGCCCATTTTACATGCTCAAACCTAAATGAGCATTTACCTGGGTCTCTAGCCAGTTATCCAGTGCTCCTGGGCATGAAAACATAATAGTAAAGATAATCATGATAAGCCATCACAAACTATGACAAACTTATTAAAAACAGGTATAAACTCATCTTTAAATCTTCAAAAAATGCACTGGAATAACAGAAAAGCTCTTAAAGCATGGTATTCAACACATGTCTAATCACTCCAGGCCCAGTTAAGGTGTTATAGATGATGTTTATTAGGGTATTAAGGAGTCTTAAATGCACACCATTCAGACGTGTGGGCTCTCTATCCGTGTTTTCTCTCGACCACATTTAAAGACCAGTAAGGGGTACAATAAAATTTTGGGTGGTAGATAAAGCATCACATATGTAGATATATATATATATATATATGTATATATATATATATATATATATATATATATATATATATATATATATATATTTACTATATATCCATATATTGTGATTGAAAATGTTTTGAGCAGCCACAGTGCTGCATCTCGGCCCTGGTACAAAGGTGTGGGATTTGGCAGTACGCATCGCCTGAGGCTTTGAAGTCTCAACTGCATACACTTCAGGAACAGCCCTTGGCACCACACTGTGTGAAAACAATAATATCACAGCTTACCTGAGCTTTGGGCGGTCACTGTGGATGCGGGCAAGTGAAGGTTATTTTTCTTTGATGGCGATTATAACTTATATTTATATTGACGGTATGTATCAAAGATACCTATAGGTAGGCATACTTCACAGGAATGTGATCGTTCCGTTGAACATACGATCACGCAATTCAAACGAGCAGCGCGACCTACACCCTGACGCTAGCCCAATGCCGGTTCGCATTTGCTGGTCCAAAACAACCAATTTTGAGTGGTGATTTCTACTGTGCTAAAAAAACTTATTTGTACTAAATAACACGTTGAGGGTTATTTTAGCCAATTTGTGTCAATTTGTGGTAGTCATTCACATGGAAAATTAAACCTGTTTTTTCTCCTATTCTGACTATGTTTACTGGCTTTTGTGGTGGAAGAAGCTCTCTTCATCTCATACCGGACCCGTAGTATTTCTGGTACATTTCGTGGTCTAGTATTGCCCTACAAATTCTTGAACGTCTGTGGCGAAAATAGTGTAATTATGCTGACTACCAACTGGCACGGGCGAAGCGTAGCCCGCGGCGCCGAATATGAGATGTTGACATGTTGACTGCAGCAGTAGCGCAAGCAGGGGGGGGGGGGCATGTGCCCCCTCTCCCTTAGTTTTAGAGGGGTCCTTCGGGCCCTTTGGAACTAACGATTAACGGCCCGATTTGAGGGCCTGACTGGCCCGAAAGGCACGCCGGTGGTCGCACTCAGGGGCCCCGGCCCGCAGAGCTGGGCACTCAAATGCCGGTCAGATGGCCCTGTGCGCTGATCAGGTGTCCCCTGAGTCGATAAGGACCTATATGTTTGTCAGACACCACCAGTAACGCAAAGTCGCCTCTGAGGCGGCGCGGGTCTGAGGGCCCATTTCCCTGACAGGAACGAAGCCAAAACCAGCGATTTGCATAAGTCGGGGCCCAGCGTCTGTCAGGGCCCCCCAGCCTCTAAAAGGGGTCCTGTGTTGGCAAGGGGCCTCGAGTCGGCCAGAGGTAGTGCTCGTGGAGGTCCGAAAAGCTTAGAGAGCCCACCGGGTCCGACGATCAAGGGCCCGATTGGAGGGTCTAAGGGCACGAGAGGCCGCTCGGAGTCTTCTTTGGGGGCCTGGGCCCGGCTCGGGGAGACTGGCCTTGAAATAAAATTCAGAGAGTCCTTAGCGCCGATCGGGGACCCCTGAGTCGATATGGGTCTATATGTCGGTCAGGCACCACCAGTGCCGCGCAGTCGCCTCTGTGCTGGTATGGGCATGGGGCCTCACTTTCCAAGCAGCGCCAAAGCCAGGGCCAGTGATTTTTATTTGTCAGGGCCCTGTTTCTGTCAGGAGTCCACAGCGCCTTACATAGGGCCCTGTGCTCAGAAGGGCCCCGAGCTGGCCAAGGGAAGTGCTCGATGAGGCCCGAAGTAGGAACCGGGCGGCCAACCAGAACTGACGATCAAAGGCCCAGTTGGGGACATAAGGGCCCGGAGGACTGGCTGGAGGTCAAGTAAATAATCGTGTCCCGTAGGGTCGTGACCTGAAATAACAGTCAGTGGTCCTCTTGCAAAGTTTGGGGTGGTACGCTGTCGGACAGTCGGGCGTCAACCGAGTAAAATAGAAACCAAAATATCACCGGTGTATTGTACTCTCAGCTGACGGCCCTTTACCAGTGTCATCAAATGCATACATTCGCAACCTTTGACTTTGGTCACCAGTATTTTTCGGGCCACTGTATCCATCAATCACTACAAATGTATGCCGGCCACCGTTAGCTCTGCCCTGTCAAATAATGATCTGAGCAGAAAATATTATTTCTGCCGACGTGTCCGGGCAAAAAGTTGGCCCGCAGTTTGTCGAGCACCTTGTTGTGGGCTGCTAAATAACGACCTCCACATTTACAAAATTTTAAAAAGCCTCGCGTCATACATCCGAATCGACTATATGGCAAACTTCAAAATGAAGGCATGGAAAAATGACATCTAAAATGGCGAACGGCTAAATGGCGAACTGCAACATGACGGCATGTATAAAAGCTTTCACGTCGAATTAGTGAACGGTGAAATGGCGAAGAGCTTAATGACCTCGTTTGAATAAAATGTTGGCACGGGTGTTTATTTAGAGTACCGGTAGTGCAGTCTGTTTAACTAGGGGTACATAAGGTATGAAGGTACTAATGGTGTAGTGGTTAAGCTGCAAGTCTGAGAAACCGGAGGTACGGGATTCGTTTCCCCATGGAAATATCTGCTGATCTGTAAGGGACGTCAGCAATCGATCGTAAAGCGACCAGTGTCACGTTTTTCCCAATCGCCTGCCCCTTACCCTTTCTGCCAGGGTAAGGGCAGGCGACACCATCTGGTCTCAGCAGCTGAGTGCGTCGCAAATCCCGACGGTGATAGGCGCATGCGCGGTCTACGAACCGTCCACGCTACCCAACACTTGCTGATCTGTAAGGGACATCAGCAATCGAGCGTAAAGCGACCAATGTCACGTTTTTCCAAATCGATCTTGAAAACAACACGCTGTCACCCAAACCGAATGATAGGTAAACATAAAAACTGTCATAGCCCGAGACGTGACCCATCGCAATTTTTCAGATTTCGTCGAGAAAACCCAGCTCGTTCGTCAGCCTGCCGCCGGCTATGACTAGGCGGCGCAGTCGCGTATTTCTGCTGAGGGTCCTTCGCGCAGCAGAAATATTCCACAGGCGCACGGCAGCGCGCTCGGCAGCCGAGGGCGTAACAACACGGGGCAGAACTGATGCGGCTGAGACAACAGCATAAGGTCGTACTGCCACACAGATGCTTTCCGCACACCTGAACACACGTGTGTTCAGGTGTGCAGAAGGCCATGCGCTGTGAAACGGAAGGGATACATTTTACAATTGTCACGTGAATTGCCTGATACGTTAATAGCGGTTCGAGTCTTGCCCCCGGACCGCCAGGTTTGGTATGCGGTAGTCTGTATTGCAGCCTATCTCGAGACTGCTGTGGAATTGCTGTTAAGCCGAGTTTTTGAGTCACCGGACGTCACTGAACGGCTTTATTGGAATCTGGATGAGCACCGCGCGATGTCAAAACCCCAATGGCATCTAGGGTCTTTCTGCACCCCAGTCACGATCGCCTGGGTATCAAAAGTATTCCTCCTTTGGAACATCTGTAGCACCATGGATACTACTATACCCCCCCCCCCCCCCCCCTATAAGCGCGGAGCACTATGGATAGCCGTGATCGGTTTCAATAAAAATGCATTAAGTTGACGTCATTCACTTAATTGAGCGACGTCACAGGTGACACTAAGAATCATCGAAATATGATGGCGTTCACGGCCGCATGGCACCCACAAGAATGGTTGAATGGCTTTCACCTTTCGCACGCTTCTACACAAGAACATATTTGCAAGACAAATGATGCACAAGGCACATGCCAATACACAGAACAGCACTGTCACGATTCCGCCACCTCCCTTTCTCACTATGGTGCACTTGCATGTAATTTGAGCATTGTCGTATGGCTCGAGCTATTCTGCCTGTCAGCAGTGTTCCCAAGAAGACATTTCTAATAAAAATTCCGAGTGTCGAGATGCACTTTTACAATGACAATGTTGAATAATAATGATTGACGACGTGGAAGAGTTATATTGCGTACCGTCTTTGCGCTGTGGTCCTTGCAAGAATATACAACCGTACCATTAAACACTAGTATCCCACATGAGTGCCCTTAGACCTCCCTCAGACCTGCAGTGTCCTCAGATCTCCTCACGTAACCATTTTAACTTAGATACCTCATATCAGAAAATGTCGCTGGTATTCGTATCATGTCAGTGGCCCTAGTTGACATTTCAAAGGAATAAACGCCCCAAAACCATCAAAATTATTTTGATATCTGAATGTATAATAGATGTTAAGTGCTACCCTACGCGCCACACTCCTCAAAGCGACACGTTGGTCAAGGTTATTTTAGGCCATTGATCTTCCCGTACTTTCACGAAGTCAAAATAGGTAATTTTGTGACGTCCTTGCGATCCAAAGACTCAAAATGAGAGTGTAAAACTCCTCCTTAAGGCAAGTTGTCCGGTAAAAAAATTGTTTTATTTTGACCTTTATCTGACCTTCACGCTTGGCCCAAGGTCAATGGAGTGAAACCTAATTGTTATCACAGCTGTGTCATCTAAGCAACCATCCAAAAGTTGCATGACTGCCCAGCATTCCATTGACGCGTCATGTTGAATGATTCCCTAAGAATTGCCTTCACTGACGCCAATGGCCTGAGTTCTCTGATTATGACTAATCAGTGGCCTAACCTGACTTGACCTGCTTGCAGGTCAGTGACCTTACGAGATGCGTCTAATTCCAATGTAGAAAGATCGGTTATTCAATTGCTGGCAGATGAACGAAGTTTGGCGTGACCATGCCGCACCGGTCCGAAATTATTCTGGAAACAACCTCAGGAGGGGACAAATTGACTCCCCCGCCTGAGTGCCTGCTAACCTAACTCATCTTTGCACACATTTTAGAGCGCGTGCTGAGTGGCATGGAGAAACGGCATGTGACGGCACTGGGAGGACGGAGAAGCGAGCCGTGGCCTGAGAGAGCCTCACCAGTGCTGATGGAGACGGGGTCATTTACTCCCGACAGCCAGGGATATTTACGAGCTCTGCATAAAGAAAATGGACAACAGTATCTGATCCTTTATTACCAAAAGTTCAGGGGTCGCGGCCATGATCGAGGAACTTGATGCACGATTCGCTACAGTCAAGACAATTTGAGGCGACAAAAACACCACCGGTTTGTTCCGATAGAAGCAGGGCAGCTGCCCAATAGTCATGCATCAGCTGTTCAGCGACCATGGCCAAGTCGTTTGGGTGATTCGGAAAAAAAACGGGGACTAATTTGAAGACACTGGAGAAGGGGCTAAATTATGATTTATGTTCACAAGGATGCATGGGATATAAAAAGGTCTCGGGTAAAACCCATCCTGCTTTATATGGGTACTTAACTGCCGTTTGTCAACCCATACCGAAGTAGTATGGTGGCCTCTGTCCTTGGTTTTTAGAGGGCTTTTCGCGGGTTCAATACCTTTAAAAACGCATGTATTTTCTCAAGCATTTGCCTCTAAGAACATGTACGATGACGGCCTTCTCCGGAAGTGCCTTCACTGACAGTCTGCGTGCTCTGACTGAGGGCACACGGCACATCTGATGTAACAACAACGTACGCAAAGTAGAAATACAGCATAACACGACTTGTGTGTGATCGTAAGCCTGCATTGACAGAATATATGGCGCGCTTCCTGCACTACGTCTACTCACGAAACGGAAAGTAATATATATATATATATATATATATATATATATATATATATATATATATATATATATATATATATATATGTGTGTGTGTATGTATGTATGTATGTATGTATACAAATGTATATAATTTCATTTGTATACGTATCTATAATGTATATAATTCCAGTTCCCGTTCCAATATTGGCAGGCATTTCACAAACTGCATTTAATGTAATTTTGTTTGATGTCAAAGAAATCAACTTAAAATCAAGTGCGTGGACACGACGCCACGAATTGAGACCACAGCTGGTCGGCGTAACTGGCATCCACCTGGCATACACTTACCGTGCTGAAACCAGCAGAGGCTTCAAGCAGCTCGTATGGTTAAAGACTCCATAAACGGATTCCATCCCAGAATGAAAACCATTTTCGAAGTGACAACTCGGAGATTAATCATGTAACTACATGACACCATATCAGCTGGCAGTGGCAGCCCCGAGCGACTTTGATTTGGTAGCCCACCGACAGCTTTCCGTTACGCTTAAGTGGCGCTGGATGACTGGCAAGCTATCCGAATAGACTTTAAATGGCCGCCGATCGCCGCGGCCGCCAGGTGGCGACCGGCGGCGACCCATCAGCCCAGCTCTCTGTGATCAGCGGGCTCCGCAGGAGTCGGCCGCGCACCGCTGCTCAGCCTCGTCCCCGATAAAGGGAATGTTTCACATTTGAACATATTGAAACAAGCATGAGATATGACACAAGCATATGCTCCTCAATGCGCCATGATTTGGTTACATTATCGCACCTCGCACAATATTGATTGAGAGCCAATTGACGGCCGCTATGTCGGAAAATCGTGCTCACGAACGCCAGACATAAATGCCTCGACAGTCAAATTTGTGATCTATATATATATATATATATATATATATATATATATATATATATATATATATATATATATGTTAACTTTCCATTTTCTGGCTCACATAGTTGATGCCTTGTCTGGATACCGTGGTCACTGTTGGAACACAGAATGCAGAATGGACGTACCGCGTTGAAGACTGGAGACAGGCTGTGCATAATTCCGGAAACTCTGGCAAGGTTCTTTATCAGCAACAGGCGCACCCCACTAGTACAAAACATGACATGATCCGTAGCGACTGAATGAGGGCTATTTCCATGCCATCCAGCAACACTAAAGAGCGTACGAGCACCAACGAAATTGGGCCGTTCTCGAGAGCAACGGATGACCACAGAAATTCAACAGCACATGGTGAAAGGCGCAACACCACCAAGACGATTTTACACGGCCCTGTCTCAAATTTTACTGAAAAGTGGAACTGAGGACGGAGGCCTAAGTTCCAGTTTTTCAGCTTTCCCTGCAAAACTCCTTTTAACGGAACGGCCCATTAGTTTTCCTGCAGCGCGCGGTAACTTGTCATTGTGAAAATGCCTTCACAACTCAAACAAAACTCAAGCAACCTAAATTTTGCCACGACTGCATGGTGTATTGCCGTTGTAAATACGTAGACCAAAACGCTGTCATAGTAGAGATGCCACTGTCACATGCTCTCCTCTCATTACGGCTAAGGCCACAACTTCGCAGGGTGGTTGCAGCTTTAACGTAAAATTATATGGTACCAAATGCGCCAATACCAATAGTATACCGCGTTATCCACACACCCAGCATGTACCAAAGCCAATAGACTATGCCGTACCATCCACACACTTAACCCAGAACGATTTTCGCCAGGCCCACCCTTTAATGCGGCATTTCTTCTTAAAATCATGGGGCTATGGGACCGCCCCCCCCCCAAGAAAAAAAAAATTCCTTTTGGTGAAGCGAGCTCAACATTTTGGTTCCAGAAAGAAGCTGTTCCAGCCCGTTAAATCCCGAACTACTGAAATATTGCCACTTGGGCGCGTGACCGTCGTCATCGTAATGTCACGGACAAAAGGATGTACGCTGAATTTACCACTCCCACGCGCTGCCTCTTATGGGACCCAGAAGGAAGGCTGAAACCTTCCGAATCATTACAGCCTAAATGGAAAACTCCTGGGATTGATAGAGCGGCAAGATGAATCAGAAAGCACCTCGCAAACTTATACAAATTGAGCTGCACAGCGTAATGGCCGAGTGGTCAGCGCCTTGGAATGCCGCGTGGGGGCCCGGGTTTGAATCCCGGCTGCGCCACGGCCCCTGGGCACCAGCACTGCCGGTACAGTCACTGGTGCTCCATCGAAACGGCGTGACGACGAGCGTCGTGTTCCATTAAAACAAACCTGAGCAGCGACCGTCTAGCGTGTGCAGCCAGCCCAAGGCCGCTCCAGTATGGCCCGGGTTTATGCAAACGCTGAATCCCCCTTGCCACCTATATTGCACTGGCCTGTAAATACCACATCAGAGATACTCCACCGGTTACTTTCTGACGTGTGGCTAGCTCACAGCTCCCTGCTATCTGTGGGTTTTAGAGCAGATCGGTCAAACTCCCTGTCCGCGTTGCACCCATCACCCGGGCAACGGTCCCCGGACCGCTGCAGTCACCATGTCCGTCGAGCAGCTCCGCATGTGCGGCGTCCCGCCATCGGTGGGCCTGCACCGACTGGCGGCGGCTGGGACTGAGAGCGTCGCCCCACCGGCCGACCGGCGTCTGGAGGGTCGACTGGACGCGGCGGCGGCTCGTGCCAGCTGCTCCGGCGCTAGGTGGCGCACGTACCACGTAGGCGACACGGCATACCATCCGCTGGAACCTGACGGACGCACGTGGCGGAGCAGGTGCGCTCTAAATCCCAGCAGGGGCAACGGCGAGGAACAGCGCCGTCAGCGCGCCGGCGAACAAGATGACACTCGAGTACTCCTTTTTTTCTCGCTAGGTGGCAGCCATGATAGATCCCGTGGGGGTCGGGAGGAGGCCAAGACACCCAGGCGCCTGCAAACCTGGCTTGTGTGGGCCGGGGGTTCAGGGGCCACTGCTTAACCCCCATGAAAATCAAGGTACCCATGGCAGTGATTCTTTTGGGTTTCGGAGAACAAAGCCAAGTGACCGCACTGTATGAGAAGAGCCAAAAAGTTTAAATTTGCCGGCACAGAAGTTCAGGCAGTACCAACAGTAGCACAGGCAGGGGGGAGGGGTACAGGGGCACGTGCTTCCCTTAGGCTCCGAGTGGCCCGAAGGGCCCCTCAGAACCTACCATTAAGGGCCCGAAAGGCCGGTCGGAGGTCCCATTCAGGAGCCCCGGCCCGCAGGGCTGAGCACTCCAATGCCAGCCAGAGGGCCTTGCGTCCTGATCAGGAGCCCAATGAGTCAATAAGGGACTATATCTTGGTTAGACACCACCAGTAAGACACAGACGGCCCCGTGGTGAGATGAAACAAAGGGCCCAGTTTCCAAGCAGGTGCAAAGCAGGAGCCAGCGATTTACATTGTTTAGGGCCTAATGGCGCCTAACAGGGGCCCTGCGTTGTCAAAGGGGCCCGGGTCGGCCAGAGGCAGTGTTCGAGGAGCCCCGAATAGCCAGAGGGCCCACCAAGTCCGACGACCAAGGTCGCGATTGGAGAGTCTGAGGATATCAAGGGCTGACCGGAGTCTTATTCAGGGGGCCCGGCCTGCGAAGATGAACCCTCAAATAACGGTCAGAGGGCCCCTTGCACCTATCGGGGACCCCCCTGAATCAATATAGGCTTATATGTCGGTCAGTTACCACCAGAAGCGCGCAGTCGGCTCTATATCGTATGGGCTTGACGATTCACTTCCCTATCAGCTGTAAAGCCGGGGACAGTGAATTACATTTGTCGGGGGCCTTACATCTGCCAGGGGCCCACAGCTCCTAACAGAGGGTCCTGTGCTTGAAACGGCCCCGAGCCGACCAAGGAAAGTGCTCGATAATCCCCGAAGACGGGCCCGGACGGCACACCGAAACCAACAATCACAAGCCCGGTTGGCGGGCATGAGGGCCCGAAGAACTGGCGTCAGGTCACATAAAGATTCGCAGCCGATAGAGATAGGGACCTGCAATGCGCCACGCTCCGTCGTCATGGGTACGAGCGGCTGGCTGCCGGTGGCCGCCTGCACAAGCTTGGCTGGTGCTACTTAACGCCTGTTGAAGTTCAACTACCCTGATATTCATTGAAAAGTATGCATTCGCCCACAAAACAGGACAGGCGTGCTTGTTGCGGATGTGTAGATACTCATTGTGCTAAATTTTTGCAATGATGGTAGAAGGTAAAAATAGTCAAAACGGACAATTTTGTATTTAATACGGACGGTGCCCACTGATGACAGCGTGTCAGAGACAGTTACATGCGGTAGGGGTTATTTGATCACTTCACAACAGCTCGTCCGCAGATAGAGATTGGAAAGATGTAGATCCAAAAGTGATTGGCGTAAATCGTATTGAACCAGCACATTTGCTTCAGCGTATGCTTGAATAATCTCTAGGTGAGGTTAGAATTTCGGATTGCAGACCACAGTTCATTTGCGTCCAAGATGAGCTTCCTTTATTCTTCTTCTGGGGTCAAGGCCATCAGGAAATTATTAGAAAACTTTCCCGTCTCCGGAAGGATGGGCATAGTATCTACAAGTGATGTCGGAACGCGTGTTTTCCGTTGTCGGGAGTATCGTCATTAAAGTGTGGTCGAGCCGCGACAAAGATGTTGTTAATGTCATTTGCTTCTTGAAGTGTTCCTGCCGTAACAAAATACTTATACGACCAGAACAGCGGCATCATGCTGGCTGGATTACAATAGAGAGGGCTACTGCGTCCTGACTCGAAAAAAACAATCGAGAAATATATGGTGAACGTAACTCGCATGCTTTACATTGTCTGGAGCGAAGAAAACGAAGGCCCATTACGATATATTGCTCTAAACTTTCTGCTTTCTGAGGCTTTGATATGGTAAAACTTGCTTCATTGACAGCGGGGAAGATGGTAGGCATGCGCCATATACGATGGTTAAGGAAAACCTTGAATTGTCGGCGTTTTTATAAAAGAAATGCTCAATGCCGCTGTCCCGGGATGTTCCGGGAATGAACCTCTCAAAATGCCGGGATCTCGGGATTAACAATAGGTCAGACGGTGCACTGGACATCGGAACCGACGAGTGACGGACGGTTAGACAGCCCACTAGACATCGGAACTGACGATTGACGGACGGTCAGACTGCGCACTGGACATCGGCACTGACGTATAATGTACGGTCAGACAGCGCACTGGGCATTGGAACTGACGAATAACGGACGGTCAGGCGGCGCACTGGACATCGGAACTGGCGAATAACGGACGGTCAGACGGCGCACTGGACATGGGCACTGACGATTGACGGACGGTCAGACTGTGCACTGGACATCGGCACTGACGTATAATGTACGGTCAGACGGCGTACTGGACATCGGAACTGACGGGTAACGTACGGTCAGACGGCGCACTGGACATCGACACTAACGAGTAACGGACGGTCAGACGGCGCACAGATCCACATGAGCGAGCAGGAAACTGCAAGTGGCGCCTGCCTGTCATGGACAGGGCCTGTCGGTTTGATGTCCCAGCCCGCCTCTTTAAGCCGTAAGCAGTTTAAGGTTAGAGAGCCATTTGGCCTTGGCTGATTGAGTCAGAAGTGCAGCATTAAGTCGGTCTTTTTAATATTTAAAACTATATAAGCTTTTTTGTGACTTTCAGTCATCTCCGGTGACTTTGTGCTCATTGTGGGCACCAAAAAGGGAACATGTCGGAGTTTCGAACCATGTAGCTCACGAGACAGTTTGGTTGAACCCGGCAGTGCGGCGTTAAAAAGACGGTCCATCGCTTCCCCTGTTTCAGCGCGTCTTCCACGAAGTAACGGCAACTTGGTCGTTGGGATATCTTGTGGTCGTGCTGGCTTATACGCAGGATGTGCAATGGGATGTCCCAAGAATACCGAATTTTGGAAAATGATGTCCAATGAGCGGCGTCCCATTGCATGCAGGTTGAAAGAACACAAGCGAAAATTTCTCGACAAATTCATATTTCATCCTGACACAACCACTCGAAAGTTCTCCGCGCCCCCATGCTTTTCAACGGAGACGGAGAGAGACGGAGTACAAGAACGGGACGGTTTTTGCATTTTATCCAGAGACAGCATGACGCCCATTCAACGCAGTGTATTGCATCGCATTTAGATAACTGATGTGCACATGCATTGCTATGTGATGATAGAAGCATCGTTTTGTTATTATGAACTTCTTCTCGAGACCATTAGTTTTCAGTATTATTTGAAAAAAAAGATATTCGAGATAGTGCATTCAGTCCGGACATGGTTAAAGTTGGTGTCATCTCTCGGGGCGAAAGAACATCTAACAAGCCCGCCGCCCTGAAGCTAAGGGGCTTACACTAGATACTGGATGATTTTAGGAGAATTTGGTCCAAATCCACAGTAGAGCGCAGGAAATTTGGCAATCCCTCTAAGGTAAGTCCTGAATGCGTCCTTACCTGAGCTGAGCGTGACAACAGGAGGGCATCGTCGAACTAGCCTTGTTCAAATTAACTTCAAACGAGCTTTCGTGTTATCCCTATGAAAAGTGCGCAATGGTTACCTATGTTGATGATTTTGATAATGCGGATGGACCAGCTGGGTACTTGATCGTCGGTTCCCAGAGGCCCTTCAGTCCCCTCTGCGGGCCATTCGAGCACTATCCTGGGGCGGCTCTAGGCTCTCTGCCAATGCGGGGCCCATGTAAGGCATTCTGGTCCCCTGACTGACACAGGAGGCCCCCTCCCTCCCTCCCCATTGACTCAGGGGCTCAGGCCAATGTCAATCGCGGGCCCCGACCTGGTCCCTGCTTGGGAAATGGGTCTCAGTCCCAGACCTGACGCTTGAGTAATCTGGTGGCGAATCCGTTGCGTTTCACAATCGTAAAGCCCCTACCAATGGGCGTAGCTTCGGGAAATAGGAAGGGGATGGGACTGAGCTGGGAAAACGTAGCTATAAATACCCAAAACAACAGTTTTCCCGGATCTGGCCAGCTTTGATCTCAACGTTATGAAGTTCAAGACCCTCTTCCTCTCCAGCTGAATAGGAAGCTATAGCAGCCCTGCTCTTATACGTTTCTTCGCTCTATTTCAGCGGAAGATGTTATCGTCGGACATCATAATCAATTACTTCGGCATCGATTGCCGAGGCCAGGTTTCGGTATTCAACGCAGGGTCGATGTGATATGTGCTCAGACGTTGTTGGACGTGGAGTAAAGAGTGTAACTTGATGTTGGCGACCATTAAAGGCTGTCACGGAAAACTCTGACTGGTAGCTGCGAGGGGAAGAAGGGACAGGCGGCAATGGAGCACTCGCGTGAGGCATGTAAAACATGGCTGGTGTTGTTTTGGTGGTAATTGTTAGACAATTGCCACTACTGGTTTAGAAGGTGGTGTCGCTCGTCGGGTGGAGTCCGTGGAAACTAATGAAAGTTAAAACTCCGTGCTCGTACCGTGCTCACCTGAGTATTTTCTGCTGTCCCTGCATACTTCATGTATCTGACTAAACACTTGAATGCCCTGTGGACTCTGATCTAGTAATGTGCTATTGTTCCAGTATTCAGGCATCATTCAGTGATGTTTCCAGTTGCAACAGGCTGCAGCAAGTTGGCTTATTTTGCCATGACGTCTTACCGGGCCGTGAAAGATGTCAAATATTAACACCCAAGAACCTGAATAAGTGATTTTAAGTTCGGAAGAGGTGGGAGAGCCCTTGGGTGGCCCACCCAAAAGAATACAAATCGATACCCGTGCGCGTACACACACACACACACACACATACGCGCGCACTCACACATACGCACGCACACACATACACGCGCACACACACACACGTACGCGTACGCACGCGTGCACACATATGCAGGTCCGCACGCAGGCAGGCACGCAAGCACGCACACACGCACACACACACACACACACACACACACACACACACACACACACACACACACACACACACACACACACGCACACACACACATGTACGCACGCACGCACGCGCGCACGCACGCATGATATGCACTTATGAAGGCATAACTTCAGTCACGTTCAAAGGTTTTAAGGGAGCTCATTCGATTTTCTGTGCCTGCCGGGGAACCAGTTTAACTTGTTCCGATGTACAAATGCTCAATTACTTCCCGCACAGTACATGCATGTGCTGGAATTATAGATAACATAGGTCAAGGTTTGTGCGTTGACGCATTTTTTAGTAACCAATGCGATTGTTCTTCCCTTGTCCTGAATTGTTTGATTTCATTCCTTATTTGGCCTAACTATAACGGTCGGGGGCCAGATGCAAGGTCACACTATAACACCAAGAGGGCCAAAACACCCGCAATGGACAAGTTCTATAGACCCCTATCGCAGGTCTTCGTGCATGAGGAATTTCGTTCGGATGAAAGGCATATCAATTTCTCTGGGAAATAAGGGTAACGGTTCCCTGAAATTAAGCTTTTGTGGTGCCCCCTCGGCCAGAGAATCGATCCAGGATTTGGTTCGGGCTGGGAAGCGTAACATTGTTGTTCCCGTAGAATTTGGCGCCTCTTAGAATGCAGGTTTGGTGGACCTTGCGGTGCCCTCTTGCATCAGGTGTCCCTTAAAAATAAAAGGCTTTGTGCCCGAGCTGATAGTTTTTTGCTCGTTTTCCGAATGGACTAACCCAGGGTTTCGCCAAGTGAACATGGCACGAATATTGTAGTGCCCCTGGAATTCGGTACCTTTTGAAAACGAGGTGTGGAACATTTTGAGGTGACCCTGGAAATGGTGTGCCTTAAAATGAGAGCTATGTGATTCCTAAATGAAAGTTTTTGGTGTATCCTCACCATGACATTTGGGTGTCACGAAGGGGCAACACAAATTTATGAGCGGCTCAAGGGGGTACGTGGCATGGCCCCACGCCCCCTCCTGATTCTCCCCTGTTTGCACAGCATTGTTCGATTTCAAGCAAAAGGGTTAGACAGTAAAACTTCGACAGTTCTGGCGCATTGCCAGCACATCATTCAATTAAATATCTCCTTTAGCCACAGACACTGATGCTTCTAGGAGGACCCCAACAGGTAAAAATCGCTTTCCTGCAGCCTCCTAGAGCGCCTCGAAACGGTACCATTGGTGAGCACGTGCGGTGGCCACTATGACGGGCAGGTGCTGTGCCGAAATGTTTTTTTTTTCTCCAGCAGATAATCCGTCTTTGACGACAGCAAATCAGTATACCAAACATTCGGAAGGTATGATACGTGAGACGAGATGTGAGTATGAGCACATCAAAATACTGAGTACCATCAATAGAACCAAAAGCTAAACACTAAAACGTCGTTTAAGTAGCGCGCACTGGTATGCTGAAGGTCGTTAACTCATCACAAGAGCTTGGAGCTCATAACACCGAAAAATCGGGAGCCGAAGGCCTTTCTTTATGTCATCGAGTCCAAATCATGACCTGAATAAAGCGGACAAAATCCGCGAAAAAATGTGTTTGGGAAATAGGCTGAACAAAGCTCATGAATTCAGCCCCAGTGAAAAACGCAAAGCTCCATTCACACACACACACACACACACACACACACACATATACATATATACATATATATATATATATATATATATATATACATATATATAATATATATATATATATATATATATATATATATACATATAGGGTAGGAAATTTGTATCCCTTTGAGGAGCCATGCCACCCCAATGTTGAAGGGGCGCCCCTCAGTGTTGGGGCCGCACTCCCAATATTTGGCTCGGCTACCGCTGCATGTTGCTCATCCTTCGCAATGTGCAGTCTGGCTCCCAACGCTCTTTCAGTTCTTTGAAGTTAGGATAGTTTAAGATTTTGTGGGGAAGTCCAGTTTGGTATGAAAGAAGGGCATTAATATAACACAATACCCACAAACTCAAGTAAAATAAAGCCCTGAAAAGCTGCAATGTGAATAGAAAGATTATTGCTCCCCAAAATGAGAATTGCTGGTGCCACTTTCCTAAACGCCAAAGAAGCGACCGATCAGGAGTTTCGTCACGGTGAAAGGCACAGAAAACCTTCTCGAAAATGAAGTTCATGGAGACTCGAAATAAAGATTTTGGTACACCTTGCCTGAGCAACTGTTCCAGGATTTCGCTTGGGGTGGGAGGCATAACATTGCTGAGAATGAAGGTTTGCCGCCCTTTGTGATGTCTTCCGGAATTGGGCGTCTCTTGAACATAAAAGTGATGGTGTCGGAAACGATGGTTTTAGTGCTCCTTTGCCGAATGGGCCGGTCCAGGATTTTGTCAAACAGACAAGGCATATATAGAGTATTGCTTCTGGAATTTGGTGCCTCTCGAAAATGAAAATGTGGAACCCTTTGCGGTGTCTCTGGAATTTGGGGCCCCTTACAAATAAAGGCTGTGTGGTTTCCAAATAAAGTTTTGGTGTGGCCCAAGTGGGTGGCTCATGAGGGACCCAAGAGGCATGGCCCCATGTCTTCTCCTGACCACCCTCAGGATATACCCCTGCCTGCATTGTTCGATTACATGCAGGATAAGGCCATTACATTTAGACAGTCCTGGAGCACTGTCATCCCGTCATTCGATGAAGTATATTCTTTAGCCCCAGTAGCTGGCAATTGCAGAGGAAGTCCAACAACCGTTTGAAATCGCTGCTTTATCGCAGCTTCCTGGAGCGTCTCGAAGCGGCACCATTTGTGAGCACGTGCAGTGGTATGCACTGACAGGCGGGTGCTGTAGCCAAACAGCCGTTGGTTTTTCTCCAGTAAATGATCTGTCATTGATTCGAAACAGGATGCAAAGTCGGTTTCTTGGGTTTCCCGGAAGCTTGAAACCTCTATGAAGAAGCGCGACAAAAAATATCAACATTCATCTGCTGTCCCGTGCTCATCTTCAACAGACGAGCTCTTGAGGATGAGCGCAGCTCATAATATTGAATATCCTCAATACACTCGTTAAGCAGAACAGTGACATTCAGCCAGGATTTCCTGACATATCGAAGGTTGTAAACTCAACGTACAAACTTTTGGCCTAACAATGCCAACAAATCAATTTCATCCCTTGGTTTCCTTGGACTCGGGCTTGGGCTTTCGTTGGTCCAAATTATGATCGCAGAATAGGCAACATTCGTGAACAAATACGCCTCAGGAATAGCATGGGCAAAGCTCATGCGTCCAGCCCCTCCATGAAATACACGAAGTTCCACCAACATATATATTCATTATATAACATTCTAGGATAGTATGCCACATTGCAGATAAATCCTTACAAGACGAAACATTGCAACTCCAATCACGCCCTTATATCAAGCTTTTGTAAGTGCAAAACCAAACTGAAGTTCCTACGCTTCGACGGCACATAAACTAGCAATCGATAGGTGTACAGGTAAGGTCCCGGATGCTCATCCAGTAGATGCAGTCTTCCAGGGGGATGCCGTACTTAAAGTTTGCAAGAAGTTGGGTTTCTACCAACCCTGTACGGGGCGCTGACGTCACTGGTGCTGAGAATTCGATGCGCCGCGGCCGCCAGCCGTGGGGCATGGCGGCGCGAGTCGGGGCGGGCGACCTACTCAAAACATACGGTGAAAAACGGATTTTTCTGGATTTGATCCACTTTCTCCTCAAAGATGAAGGGGGGGGGGGCGGCTGGGTCTCAAGTTGGGGCTGGAGACCTCTGACTAAATAGGAAACTACATCCCTGACTGCGGGGCAGCTGGAAAATCGGAAATCTTTGTGCAGGTAAGGAACGAATTCTATGAGTGCGGTGCATATGACCAGCGAGCCAATCGCTTGGAACTAAACTTTCAATATGATGTGCCTTACAAGTCTATGTAGTCAACCATTACAATAAAATCGCTGTGGCAATTCAAAACATTTTCGCGAGAATTGCTGTTGGCACAGGTGGCCGGAACATCGGTCTGCCTCTATACTGATAAAGAAATTGGGGTAGGTGCATAAACCAGGAGGCTGAATGCGTAGAATGAATGGTGAGTATGATGATGCGTTTTTGCAACTTAACATGTTTAGCGGTTAAAATGCTATCAACGTGAAATATCAAAACGTGCACACGTAAACTGCTCGGAAGATGCAGTCTGAACATTGGTCTTCCTTATACCTTCTTAGGTAGATTATTGCTGGTAAGTGTGCACATACGCAAACCGATTATATATAATTAAGAGACAATCGTGATCATGTGCTTTGCGAACCTATATCTAACAAAGTCGTTTAAATTCAATAAGCGTTAGAATTTAATGAGTACCCAGGAACGCGGGGACTGGGGAGGAGATGGCTCCAAACTTTCATAAAATTTAGCATTGGTCCGATGGGCGTTGACTAGGAAGAGGTGATCGAAATGTCTATCTCCAATCTAGGAGAATATTTTGATTACTCTTGTGCCTGTGCAGGAACCGGCCAGCATGCGAAGCTGCGTGCTGATCGTCATGTTGTCTTTGCGAATTTGAGTAGTACACGTTACGGGCGGTTGTATGAAAAAGGAAAGGTCGTGTTTTGTTACGAGGCACAACTGTTGCCACGGGCGAGTGAACCAATGGCGACCGACACCAAAACACAGCCAAACATGAACCAGGTCCACACGGGCTTGCATGCTGTCCAAGTGATTTCACACACATGACGGTGTGTGGGTGCACACCATCGCGACGTTTGAGTGGTCGTGGGCAAACAAGCTATGCCCTGGAGTGAAATAAATGCCATTATTGGAGCGCACTGCCACTCGTATGGAACGCAGCGAGACATCTATCAGTTTTACAATTAGCAATATTCCGGTAAAAAACTGATTTCCAGGTGCATATCGTGCTCTGAACCCCAATTTGACAATATATCGCTCTTCCCACATTCCACTTCGACACTAAACATAGCGGGGTGCCGGTAGTGTAGTGGTTAACGCGTCTGCGTTGACCACGGCGCGTCTGGGAAGCCAGAGGTACGGGGTTCGATTCCCCGCGGTGCTCGCCCATCCTACCAGGGTGAGAGGCAGGCGACGCCACATAACCTCAGCAGCTGAGTGCGTCGTAAAGCCCCAATGACACACACACACACACGCTAAACATAGCAACATACAAACATCTCAAGATCGCAACACACGTAGCTCGACACTCACGGTGATTATACAGACAGAGACCGAGCACTGTTGGCCCCGCGCTCAGGCGCGGACTGAGGACGGGCGGCCAGAGGGACAGGCACAGACCGAGTGCACCGAAATGTAGGCAGAAATTAACCGAGAACGACCGGCCCCACAAGCAGGCACGGACTGATCAATAAAGAACGACACGGACCGAGCATGGCGCATCTCGTGCATCTAGCGTGAAAAAATAGGTGCAGTAGACAGCAGACCCCCCACGCTCGCCACTCTTACTATTACCATTCTGGTCGTCGGGGGTGTCAATTTTTGTAAATTATTGGGGGACCAAAACGCAAGCCCAACAATCCACCCCCTATTTTTTTCTCACCAGATCTAGCTCACTTTATCTTAATTAAGCGCAATATGTGTATAAATCTTTGTATAATTTATAAAAGTCTCTAATTTAAGCAGTATAGAAGTCATGCAAGGTTGGATCCAGGGAACAAGCACTGGACTCACTCGTCTCTTCTGATCGGCACGTGAGGCCGGTATCCTGCCATCAACCGCTTGCTCGTCATGGGAACGAAGACATCCCGATGCTCCTGCCCCCCCCCCCCCCCCCCCCCCAACTCCACCCATAGCGAATGAGTCCTGATAGCGGTTTTCTCATCATCTATTTGAGTATTTCATGTTTCGTTTGTTCGCAGCGTTACGTCCGACATCTGACATCCCGCCGCGCCTTGAAGTCTCAGTACCAGTGATGTCACGCAAACATTAAGCCGGCATGAAACGAGAATCATCGGACGGCTTTACCGCTCTGCCACGATCTTTGCACTTTGCATCAGTTGTGATCTGCGCGCGTTTGTCCGTGGGTGCTCGCGCGCTAGGTCTGCTGGCGGGAGGTAAAGGCGGCCTTGGGTGTGTTGTACGCTGGGCTATTCATTGCGTGCTGTCCATGCGTTGCCCATGTCTCCCAATTTCAAATGCCAAGCGAAGGAAAAATGTCGCATTGAATTGAATGCATAAATGGTAAGCAGGTACGTGCTTATTTAGTTGTGATCTGCCTGTGTGAGTCATTTGCATCCATCCTGAATACCCTGGTACTATGGCGCATTCTAAGCTACCTAGGCACAGTATCCACCTACCTTCATGCATTTGCACCAACATTCTTTTGTACCTACCCACCTGCATGCCTAACTATATAACTCTACCTAAATGGCCTTTAACTTTCCCTCAAAGCAGCACTTGGATGTTCTGTATGATCTTGCTGGATTTACCTATTGATTGCTTACTATTGTATGTTTTGCTGGGCACTTGAGCTAAGGAGGATTTCCTATAAAAAATGATGTCTTGCCTAATAGGGCTGACAATGTTTTGGATGTGATATTTTTGAACTGAACATAGCCTGACATTTTCTTGTTCAACACAGCAGGGTGGATAGCAGCACCTGCCCATGCTGAGCTGACTCATCAACCATCACCCATTATCTGTTACAGCCATTTTTTGTTGCCTCTCTTACTGTGAATGGTGCCATCTGTTTGAGATTGATAGGCAATATTCTACAGGCAATATGAACATGCCTATCATGCTTTTACAGATATGCAGTATTGGTTTTCCCACAATATTAAATATTTGTTTAAAACCAACATGTGCAGCTCCTGCCATTTAGCTGCTGCGAGCACCAGTCGCCATGTTTGCCTCTAAATCAAGGATGAGACTAATGTGAATGTGAGCTGATGGTTGCATCTTTCAAATTGTTTATTACATCACAGGGAAATCAGCAAATAGATGAAATTAATGATGGGATATAATTTATATGATGTTACTCACATTTTATTTGGTTGCATTACATAATGTAATGTAACCTTACCTGCAACTCTAAGCCTATTCCTGCACCTGCTCCTGCACCTACCTGTCCAACCTGAGGCTAATTGATACTTTCCTGGCAGTGGTTGCATGTAATGTATCAAAAAATGTTGTTTTTGTTGGATTAGGAGAAGTTAGATTGACTGATCATCACTACTGTATCTCTAAACCTCACACAAATTCCTCAGCATAACAAATGCAGAAGGTAGACGAGCCTTCAGGGGACCATCCTGTGACATCATATTTGGCTGTCTGGTCAACCAACCAGCAATCATTAACCAGACCTTAGCTTTCACTGATGCATCTGTGTTGTTAGGATAGGACTAGCTTTGGCATCTTGCAACCTATTTTTAAAAATTTTCTGGGGATGACAAAAATGGTTGGAAAGAATAACCTGAATGCACATCTGTATACTCTCATAAGATTGCAGTTTTTTTTTTGTTTGAAGTTAGGATTGTGCGAGGTCCCTATGGTCTGAATGTTGGCAGTGCTGTCTGTTTGAAAACAATTATTTCTGTAGGGTCAGGTGCTAGATGAAGTCTGCACATGGTGGTACCCCATTACCATTGATTTCATAGAAATAGAGTCCATCTTTCAGGTATGTGTGAGGTTGTAAAGATGCAGCCAGATTTGCATTATGACAAAAGATGACCTTGCCTTGTGTAATACAGGTCCCTGCAAAACAGTGCTTCTTAACCTCTCAGGAAACCAATTGACAACCAGCACGTGGCTGAGCATGCTGGCCGGCTCCCACATAGGCATGGGGGTGACAGAGTTATCTCATCATTGTGGGGGGGGGGAGCAGGTATGGGCATAATCACTGTGGTTACTTCTCTCCGGTCAACTCCGAGTGGGCCAATGCTAAATTTCAAGAAAATTGTGGTCTCATCTCCTACCTAGAACTCACAGTCATGCATAGCAACATTGACTTCTTATGCCTATTGAATTCAAGTGGTTTTGTTGGACAAAAGCTTTTGGAACATTTGATCTTGCTTGCCATTAAATGATACCAAATTGGTTCGCGCATATGTACCCGCGACCTGGTGCCCCACCAGTAATAATCTATGTGTTGCTGGTAAAGAGATAGAATGATGCTTAGGCCGCACATTTCCAACAGCTGGCACGTGTGCGTTTTCGTTTTTGACGCCGAAAGCACTTTAACTCCGGGGAATATTACCTTGCAATTAGCATAATGAGTGACCATGCAAAATTGCGAGTCCCTGCACAATCTTGAATTATCCTTAGTTCACTGAGCATACACTCGCCATTCGTTTTACGCATTCAGCGTGATGAGTACCTGCACACACTTGGTGACCCCCCGTATTTTGTTAACTATCGCTACAGAGGCAGCCGGGTGTCCCGGCCACCCAAGCCTGCAGCAGTTCTCGCTGAAGCGTTTTGAATTGCCACACCGATTTCATTGGAATGGTTAGCTGCGTAAGCGTGTAAAGCACATAATCATATTCAAGGTTAAGTTCCACCCGGGTGGCTTGCTGGTCATAAGCACCGCGCGTTAAGGCTGTGCTCATTATCTGTACGAAGATTTCCGATTTTCCAGCTGCCCTGCAGCCAGAGGTGTAGTTTCCTATTCAGGTGGAAGGTATCCAGCCCCAACTTGAGGAACAACATCCCCCCATACTTCGAGAAGAAAGTGGACCAAAGCGGGAGAGGGGCCCATTTGTCGGCGTATTTTGGGGCAGGATGGATCAGTGTGTTTTAAGGGTTTCTCGGGTTTCCTATGTGACGGCAAGCGCACCATAGACCTACCGATGCTGGTAAATGCATGAACACAACTAGCGAATGCCTAGAGCGTTACCTCAAGGCCGTTTATCAGGTTGTTTGCACGATGTGCTTGACGGTTTCTATTGACGGGGTTCTCTCCCACTTCTGGCAACAGAGTTTTTCGGGATGAAACAATCCACATTATATTGTACTGTGTGCAGAATCACCCAAGCAGGCCACCACTGAAACCCACGTTCCATCCTCGAAAAAAATGTTTCGATGCTGCACCACAGAGGCACCCTTCCGTTGCCCAAACGGAAAACTTTTCCGTCAGGTAGATGGCGTCGCAAATGGGTCACCGCTGGGATGCTTGTTTGCTTATATGTATATGTGCTGACTGGAGAACTAGTCCTCAAAAACCTAATTTTTAAGCCCTTTATACCGCAGAGATGTCAATGGCATATTTGTTGATGTCACAGACGAGGCCCACGTTCACCAACTAGCGGTCGCTATGCATCGACAATCGGTGTTACGATTTACAACCGACCTGAGTGTCGACAACCGTTTACCATTTCATGGCATCGATGTGGATACGAGTGATGGACCTCTTGTGACGAAAGTGCGCCGTAAACGTACTGATGTATGAACGCGGCAAGCGGGTGACGTTATGCGAACGAGTGTTACCGCACGGCCGTTATCCGTTCGTTTGTACAACGCGCTCTAAAATGTTGCTCCAAGTGGTCCAGGACGCACCACGGACTTGAAAGGTGCAAGTAACTGCTCATTAATAACGGCTACTCCAACAGCGCAATTGACGAAGAGATAAGGTCCGCCGTGAATGGACAAAACCTGAAACGTCTCGACAAGAAACCGGTACATCGACCTTTTTATCGAAATCAAATGTTCCCGTCATATAAGGTGGACGGAAAAGTTTTGCAGAACACTGTCAGGGAAAGCATCACACCGACTGACGAATACACTGAAATAAGTCTTACCATCTACAGCAGGAGTGAGACAACTAGCTACCTGTGTGATGAAAAACAACCTGACCGGAAGACCAAAACCAACTAAAGCGCACTAATATGGTGTATAACTTTAAACGCCCATGCAGAGACTGCTGGCTCAGAAAATCGGCCTATATTAGAAGGACCACGATATCTATCACGACTCGGGACGTGCGTCCGCAGGAGGGAGCGCCAGACCAGCATGTGCGCAAAACCCAATATGAAAGACTACTGCGCTCTGACCTGATTGAAAACACACTGATTCCAAAACCATGTCCGAACAAGCGCCGTTTACAAGTTCCAGAGAAAGAATGCTTGATTTAAACAACAGCCTGGGTCATGCATTAGTTTGGACCTGTTCAACCACTCAATGATAGCAGAGTCGTTCAACGTTTGATGTTGTCATAGTGTCGAATTGGTTGGAAAAGTGATGTGCGTGTGTATAAATGTGTTCTATAATTTGATCTGATGGTCGGATACATAGTCTGTCAACTGATGGTTATTCGAATGTTTTCCAGTCCGACCGTCTTACATTGCCTCTACGATGGGGAACAGGTGTCCTTGATACGTAAGCCAGCTTAAACTGATGTAAATGACCGAAGGCGAACTGATTTATGACTTGCCAAAAACAACGAGCGATTCAAGTGGAACAATCGAACAATGATTGAATGTATATTTGCCCCTGATATCATAAAGCCTGCATTATTGAAAGCCTGCACTATTATAAAGCCATGCCAGCCAGAGGAAGATAATGAACGCATAAAGCGACTCGAACCCTCGGGGGAATCAGAATGCAGGCGCTCTAACCAACTGAGCTGTGGGATGGAGGTGATATTTCAGTTGTTGTTCTTGTGCGGAAGCTTCCGTATCTGGAAAAACATGGACACCTCCAAGATAACGGAACCACATGATTTTGATTAATAACAGCAGAGAGTAATAAAATCACATCACCCATTTGTATGGTCAGTATTGTATTGAACTTCCGTGTGGGGCGATTAGACCATCACACTAAGATCTTTGAATGCATTGTCTTTAATTTAAAAAAAACAACTCGAGGGCATTGAAATCCGATACTGGCACGGCCAGTCATGTGTAGTGGACTAGAGCCGAATAGTTAAATCCTATGCGCACTCTACGGGCAACAGCACGGACATAATTGTCACGGCATGCGTTTTAGAACCGCTCCTGTGTGCAAAAAAATACCACACTAAAGGCGGTAGTGACACAGTAAATGACAGTGGTAAATGACCGAAGGCGAACTGATTTATGACTTGCCAAAAACAACGAGCGATTCAAGTCGAACAATCGAACAATGATTGAATGTATATTTGCCCCTGATATCATAAAGCCTGCACTATTATAAAGCCATGCCAGCCAGAGGAAGATAATGAACGCATAAAGCGACTCGAACCCTCGGGGGAATCAGAATGCAGGCGCTCTAACCAACTGAGCTGTGGGATGGAGGTGATATTTCAGTTGTTGTTCTTGTGCGGAAGCTTCCGTATCTGGAAAAACATGGACACCTCCAAGATAACGGAACCACATGATTTTGATTAATAACAGCAGAGAGTAATAAAATCACATCACCCATTTGTATGGTCAGTATTGTATTGAACTTCCGTGTGGGGCGATTAGACCATCACACTAAGATCTTTGAATGCATTGTTTTTAATTTAAAAAAAAAAAACAACGCGAGGGCATTGAAATCCGATACTGGCACGGCCAGTCATATGTAGTGGACTAGAGCCGAATAGTTAAATCCTATGCGCACTCTACGGGCAACAGCACGGACATAATTGTCACGGCATGCGTTTTAGAACCGCTCCTGTGTGCAAAAAAATACCACACTAAAGGCGGTAGTGACACCTGAAATGTGGGATCTAGCGCTAACAGTGGCGACCAGAACGGGTCTTCTTGCAGCTTGGTAATTGATAGGGGAACACTGAAAAGCTGAATATTTTTATTATCACACTATTTTACAGTACCTTTATACTCTTTGCGGGCGTGTGAGTCAGGGTATGGTCAACGCTTCAGCTTACAGCAATCCCCATCAGCTTGCGGTGTTACCTTTTTTTTTTACTAAAAGCACAGATTCCGCCGTCTATGTAAAGGCCAGCCTCCAGCGCACTGTCGTGAACGGGTCGAACGGATGCCTAGTGGTCACAGCCGGACGTCAGTCAAAGCTGTGAGGGAACTTGGGGAACTACTAAGTAATACCACTTCTACTTCTGGACTTCTTAGGAAGGACTTCTTAGGAACTGCTATTGTAAGGGAGCTACTTGTCCCCTTATGAAATTTTCACACGATGAGATGAGATATGAGGCTGAGATTTTCACACAATGCACATGCGCGCGAGACGGTGTTCTACATGCAGCTCGCGAGCGGTTGCGGTCCAGGGTTCGGGCGTGGCACGTGCGGAAAGTGCCGTCCTTAGGCCCATTGGATTTGCATGATGAAGGCGTGGAAATATGACTGGCGGGAAGCGGGCGAACAACCATTGGAAACCGTGGCCACATCTCGGCAACAAGAGGTCGGAGCCACACGAAATGTGCACATCCCGGCAGGGAATCGAATTTGGAATCGACTGTTAGCAAGCTTGTGGTGCCACGTGCACACGGGTTAGAAAGTTGAAATGAGCCGTTTCTGACGTTTTTTGTTTTTGTTTTGTGTCACATATTTGCAGTGAAAGTGGGTAGATGCGTGAATAAGGTTTTAGAACGCTGGAAAACGTACCAGCTACAACCTCGCTGCGAATTACAAGTTTGTTCAATGCACTGTTGCGCTGCAAAGTATCGGAAAACTTGTGAATGTTGAATGTCAAAAGCACGGCAGAATGCGGGACGCTGCTGCCAGAACTGTAAACATTTGAACTTACGGAATTACGCCAGCGTGTTTGGCCGCTCATTCTCTCTTTATCGCCATTTTGTTGACTTGCAACATTTGCTGGGAACTTAACTTAGAGTAGAGGGTTGCGTTAAGGCGTTTTACGCCGCGATGGAAAGGTACTGTTTGATCTCCGCGCTGCCACCACATAGTTTTTAGGCAAGATGACTGATGGTGCAGTCCGTCTGCGGTAGACCGTCGGCGCCAGGTTGTTTCGCAGCCAGTGAAGCAACGTGATGCAGGGCTGTTTGAGAGAGGTTAGAGCCTCCTGTGACTTTCGCTTTTTCTCGCTTAACGTTAGCGTGACGTCATTGGTGCCAAGACTTCAATGCGCGACGGGCTGCTGGGCGCTGGACGTAATGCTGAAGGGCGGCGGAACATCGAAACATTCGTACAGGTAATGAGAAGGCCCTTAGTGGAAGGTGACTATAACGAGGGAGCCAGTTACGTAAAATCTTATGACAGACAAGATGATTTGCTTTGCAAGCCTATGTGGGAAACCCTTAAAATTCAATGGCCTGGAAAGTAAAGATGTGCTCACGAGACTTATTCACGATGGGGTGGGGAACATCGGGCTGTGTGCGTCACGATAACGGGCATTCTGTTAGTAGCAAACCCGTATGACCAGCGAGGCGAATGCGCAAAAATAAGCGGCGGACATGATGATATACATGCCAACCTTAGCAGCAAGCCATTACATTACGCTTCGACCTTACATGACCTTAAACCCTTGGTTGTGCCGCCGCCGGTGGTGCGAGTGAGTGGCGAGCGCGGCGAGTCTGTTTTATAGCAGCGCTTTCGTTCGCCCCAGATGCGTCGAAAGCCTGTCACACGTGCCGCGCTCGGTCCATGCCTACTCACATTCCCCCGTGCTCGTTCTTTATCTGTCTACGGGCCGCCCGTGCCGTGTCAGCAGTCGTACCTGCGCGCGTGGCCGATAGCGCTTGGTCCTTACCTGTCTGCTAAGACACCGTGGGTGTAGAGCTGCGCGCGTGGCCGATAGTACTTGGTCCTTACCTGTCTGCTAAGACACCGTGGGTGTAGAGCTGCGCGCGTGGCCGATAGTACTTGGTCCTTACCTGTCTGCTTAGGCACCGTGGGTGTAGAGCTGCGCGCGTGGCCGATAGTACTTGGTCCTTACCTGTCTGCTAAGGACACCGTGGGTGTAGAGCTGCGCGCGTGGCCGATAGTACTTGGTCCTTACCTGTCTGCTAAGACACCGTGGGTGTAGAGCTGCGCGCGTGGCCGATAGTACTTGGTCCTTACCTGTCTGCTTAGGCACCGTGGGTGTCGAGCCATGTTGCGTTCTTGAGGCGTGTATGAGCGTTGCTATGCTTAACGTCAAAGTGGCATGCGGTGAGAATTATGGATATCCAAATTTGGGTGCAGAGAACGGCATGTATCTATGATGCCTTTCTTTTTAGCCGTGACAACATTAACTGTACAACTGATGAATCTATGTGTGTTTCATTCGAGTAACAATACACTCAAACATTATTTTATCCCACAGCTTAGCGTAGTGTTTGGCCATGACCCCTCATAAGCCGCGCTGACGTGGACAAACTGTCACGTATACGAAGCATCATGGGCAGCATCCGCGCCTGTGTGAACCTGGTTAATGGATGGCTGTGGTTTCAGCCTTTCGTGGCAAGAAGAGTGCCTCTCATTAAAACATGACCTGTCCTCGTTTAAGTTAGTTCCCCGTAACACTGTGCTGCGCAACCTGATAAAAAACACAGATGTGCGATCAGCGCTCAGCGCAGGATGCTACCCGGCTCCCGCAGGAGCAACGGATGTCCTGAGCTGGGGGGAGGGGGTACAGTCATTTTGGTTGTTCCTTTCCAGTCCGCACCCATGGGGTCAATGGTAACTCTTAGAAAGTTCGGGGCCCATCCCCTCCCTAGCACCCGTGTTCCCCTGCGTGGTCGTACTCACTTCCCACGCTTATTGAATTCTAACGTCTTTGCTGCATGTAAGCTCGCACACCACATGCTCATACTTGTCATTTCGTTTCACCTGATCGGTTCGCAGATATAGGCACCCATCAGTAATCATCTGCTTCTTACTGATAAGAAGGGGTGACCTGATGTTCAGGCTGCCTACCTCCAACAGGCCACATGTGCGCGTTTTCGCTTTTCACGCTCATTGCATTTTAACCGATAGGAACATAAACCTGTTATTAGCACATCGTTATTTTCCCCATTAAGTTGTACGCCTTGGGCTCCTTGTTTGCACGCGCCTACCCTCAACAGCTTGTTTTTTGTCGGTACGAAAGCGGTCCGGTATCCCGTCCGGCCATCCCCGCAGCACTTCTCGCGCAAGAGCTCTCGGTTTCCCCCCGATTTTAGTGCAGTTGTTGACCGCATAACCTTTTTAAGCACATCGTCATAGTCAGTGTCATATCGTACGCTATTGACTCGTTAGTCGCATGAACCCGCCGCGAACAGCCCATTATCGATGCGAAGGGAGCATGTTGTTGCGGCCGTCCTATCTCTTATAATTGCAGTGTGTACGTTTTTACTTCTCGGGTTTTTGTATTTCACCTAACGCTTAGCTTAGGCTTGTAAAGCACATCGTCATAATCACCAGTAAATGTACGTAATCGGCTCGCCGGTCGTATACACCTCCTGCTAACAGTCTGTACATTATCTATGCGAGGATTTCCGATGTTCCGTCCGCCCCGCGGCGTTACGCCCCGCGGCTAGCGCCCGCGCCGCATTGAAGTCTCGGCACCAGTGGCGTTACCGCCCTTTATCAAGCCTGGGAAAGCCCGTACTATGGCAAAGCCAAGGCACGGCATCCCCCCCCGACCTGCCGGGATTTGGCCACTGCTCATCTTCAGTCGTCATCGGCTTTGATGGCGATGGAGCAAGGCATCTGTGTACCCTGTGTGAACGTTTGTCTTAGGTTTGAATTAGCACTGCATTCATCTGCTTATGTCGTCATGTTTTGAAATTACTAGCATGATCCGCTCAGTAAGTGTATTAACTGGCCTCAACCACAAGGATGTGAGCGGGCCGGGACTGGTTGCCAGCCTCACTGCTTTACTGCAGTCAAATGACAAGTTTCTCACGTATCGTGAAGGCGGCTTTTGATGGTTTACGGCCCTGACCGAGTGAACGCGTGCTCAACTTTTTTGCTTGGGGGCGTTTGCCCCAGGTTTTAATTGACTTTACCCTTATCCGCTTATTTACCTGGCATTAAAGGAAGGCGGGTTATCCAACCAAGCATAGGAAGGTTATCCTCGAAAGGGAATTGCCATGGTATTCATCCACGTTTGTTCTCTGCTCAATCGCAAAGTAATGACATATCCGGAGGCGGGTTTCCTTCTCCATGCTCCCTGGCTTACGGGCTGACGAGATGCAACAACGACCGTTCTAGGCCCATCGGTGTTGTACGGGCAGTCCGAAAATGTGAAAAAAATTACGATGACAAAACTGACGGCCAGCCGTTTGAAACCGTGGCCATATCTCGGTAACCAGCCGTAGCGACCAGAAATTGGCACGCATCGGTAGGGAATTGAATGGGGAATCGCGTGGTGCCAGATTCTCTGGCGCGCGTGCCGCGTGTCATGTGCACAGAATCGTCCAAGATGGAGTTTTCTGGTTTTTACAGTTTTTCATGTTTTCCACCATAAATCGGTCGACAGAGTGGGCAGAGGCGCAAATACAATTTCAAAGGACGTACGTAAGGGACGACCAAAGTACCACCCGCAATGAATTTGTTCAACACGAGTTTGTGCGACGCATGGTTGCGCCAGTAATCGTTGGTCAAGCCAGGAACGTCGGTATCGCGAGGAACGGGGCCGTATGCAACACTTCCGAAACTGGAGCCAGAGTCGTGGCGAAATAAACATCACCGCATGCACCGATTTACTGCCTGGTCTTACCACCCATTTCTTCGTCATTCTGTGTATTGTCCCGGCTAAACGTTCATATTACCGAAAGGGTCGCAATTTCACAGTCTTGCGTCGTAAAAATGTCACCGGTCAATCGTTCAGTCCCCACCGGTGAACATTTCAAGTAAAACGACGAACCTGCACGTGCCGTGTATTGCCGGCGTCCGGCAAGCACCATTAATATGAAGTGCATTTATTCGTTGTGGCGAAAAAGGTGGTCCACAGCGACGATCAATTGTATCGCCTAAACGCCTTGCGTTAGGGGGTGCTGGCGAAACCACACGTGTAGAGCGAGACAAATTGCAAAGGATGTAGCGAAACGACCCATGAAGAGCAGCTTTTGTGAGAGCGAAATCCACTGCTAGAGGAAAACGGCACTTCCAGTGTCTTGCGGAGTATGGGTTTGGAAGTCACTGTAGAGTGTGATAACACAGAAATATTAGCAGTATTGACAAGTGGTAGCGGCGAAATAAGGGAGCTCGGTATTTGCAGTGTTACAAGTATGGTTTTCTTGAAAGCTGTAAGTGCGTAGCGACACTAATCACCGTGAAAATCTGGACATCAACATGTGACAGCTGGAAAGCCTCTGATTTCGTCTTCGTAAGCAGATTGTGGCCTTATTTCATCCGAGTGCCACAAATGATGCTTCCGGGTCATTCCTTACACTGGTTTGGCGTGTCTCATCAGCTTCGTCGCGTGAGTACATAGCGGAAAATCGTTAAGCGTTGTGGCAGTGTTTGTCTTGGGTTCGAATTCACGCTAGTCCCATGGGCTTACGAACGCTTCTTGAAGCAGATAAAATGGAGCTCTTACAACAAAAACGTCCCAGCGCACACACGTGTATCAAGAGGGCGGGGAAGGAGGGGGGGGGGGGGGGGGAGGGGGGGGAGATGCGGGCGGTCACCGGTCGATTTCCGTCTAAAGTTGTAAGTGATTTACCTCGTGTTGCTGCATGAAAAGCTGGCTTACAGATGAGGTGTATTTCCCATGACCCTTGTACGTCCCTGATAGTCAGCGCACTACGCGGTTCCTGTCGAGCATCCCACCTACCAGAGATCGGATCGGCCAGGAGGCCCGATGAATGAGTCGAATGCATCCCCAGATGATGCAAACATGTGTCGTCCATAGAACACAGCAGGTTTTCGCAATCGTTTTCCAGGGGTCATCTCCGTCGCTTAGCGAAGAAAACTCACATGCACTTGAGTTCATTTTTGGCGAAATTAATCCGCTGCAGTATTTCTCCACAAGGATTCATCATGAGCTGAGTTAAATACCGATATCTGTCTACTTAATAGTTCTGGTATCCATTGAATTCCCCCAGACGTTTGCATCATCCCGAAATGATGCAAACATGTGTCGTCCATGGAACGCAGCAGGTCTTCGCGATCGTTTTCCATGAGTCATCTCCGTCGCTTAGCGAAGAAAACTCACATACAAATGCCGCTCATTTGTGGCGAAATTTATCCGCTGCAGTATTTCTCCACAAGGATTCGTCATGAGCTGAGTTAAATACCAGTATCTGTCTACTTCATAGTTATGTGTATCCATTCAATTCCCCAAGACGTAAGTACTGTGCCTGGCTTATCATTTGTGAGCTGCAAGGGCTACCTTTTTATTTGTGCCCGACTTTATAACTAGGTTCGTGGCACACCTTATCAAAGAATGTCCTATTGTTTGTTTGTTCGTGTAGAATGCATCAATTGGATGTCCTGCTGCCATCATGTAGGAACACAAGGAAACGTTGCCATTCAACCCTTTTGAATCATGCCTTTGTTTTGCAGAACGTCACCAGGTGACAATGGGACCACGACGGAGGCTGGCCCGCCACCTGAAATGCGACGACCCCGCTCCCTGCCCAACTCTCGCCGCTGGGAAAACGGCCCGTGGGGAGACGCAGAAGGGAGAGAAGCCGATGTGCGTCCCGCTGTCTACGCCGTCAGGAAAATCCTCTGATGCGGCTCAAAGGACGGCTCCGTTCGATGTCTCCCCCTCGCCACTATCGGCGAAGCTTGACCGGAGTGCCGCCGGCGAGCCGGTGCCCCCCGCGGTCGCCTCGGCCGAGCCGGTGCGCAGGGCGCGCCGACGCCCCGCCAGCGAGCTCTCCCCAGTAACAGCGGCGGCGCCGGCCGGCACGACAGCAAACACGCGCCACCGCAAAACCAGGACGGCGTCGCGGTCTCCCTCTGTCTCGCCAGCTGCCGTGGCAGGCAAAACGGAACTCAAACGAGGAGGGAGACCGGCGCGTTCTCGTTCGCCTTCTCCAGCGGCGTCTGCGAGAAGGGCGTGCGATCCTAACAGGGTAAACGCATTACACCCCTCCGCCTCCCCCGCCGTCTCTGCAAGCAAGACTCGGGAGCGACCAACCAGAAAGGTGTCGCATTCTCCCATTGTCTCACCTGCTGTCTCCGCCGGTCAAACGCGTGGACGCGCTGACAAAAAGGCGTCACATTCTCCCCCTGTCGCGTCCGCTGCGTCTGTGAGTAAAGCGCGTGGACGACCAACCAGAAAGGGTCCGTGTTCTCCATCTACTTCGCCCTCTGCCTCTTCCAGTAAAACACGTGAACGACCAGCCCGAAAGGTACCACGTCCTCCCTCAAGTCCTCCCGCTCCCTCAGCCAGCAAAAAGCGTGGCCGATCAGCCACACAGCCACCAGAGGCTGGCTCCGACGTGCTGTCGCCCGCCCCATCCAACACGCGGCCACATCTGCCGGACGAGTCCGTGGTGACTTCGACCCCGCCTGTGTCCGCGAGAACGGCCGCTCGGCCCGGCAGGAAGGGCCAGGCTGCACAGTGTGCTTCGACGGTGACCGGGCCCATCCCGTCCGACCCTCCGGAGGGCACCAGCGCGACCGAGCGACGGAAGCGAACAGGCGGGACGAAGGCGGAGGAGCACACCACTCAGAGAAAAAAGCGACGGCTGAAAGGAGGGCTCGGTCGAACTGCGCAGGCCAAAGAAGATGCGTAAGTAGCGACGGATGTGATCTGCGGATTGCATTCATCCCTTCTGTGCGAATTTACTCTTAATGCCCGGATAGGGTGACCTCGAGCTCGAGCGCTAGCGAAGTGCAGAGCTTGCCGCTTGCTACTTGGAACACTTCGCCTAATTATTTCCAATACAGTTGAACGGATGATGTCACCCGCGGTATTTTTACCGGACAGGGTCGCGGCAAGACAGGCCGCTTGTATTGCAGTGATTGGACACGGTCGCTTCGTGGCATGCTGAGGCTTGCTGATGGCCTTTTGCGGTGGTCCGCTAAATCGCTGGCGGGATGTTGAGATTAAGATGTAGGTTTTTCATGGGCTGATTATCTCACGCTATCAGCGTATTGTTTCGGGATATATGGAGACGAAGTACCGCGCCACTGTCCACTGACTGATCCCACCATCTCACTCCTGCACAGCGTCATCGATCAGGTGCATCCATTACGTCATTTTCCTGCCATGACATGCCTCCATCTAATGCCAGAGATCCGCTCATTGACGGTGTTTTGGCCTGTTTCAGCTTCATCCAGCGGGCTATCGCCCTGATCCAGTCGCAGGAGCTGAGCAACAGGACGGGCAGGCGCGGCCGGTCCCGCCGCTGGGCCCGCAGTCGTACCGCCTCGCCGGAGCCGGTCCCGCCAGAGCCGGCCCTCCCGGCCGGACGAGGCTGCGCGGCGACGCCCGCGCCCGCCGGGGACTCCGTGCGGTCGCCCCCGTCGCCTGCTGGCGACTCCGTGCGGTCGCCCCCGTCGCCCGCCGCCGGCGCCGCCCACGGCAGCGATGACCCGCCAGCGACCAAGCCGCCGCCGCCGGCGGCCGCGCGCCTGGCCAGCCGGCCGCACAAGGCCGCCAGCGCCCTGGACGAGGAGTACACGCCGTCGGGCGGGCGGCGGCGCGCGACCGGCGCCGGCCCGCGCGCCCCGGCCAGCCGCCGCACCAGCGCCGCCACCGTCGACGAGCCCCTCGAGGCGCGGAAGACGGCGCCGGCCGCCGTTGGCTCCACCAGCAAGATCCGCAGCTCGGCTATGTGAGTGGGACTCTCCGGGTGCCGTCGACACTCCCGTGGGCGCCATCAGAGATTTGCGACGCACTCGGCCGCTGAGGCTATGTGGCGCCACAGGCACCGCGCACAGCTCGCGGCGTGCGTCCGTCTGGCACCGCGATATCAGCTGGCATGGGCGTTTATCGTTTAGTGGAGAATGTTAACTGTCATTGCGTAACGTCTTACGTCCGGCCGTTTGCGCTGTTTGATTTTTTTCTGTTAAGTTCTTGTCCGAACTATTGAATGGATGAATTCTTGGGTTCAGAGCTGACGCTAGGCAGTGCTTGTTTTGATCCCTGGGCGCTGCCATCCGGTCGGGGAATTCCAGATCAACGGCAGAATTTGGTGACGAAAGTTTAACGTGCCGCAATGCTCGGCACGGTCCGTCCTGCCCTCTGACGTCACCTGACCTTTATTCAGCACGAAAGCAACCTTCGACCGCAGACTATGTCTGTCGACAGAAATAGCGAGCGCCTAAAGCGATCCGAACCCACTCCCACCACGGGTGGTTGGATCGGGGGGCAGGGGCTTCAACCAACTGAGCTACAGGGACGGAGAGTGCTAGTCTTCCTACGTGGTCCTGGGTTACTAACGCTAGACATCGCAGTAGCATATAGAACAACTTAGCTCAACTTAACTCAACTTAGCTCGGCGACCATGCATGCAGACATTGGCCTTTCAGTTTGTTCGGTTCGCTGCTCTGTATGGCGTTACAAGCAACGTGCAACTGGCGAAATGTCAGATTATGCGTCAACATTTTTCAAAACGCGCGTGCACAGAATGAATGGGGCACAGAAAACTGCTCAAACGTATTCTGTTTGGATTCCACACTCATATCTTTGTGTCGCTCTCAGGAAATCGCCGTGGTCTGCTATGCCATACGGAGGGCCACTTAATGTACCTTATCGTCATATAACACTTCCATAGCTAGCTTAATGTTTGGGGGCCGGAATCGGCGTGATCACGTGATGCATAGGGCTAACGGACGCTAGATGACTTTCATGAAATCGGATCATTTTTTGTGAGTACTCTGGCAGAAACAAACATTACGAATGTGAGCAACACATTCTCTTTGACATTCTTCTCTGGATGCGGCTCAAAATAAAACACTTAAAAACTTGTCCATTGTGAATCGGCGAACGGTGAACACGAGGGTGAAGCCCTCAGTCATGTCCGCGGTCGTACCTCCTGATCTCGAACTCTAAATCATTCTTGCACCTGCACAATCAAGGAGAACGAGACGTCCGCACCGTGTGGAAGCCCATCACACTGATGGGGCCCATCGGTCTGGCGCCACCTGCGCAGCACCGTGCTTGCCTGTCGCTGACCGCTCTCATCCCGGTGCTGCAGCGTGCTACAGACGGACGAGGAGCTGTGCGTGGGGATGTACAAGGTGCTGGAGGCGGTGAAGGCGCACGAGGAGGCCTGGCCCTTCCTCGACCCCGTGGAGGAGGAGTACGCGCCCAACTACTACGCCGTCATTCGGCGGCCCATGGACCTCAACAAGCTGGAGAGCCGGCTGGACGCGGGCGTCTATGTCAGCCGGCAGCAGTTCGAGGCAGACTTCAAGCTCATCGTCGACAACTGCAAGCTGTACAACGGCCTGGAGAATGGTGAGGTTGCAGGGTGTTATCGACCTTGGCTCAGTTGGATCGCCCGCCGAACTGTGATGAATGGGGTGTGATAGATTTGTTGGTTTGTTGCTGGGATGGAGAATCCCTGATGTCATTTGCTGCTGAAGACTTACCAGCCTGTAGCACTGTCACTTTGTACTGCCTGGTGCGTTCGTCAGCAGTCCATGTCGTCTCTCTTCCAGAGTACACTGGGATGGTGGTGAACATTGAGGGTGCCTTCCACAAGGCGGTGCGCAAGTACCTGGACACGGAAGAGGACGAGGAGGAGATCTTCATTGACGTGTCGCAAGTGCCGGTGGTGGCGCGCCGCGCCACACCGCGGCCAGCCGTCGGCGGCACCACCAAGCGTCGTGGTCGCCGGTCTGGCCCGGAGGCAACGGCCGGGCACGGTCGCAAGAAGGTGGCGCCCTTTATCGACTACAGTGACGACGAGCTGCTGGCTTCGCCGGCTGCCAAGCCGCCGACGCGCGAGGACACGGAACGGCTGTTTGATGATCTACTGCGTACGGCGTCCTCGGAGCTGACCGCTGCCGTCACCAACACCACCACCACCAGCAGCACCAGCAGCAGCATCACCAGCTCCACCACTAGCACGGTCGTCACCAGTACCAGCACCATCACCGCCGCCGGCGCCACCACTCCTCTCCCCCCTACGGCGCCGGCCGCGCGCGGACGCCGCCGGCAGTTGCAACGACAGCCGCCCCGCCAGCGTCCCCAGCCGCCGCCCCCGCCACCGCAGCCGCCGCCGCCGCCGCCACCGCCACCACCGCCGCCGCCGGCGTTGTCAGCGGACGTCGCGTCCGAGGCCGACGCGTACACGTTCCGGGAGGAGCCGGACGAGCTGGCAGTGCGGCGGCCGGTGCACCAACCCAACACCCCGCCGGCGCTCCAGTTCTCCGACGAGGACGACGACAGCGACGCCGGCTCGCCCAAGAAGGCCATAGCGCAGGGCCGTATCTTCGCGGCTAAGATGCGCCGGCGGAAGCTGGCGGCGGAGGCGGCGGCAGGCGCGGAGGCCGGGCGGCCGACCTCCGACGCCGACGCGGCGCCGGAGAGCAGTGACTCGAAGGCTGGGCCGACCGAGCGGCGTGAGCGCAGGAGCAGGCGCCAGAAGCGGTCCCGAGTGAACAAGGAGAAGAGGAACAGCAAAAAGAAAAAGCGGAAAAGACGCGAGCGCGAGAAACGCGAACAAGAGCGTCTGGACGATGCGTCGGCCGATGTTTCCAACATAAGGGCGGTAAGTGCGGGCAGCTGGAAATACCGCCCCCTCTCCACTTTTTTCGCATCGCGAGTGTTCGAATGCTGGAATGGTCAGTGGGTCTCAAATGGCGGTGTGTGACGGCCGCTTGTGATCGGAAGGAATCTATGATGTTGTTTGTCTAGGGAGTGTTTTGGAGGCTTCCGCTTTACAATAGGTGGTGACGCCAATCATGAGTTGTACTGGTCATATTTCATGCTTTGACGGAATTGCTATCGTATTTAACTACTTACTGCTATCTTTGTAGTTTGCTAACATGTTCTGAAAGTCTTACGACGAAGTCCAGTTAAACACAACTCATGCCATATTATATGGCGGTTTGGCCATCTCGTTTTTTGTTGTTTTTTTGTGGGGAGGATATTTTGTATGCCATCGCGCAGTGATGACGCGATGCGGATAGACCAGTTTCTAGCCTGGCTGAATCTTGTAAAGGTCGTTTCTACCACGCCTCACTTTTCCTGGCAGATTGACCGAACCAGATTGCTCGGAATGGGTTTCGTCGCAGTTGTAGATCAAGTACCGCCCCGTTTTTAAACTCCATTATATCTGGTGTGGAGTCGACAGCGAACATCTGTCGCGTCTGTCTTCCGGTGTCCAGCTCGTCTAAGTTGGAAGTGTGTGGATGTCCCCAGCTGACATTTGATTGTTCGCAGTAATGTTTGTGTGGCATTCCGCTGTACAAGTGCGTGATGACAATGACCGTTTACCTCAGGAGGCGGTCCAGCGTCAGGAGAAACCGTGCCCTCTCGGCGTGTCAGAGGCGGCCGCCGCCGGCGGACCGCCTGCCCCGGGCTCGGACAGCGAGGACAGCGGTTCGTGGCCGGACCTGGCCCCCGAGCCGACCGCCCAGAAGGTGGGGCCGCCGCGCGAGCCGGCCCGCTCGGCGCTCGAGCCGCGCGTCGGCCGACCGCGGCCGCTCTTCAGCAGCCGGTGCATCTCCAAGGAGGAGAGCGCCAAGCTGGGCGAGCTGATTTCGCGCGTGCGTGAGTCGCGCGGGAGCGGCACCACGCTGTTGGCCAACAGGTCCGGCCTGACCATGGGCAAGGTGCTGGGCGGTGGCGGCAGCGAGCGCACGGGCGAGGAGGCTTGGGAGGAGATGGTGGTTCGTCGGCTGAAGGCCGAGCCGCCGGTGGCCGGGTGCCGCGCTGAGGAGGCTGACGAGCCGCTCCGGCTGATAGCCGAGCCGACCGAGGGCCGAGAGCTGCCCGTGCTCCGCAAAACGGCCACGCCTAACCTGAGCGCCTGGTTCCATGCGTTCAGCTCGCAGAAGGCGGCGGAGCCAGCGCCGCCGCCGGCTCAGCTGCGCCGCGCCAAGTGGCCTCCGCCGCGCGAAGAGCCTCGCTCGTCGCGGCCGTCGCAGGTGGAGGCGAAGCAGCTGGATGAGGTGGCTGCGAAGAGAGCGCCAGTCCCTGCTCCAGCGCAGCCGCCGCCGCCGCCGGCCGGTCCGGTATCTCCGGCGCGGCCGCGCTGGAAACGAGCACCGTCGTCACCGACGCACGCGCTGCAGCCCGAGGTAGACCCCTACGAGTATGACGACGAAGAGCTGGAGAAGGCGCGGCTGCAGGTTAAGGCGCGCGAGGCGCAGCGACTGGAGTCGTCCGACGGCCGCTCGCCGTTTTATCTGACGAGCTCTGAGAGCGAGAAGTCGCCGATGACGCCCGGCGGCGGCATCGTCTCGCCGGCCGACGCCGTGCAGCGCTCGCCAGCGTTCTCGCCCCAGCAGCCACCTGGCGGTGCCGACGCCAGCAGGCCGGCCTGCGACACCAAGCCCGGCTTCTATCAGGATGTGACGGCCAAGACGGCCAGCCCGGACAAGTCGCCGCGCGGCCGGCCCGGCTCGGTGGCCAGCGTGCCGTCGCCGGCCTCGCTCAAGGGCAGTCCGGCGCGCGCGCCCGTGAGCCCGCTGGTCTGCCCGCCTGCAGCCGCCCGGCCGTCCGAGCCGCTGGTGTCGCCGCCTGGCCGGGCGGACTCGGCGCTGCCCAGCCCGGGCCGCGCAGTCCCGGCTGTGGCCAGCCCGAGCCGCTTGTCGGCGTCTCTGGCCGGCCCGACGCCCGCCGCCTCCAGTTCGGGACCGGCCGGGGTGGGAACCGGCGCTGAGCCGCCATCGACAGCTGCCGATCAGGCCAGCGCCGCACGGACGGTGCTGCGCGCGCCCGTCGACGCGGCGTCGGCGCCCGAGTCTGGCTCGGCTCGGCCGGACCACGCCGTGTCCGGCCCGTCGTTCCGGACACTGCCCGCGGCCGTCGCAGACACAGCGGCAGCCAGCCTGGCGCCGGGTGCTGATCCGTCCGCCGAAGCTCGGCTCAGTGACGACAGAGCCGGCTGCACGCCGAAGAAAACGTGCACAGACGGGGCCAGCGCCACCCCCCGCCCCAGCAGGTGGCTAGCGAGCCGGCGCCGCAGGCGGTGGCACAATCAGCCCCGCAGGCGGTGGCACAATCGGCGCCGCAGGCGGTGGCGCAATCAGCCCCGCAGGCGGTGGCCCAGCCGGTCCCGCAGGCGGTGGCACAGTCGGCCCCGCAGGCGGTGGCGCAGCCTGCGACGGCCGGTTCTCTGCTGGGTAACCTAGCGCACCTGTCGCAGCTGGTGACCCGCCTGCCGACGCAACAAGCCCGTGGAAAGACCCCGACCAACGGCGATCAGCAACAGCAACAGTCGGCCCAGCAGCTGCTGCAGCAGCAGAAGATTCGGCAGCTCGAGCAACAGGTCAAATTGATCGAGCAGAAACAGAAGATCAAGTTAGCTGTAGAGCAGCAGCAGAACGAGAAGGAGCAGCAGCAGCAACAGCAGCAGCGGCAACAGCAACATCAGCAGCAACAGCAGCAGCAACAGCAACAACAACAGCAGCAACAGCAGCACCAGCAGCAGCAGCAGCAGCAGCGGCAGCATCAGCAGCAGCAGCAAATGATGATGATGCAGCAACAACAGTTACAGCAGCAGCAAATGCAGCAACATCAGCAGCAGCAACAAGAACGGCAACAGCAACAGCAACATCAGATGCAGCAGCAGTTGCAGCAGCAGATGCAACAGCATCAACAGCAACAACAGCAGCAACAACAACAGCAACAGCAGCAACAACAGCAGCAGCAACAAGAACGACAGCAGCAACAGCAGCAACAACTGAGTGTTGAACAATCAGAAATGCAAGATTCCATATCCACGTCTATGCCTTCCAGTTCACAGATGCCTTGGGGCGCCAACTCAGTGTCGTACTACAAGCAGATGGCTAGTCCGCACATGCAGCTCTATCACCAGCACCAGCAATCCATGAAAGCATTCCAACAGCAGCAGCAGCAGCAGGCTGCGCCGCAGGAGCAGCAGCAGCACCAGCACCAGCAGCAGCCGCAGGGCGTGGTCAACAGGCAGGACGGCCCGCCGGCCACCAGCGCCGCGGCCGGCGGTGGGCTCCACCTGAGCGGTCTTATGGCCGGCGCTGGCTATGGCGCGCTCGGGCTGGCCTCCGGCTTACAGCCGCACGCACTGGGCGGCGCCGGCTACCCGTATCTGCTGGGTCAGGCGCGCTCGCCGCAGCCCGCGCACCAGAACCTGCCAGCGGCCGGCGGCAGGCCGGCGCGCGGCGGCGGCTCGCCGGTCGCTCAGCCGCAGCTGCTGACGCCGCCGTTCGGCGCACGCGCGCACCCGCTGGCTTCGGACGCCGTCTACCAGCAGTACTACCGGCAACAGGGTGAACTGCTGCTGCACCACCAGGCCGGCGCCGCCATGATGGGTCTGATGGGCGCCGCCGCCGGCGGCTACCCGCCCGGCTACCCGCAGCTCTCGTCGCTGCGCCAGCCGTTCCAGCCGCCGGGGGTAACGCGCTCGCCTTTCTTTTAGCCGGGCCGTGCCCGCTAGCAGCAGCTGTGATACCGCGCCGCCTCCGCGATGTTTTACCAGTCGTTCCCATGATGTTCGTGGTTGTTCCGCAGTGGCGTGTTGGGTTTGATATTGTTTTGCCGCGCGACCCTGTGGACGTGTCCGGGCGAGGGGGACGCGAGAGTCTTCCCGTTGGCGGACTGACGGCGTGATTGTCATGGCAGAGATTAATCTGTGGGGTCGGGCAGAACTCAGCAGACTAGACTGGACGTGTATTGCCATTTTTCGTCGGGTGTTTTAAGACGGCGTCTGTACAAAGGCTGGATTTTATTCTGCTTTCTTTAGGGAGCTGGCGCCGCGCCTCGGCTCGTTTACAAATGAACATGCTTCATTAGTGTACACCAACTGATCGTACATCTTCTTCGAGGGTATCACAAGCCGCAAGCAGAGACCCACTCATTCTTCGTGCTCACCGCTTCCTTTGCGCATCATATATCGGTCTCGGTGCGTTTGCTAGATGCTCTTGTTTATTCGTGAATACCGATTGGACGTTGTTGCAGGCCGTCTCGTGTACATCGGCGATGTATTAGTGCTGGACAGGATGCTTGCTTTTTTACGCCCTTGTGATGTGTTGAGTAACGGATAACACGTTCTAAGTGGTGGATGTGAGCTCGTATGTTTTAGACGATTTAGGAGGGTTGTGCGGACGGGTGGTTCAGCCGTTTGACCAGGAAGGGTACCGATACTGCGCTGGTTCCCGTTCTGGCCGGCGGTGAGACGCACAAGCGAGACCGATCGGGGTGTGCCGGTGGAGTTCGGCACCTTTTCAACTACCGTAATAGCCGAGGAAAACTTTGCGTCCACAACGGGCAGCAGAAAGATCGACTTCAGAAAAGTCGACAGGTGTGAGTTTAAATTTCGACCAGACTATTCCCAGCCAGAGCCCTTATCTGCAGACGTCTTGTCGTCTGCTTTTAAACGCCGCTTATGGATGCATTCCAGAAACGACTGGGGCGCCGTGCCGCTCCCAATTCCCATGATGGACCGAGGCATGTCGGACTGTGATTCGTGCACGACGTGCCTTTAGGAATTTTGACCGCGGTGGTACTCTGTCTAATCTGACTGCCCTCCGCAAAGTGACAGCGAAGTCAAGACGCACCACCCTCCTAGGGGAATAGGTTAAGAAAATGGATGGCTTTTCCCCGCCATCGCAACGGTGGTCACAAATTTCACGCATTTCCGGCCATTTTCCTGCCAGCCTGCTGCCATTGTCATGCGTGCGTGGGCAAGATGTGCGGCCGACGACGTGGCCAATGCAGTCGGTCGGGCACTAGAAGAGCGCTGCCGGATGCGGAATGAGAGCATACGGTTTCACGTCCCAGCTCGTGCTGAGACAATCCGTGTAAATTTTTCCACGTGCATTCTGCCATTCACTATGTGTGAACTCCAAGCGGCCATTTCTTCTTTGCGGATCGTAGCGGAGGCTGGGGCGCAGCCAGACACTTGGCAAGGACGCATAGTTGACAAAGGGCCCCCCCACAAAAATATCGCCGGAGGCGGCCCATTTGCTATCGATGCGTGTTTTTCTTACATGCTATATATATATATATATATATATATATATATATATATATATATATATATATATATATATGTCCATCCCATGTATTCACTCTATAACTAAAATAGGCCAGACGTTACCGCGACATTAGTTCTGCCGTAAGTCTAAATCCACTTTTACTGAGCCGGTCCGGAAATTGTGCCCCAGATTAGTCTACCATGCGCCATCCACAGCCAACGGTCATTGCTATGTATAACAAAAACAGATTCTCCGTCTTGCGATTCTCCCTCGCTACGGAAAAGTATCTGGGATAATTTTCCATGGCGGCGACGCCGAACGCCACTCCGGAAAATTTCCCAACATTCCGGATAATTCTCCGAGATTACCTAACGGCCGAACGCGCCCCATACCTTGGCAGCCTAGACATTGGAAAAACTAAAACTTTTTTTGACTGGCAATGTATCTATTTTTTGTATTATTTTATTTTTGCATTATTATATTATGACCGCATTATATTTTACTGTAAGGACTGGCCGTAGGTCACCATAAGGGCAACCTCCGTCCACAGGGCTGTGACTTCGAATGTGACTTGCGATGTGACTTGATGTGTGACAAATGTGACTTTAGCAACGATGCGAGGCTCCGGCGTCTGTCAGGGACCCACAACTTCTAACAGTGTCTTCTGTCAAAAAGGGGCGCCGAGCGTTGGTACAGGCCCGCTGACAACGAAAAGAAACCTGCTAACTTCTGACGAGAGTTCACCTTGATGATATGGAAGAGCCATGTGTATGTCTGGGGCTCCGGACCGACCGGTGGGCCCTTCGACCCAGCGCTAACCACGGGCCCGTCAGGTCGGGCTGGGGTCTACGCGGTAATTACTGGACCACCTGCGGCGATCGGGGATCTTCTTGCCTCAATGAGAGTTCTTGTGTCGATCCGGGGCGCAACTACGCAGGTCAGAAGACCTCCAGCGTCTGGGAGGGGACCAATGTGATATATATATATATCCTAAGGGCCTAAGGATCGGCCAGGGGATCACACCCAGGGTCGCCAGAATGGATAACAACCCGCGGATGGACGAAATGACTCTTCAACACTTGACCGGGAATAATATTGTGCTCTAGTGTTCTTATCAAGGGAGTCCGTTGCACGGAAAAAGCACGGTGTCTAATTAAAGGTAAAAACCTCCCCTTTTCCAGTTCTAACACCATATTTAATCTGTCCATCGACAGCGAGGCCAATCAAACAAGAAGCATCGGGAGCGGAGGGAACCATCCTCGACAAACAGACGCAATCCAACGTCAATATGACTAGCGATGACTAGCACGTCAAAATCGACACCTTTTGTTGGGGGGGGGGGGGTCCACATTTCTATGGGCTTTTGAACCGAAACAGCCATCTTGAGGATCATTCAGGCTGTTTACAGCCCGTCTTTCTCAACACCTAAACCCTTCTCGTTTCTGAACTACGCACCCGCGCAAGTGTGCAGACTATTTCAAGTTCAACAAGGTACCCATGACGCCACAACAATCCCATTCAAGTACTGCCATTCCATTGGCCATGCGGTGACCAAATGCAATAAAAAAACTCGAGTTGTTCATATCTGGCGTTCATGAGCACGATTCACTGGATATAACGGCCGTCCATTGACTTTCAATCAACGTTGCGCAAGGCACCATGACGCAATCACACGATGATTTAAGGGGCATATTCCCTGAGCAGAGATTATGTTGGCTAAAATATACTTTTGCATTTAAACGTAAACCAATAGTAAGCGGGCTAATTTAGATAAATTATGTTGACTAGAACACCCTTTTCCGTTTAACAGCATGCCAATAGTGAGTTCATTTTATCACATCTGATGCCTACTTCAATTTCTTTAAATGTGGAACTTTCCCTTCAAAAGAGATCTGCGCCCGTCTAAACCACATAATTTTCAGCCGATGAGCTTGCCAAAAGTGATCCCATACGTTCAGTTTTTCAATGTGTTCGTACACTTATTCTGGACCTGTTGGAACTCGGACATGAAGCAAGACCCAGCTGACAGCTTTTGGACAACAGAATTGCATCAGCCTTCCCCATTTTCACATTTATATATTATAGTTATCAACCCTCTATCGACAAACTATCGATAGTCAACAGATTATTGATCATGCTACGCATTCATGCTTGGGAGTTTCAAGATGCAACAGGGCTCGGATACCTGAGAACGCAGCGCACGTCAGCCTGTATGACCTCACATGGGTCACTGCAGCACTAGCAATCTCGTTCTGAACACGCCGCCGACCCCGCGCTGTCCTGACCCGCCGCCGGTGCCGACGCCGCGCGGCGGCGCGCGTACTCGGCACAGTCCACCGTGCCCGCCTTCTGGCCGCTGCTGGCGCCCAGCTTCGGCAGAATGATGGCCACGAACCCCTCGCCGCCGCTGTGGGTCGTCAGCAGCTGCGGCTGGCTGCGCAGCTTCTCGTTCAGCTGGATCAGCTTGCCGCGCGCGCAGGCCGGGATCACGTACTGGGCGCCGTCCGCGCACGTGACGCGGAACAGCGGCGCCTCGGCAGTCACCACCTGGGCGCCGCGCTTGCCCTTGCCCTGCACGCGATTCTCCAGCCGGTTCGTGTGCTCAGTCACCTGGAACATCACGCGATGGCATGACGTCACAGCACGCACCCTGCAAAACTAAATTCCACATAGAAAGAAGACTACATACGAAGACAATAAAGGTAAACTTTTCTACTTTGGCGACCACGACATCCAAAACATATTGTCAAGAGACTTCTTCTCTGCTCATATCTAATGCTTATTCCGCTCCAGCCGCCTATATCTCTTACGCCGTAGTTCTACAGGTCAGCCAGACACCAACAGTGCCGAAAAGTCGGCTTCGTGTCCGTCTGGGCCTGAGGATCCATTTCCCTACAGACCATGCTGGAGGCCGCGATGACGTTGGTGGGGCTCCTGAGTCAATGAGTAGCCCTTGTCATCCGGATGCCCAGAGTGCCTGATATGGGGTCCTGTGTTGACATGGGCCCCGAGTCGGTCAGTGGTGGTGTTCGAGGGGGCCCGAACGTGGCCTGATGGGCCCTTCGGGACCGACGATCAAGGGCCTCATTGGAAGGATGAGGGGCCCCGAGGGCTGGCTGTAGACCACATTAGAAATCCCAGTCTGGAGGGCCGTGACATCAAATGTCAGTCAGACGGCCTCTTGCACCGACTGAGGACACCCTGGGACAATACGGGCCTCTATTTCGAAGAGACTATCGGCACCAAATAGTAGGCTTCGTGTCGGCCTGAGCCCTGGGAGCCCATTTCCCCCGGCAGGAACAAGGCCGGGGCCCGCGATTTGCACTGCGCGGGGTTCCTTAAACAATGAGGGGCCCCTCGTCGGTCACGGGCTCACAGAGACCAACAACGGACCCTGAGTGTAAGTGGCCCCGAGCCGGCTGTAGGTCGCGTTAAGGATACCCGCCCGGAGGGCTGTGTCGGTCGACGTGGGTGTCAGCGAATGTGTCGGTGTGTTGGTGTCGGTCAGAGGACTTCTCACATCGAACGGATACCCCCGAGACAATGCGGGTCTTTGTTTCGGCCAGACACCAACAACACCGAATAGTTGGTCCCTTGTAGGTCTGAGCCCTGGGGGCCCACTTCCCACGCGGGGGCGAGGCCGGGCACACGATTTGCATTGGTCAGGCCCCTACAACGCCGTTCAAAACACCCCCCCCCCCCACGCGCGGGAGTCCTTAATGTAGCATATAGCCAGCCCCCGGGTCATTCGGCCTTCCAATCGGGCCCTGTTCCAGTCAAGCGCCAGCAGTACCTAATAGGGGGTCCTGTGTCGGCAACGGGTTTCTGAATCAGTGAAGGGAACGTTGGCTGGACACGGACATAGACTGGGCCCCGAGTGCCAGAGGGCCTCTTGCGTTGGTCGGAGCTCTCTGACAATAAAAGGAAACATAATAACTCATTGCAGTTAACGCTGAGGCAATGTAAGGGCCCTGTGTTAGTCAGGACCAAACGGCGGACCCGCAAGCCCATTGCCAGCCATGGGCCCGTTGCATCGTTCGGGAGAAAATTTCAAGAGCCCAATTGGAAGGCCCAATGACCCGAGGGGCTGGTCATATTGCGGACTCCCACCCGTATCGAGAATCCTTCGAACAGCAAAAAAGCGAACGGCGTTGGCCGCTGCAGGTATCACCAGGAGGCGGCGCCCGTCGCGCTACAACCACCGTCGTGAAAACATGGTACGGAAATATTTCCAAATCAATTCGCACCTTTCAAACATGAGATTGGAACGTGTGTTCCACCTTTACAATTTTGATGTTGTCCCCTAAAAACATGAACAGCTACAGCAACACCAAGCATAGAGATTCCACCTTTCATCTGCCAGTTCCACCAGATTCCGATTTCTGCACCAGTTCGTGGTGGTGTAAATGCTAGTCATTCTTCTCCTAGTCTAGTGATTTTTCGGAGGGGTGACTTTCACCCTCAATAGGTCTTTTGTCGACCCTTTGCACCCCTCCCCTTACCAAGACCCTGGTTGCGCCCTGATCAAACCGGCGACATTTTCAAGGCACTTCTATTTGGTGGGTGGTATCAGGTCATGCACCAGGTATCAGGTCATGGGCAGACATGCACGCCTGGGAGCCTTGAGGTGCAGCTTTCAAATCCCTGCGGTGCCCACCCATCCTGCCAGAGTGAGAGGCTGGCGACGCTGTATAGCCTCAGCAGCTGGGTGCGTCATTAAGGCACAACAACGACGCCAGCCATATAAACACCTGATCAACGGCCTGGGACTGCGGCATGCGAGCTGAAGTGCCGTTCAGGGAAGCCCTAACATCACGGTATCATTTCAGAGGGAATATCTGACTGAGGCTACATCACCATTGCGCACACCAGCGACACCCAGGAGCTTGGCTGGGATACACCACGCGCTAGGCCCGTTTAATACCATTACAACCTACGGGCAGCCCAGCGACCTGCCTGGGGCTCTCTTCCCTGCGCTCAGAGCGCGACAGCCATCCATCGCACAGGACGAGCCGTTTGTTTTGACACGCATCAGCGCCGAGTCCAGGGACGACAGTTTGGGCATCCCACGGCACAGGCTTAATGCCGTGCCAGCTGACAGCCGGAGAGCCGTATCGCGATTTTCGGTTGTTCGACAAAAACCACGTGGGTCTGAGGCGCTTGCGATAACGCACGTGTGCTTGAGTTCGCATCCGCGGAGGATGGCCGAGTATTTCAACCTGTTCTCACCACGTGTTTCCACCGCACTGACGTGGAAATCCGGCACGCACCCGGAGGAGGGGTCACCACAGACACGGGCACGGGCACGGGCACGGAACACACGTCTGCTCACACTGCCGCGGACACACACCTGGAAGTCAATGCCGGTGACATCTGTGCCGGTGGTGATGAGCGGGTGAGACGGCGCCAGCATCACCACTATCAGACCGTTGGAGTGGAACAGCAGCCGGTAGTCGTGTCCAGCCTCCCGGCAGTCCAGCAGGTAGCGGCACTCGTAGTATCTCTCCAGGAAGTCGCGCGGCTGCTCGCCGGGCGTAACAGAGTCCTCGATGCGGGGCACCGCGCGCTCGTCGACGGAACGGTTCACGCCCGTGCCACCAGATGGCACTGACGGCGCGTCCGAGGCCGCCGGGGTGAGCGTCATCACTGCGCGTCCGGTCGCGGCTTCACGCGCTCCTGGAAAAGCTTGTGCTTGACTGCTGCCGCTTCGTTATTGGCTTTCTGCTTTCGCAGGCGCTGCAACAAAAGCTTGGAATAAGCAAGTAAACTTGGTGGTCATGAGAGCCACATCAGTGATTCCGAATACGCATGCTAACGCTGCAAGTCTCGTACACCCAGAGTTATTTATCGGTAATTCAAAAATCTTGCTCCATATTTCTAATGCTGACCAGACTAAAGTAGCTCGTCAGGGCACCGATGGTCTGGCCACCTGTTGCAGTGTGGGGTACAACCCGCGAGGCACGTAACAAGTGCCAGCATGTAAGACGGACCGAGTGCCAGCCTAGTACATAGCTTATGATTTTGACCAGTGTTAATTTGCGGCATCTCCTTCCGTCGACCGTCAAAAAGGGCGAACGACGTCAATTCGCGTATCTGCTCTCTTCACACGGCTTTGCACTTGTCTGCACAATACGGTCAAAATTTATTTTCGTACATCCGAAGCCGACTTCAGTATTGTCAAGCGTTCCACATCACACCTCAGACACATTTCAACCAGCCAGTGCGTTTGGGCAGGTCACAATGTCTGTGAACCCTCAAGCAGGCCCCACATACCGGATAGGCCCTCGTTAAAGGGGTCCGAGAGTTCACGAAACAGCCAGAGGCCCGCAACTGGCCCAGTAAATTAGACGGAACCCTGCTGATATGTATAAAAGTTGACTGTTAGCAGTCGCAACCAAGAGGTGTCGCCACTTACGCGGCGGAGTGCTTGATTACGACCGGGGTCGGGTACTCAACTCGGATCTGTGGGTTGTTCGGCTGTCTGGAATACAGAGCCGCACGCGGCTGGTGCCCCGAGCGAATTGTTTCATTGATCATCCACGGATAGATCACCTGCCATCCAATTTACCTGCCTATAGAACTGTCAATACCTTTTAGCTGTGTTGCCTGGGTCTGATCGAACATGTGTATCTCAAACAGTCTAATTCATACAGGAATGTAATTTGTGTAGGGATTTAACACATCGATCTTGAATCAATTCATTTTTCTTTCAGTTTGACTTTGATCCACTCTGCTTAACTCATTTTAGGAATGGTTTGATTTATGATTCACGTTTAATTTTCAACAACAAAATGTTCTCGTCACTCACGAAAAAATGACGTGATTCGTGAGCCAATAATAAATTCATCTTGAATCAAAGCCATAGTTGGGCTTGAGACGGCCAAAAACACCCACAAGACACCACGGTACCACGTCGAAGACCAGACCCCGATGAAACCCATGGATTTCGTGCGGCATTTCGAAACATCAGCGTGCGTGGGGAATCGTCTTTAATGTGCGCAGCACTTTCGCCCAATCATTCCGTGTTGAGGAAAAATATCCTGCCATTACATGTTCATGTTGTGTACAAATCAGTCAGCGCAATGTCAAAGTTACAGAAGGTAGGAGATGATTACGAATAAGGGTCATGAAGCACAGTCTTACCTCGAGTTTCAGACAGCGCCGTACTTGAACATCAATCTCGTTGCAGGCGCCGATCCACTTGCCAAAGAATTGCTGAAAAAATTAATTGCATATACAGCATACCAGTGCACACTTCCACTGCATGTTCCATGCATGCTATATGAAGTCAAATTCTCTATTTGATCATGTGTCAAATATGCAAAAGACATCCCTGGACCCTACAGTGAATATCCTGGCAAAACAACTCGGCTGAACACCTTGTTTGAGAAAAACATGCAACACCATAATGCTTTCTGTTTTATATGTTCTCAGCATACCCTTGCCATGTAAGACTTGAAGGGATGTTCCACCTTTGGGGCACACTTCAAAAACATATTCTTGAGAAACCTCAGGACCAGTTACATCTAATAAAAACATTGGGTAGTGCCACTGTAGCAGCATAAGCCCATAATCAGGACTTCAATTTTTATCATTTTCTTGTCCAAATTACACCATCCAAGCTTTCTAACAGTACAATTCTTTCCTGCAGTCGTGACCACCATCACCAAGACAACTACCATGCACACCTCTACCGGTGAAAATAAAACAACCTTTGTGACTGGCCCAGCTGGCAAGGGCCTGTAGAAGATGCCATAGAGGATGAATCAAAGCCATAGTAAAATGTTTCATGTCATCTCAAGAGCATTCCCAGCTTTCCTAGCATCCATCACACAAACATTTGAAACATTAGTGTTGTAAAAATTACAGGGGACACACATTGGAAAAAGTGAGACAGAAGCAGTATTACTGATCATATTGCAGCTGTCTGATTCAACAATAGGTGAAAAGGTAGTATGCTCCCTTTAATGTCATGTAATAATATACTTAACTACCTGTCACTACCCATCACCAGCAGTCAATTTCAGCTAATGTGATGACATGCCATGAGCAAGGGAGTTTAATTCAAACCTTACTTGCATTTCAATGTCTGCCCTGCTGACCAATATGCACATCCTTTTCAAAAGCCAGTGATGCAACATGAAAGGAACATACCTCCTGGTGGCACTTCTGGAGCTTGTTTATAAGATCATTGCATTCCTCTGAGTGAAGATGACTGGAAAGATCTGTATGCATCACTTAAGTAGGTTTTGTAAAGCCTGAAAGTGGTGATATGTTAACAGGGCCCCCAGACTCTGAATTGTCTTTGTGAAATAGCACTTTTCCTCAGACAGCCATATCAGACTAGTCACCTGCTCTGACCAGTCATTGAGACAAACATGAATGACTAAAAATGAGTTTCTATTGCACAACACACATAAAGACATATCTGAAGATCCCTGATTGCCAGAATGCATGCCACAACAGATTTTATGAAGAGATTACATGGCCAACAAGTTATGCACTTTCTAAATTGAGCATGAAAGTGGCAAACATACACAAAGTGTTCTGCACACAAAAATATACACAAAGCATGCACATACATGACAGAAAACTTTGTCTTTTGTCAAAAAATGCTTCCGTAGAAAAGTCTACATAACCTTTGAGCAGTTTCTTGTCTTTGAACATTCAAAACGAACACCATCATTTGAGAAAAAATTGATGGCAGACCCACCAAGGCATCATGACTCAGCACAACTACCATACATGCTGAGTGCAATATCACGCATACCTTGGCGCGGATGCCTACAGCACCTTTCACGGCAACCTGACTCAACTAAACACAGTAAGTCGCCAATACAATATGAGTTGCCTTCTGCTCCTCAGAAGATGCACCAAACACTTATAAACGCTTACAGCAACTCGACTTACTTCACTGTATCATGAAACAATAATATCATAATAAACACTTACAGCAACTCGACTTACTTCACTGTATTATATAACAACGATATCATAATAAACACTTACAGCAACTCGACTTACTTCACTGTATTATATAACAACGATATCATACCCCGCACCGCCCCGTTCGTCACCCGCCTACCCGCCGCCGACCACGACAATAGAACACTGCCGACACCGACGGATCATGCAATGTGGATTGTGCAACGATAGAAAAGGTCGCAAACGCTGCCAGCTGATTGCCCAGTGACGTCAGCGTGCGGTCATAGCTCCCTGTGAACCAGCTAGGCCATTTCTGCATGATCAAGGACAGACCCAGAGGGGGGGGGGGGGGGGGGGGCCCGGGCCATGGACTCCATGGGCCCCGAAGGAACCAAAGGCTCCGAAGGGGCCCCATAGGTGGCCGAACAAACGCAATTCTTTAACACAAAACACAGCAAAGTTGGAAGCATTTGGGCTTTTAGGCAATCAGGAACAGCCGCGAGCGAAAGCGAAATGCCCGCGAGTAGACAAAAATAATTATTTACTGTTTGAAACAGTGGTTATTGGGAGACTTGAAGGCTCATAGCGCTGTCCAGAGGCCCCACGCTTTTTCCGGGGCCCAATATGTCCACTTGCAGAGTCAATGTGATCGTCAAGGAGCCTTTTACGTTGCCGTTGATTCCTTTGCATTTGCTCGGAGGGCCCTCCTCCTCCTCCTTCGTGATACAGAACCAAGGCGCAGTTGTTAATCGGGGACCTTCCACAGATGCTTCTCATTCGCCTGAAAGGCTCTGTATTCTGAAGCCGGGGCCCCTGCCAAGGCACTCTCGGTTGCTCAGGGGCCCTTCAAGTTGGCCTCAGCTAACCAACCGACACACTCACGATTCCTCATCGGCCCTCGTCATGAGCTTTGAATTCTTCAAGAGCAGGATACGCTTCCGGGCCTCGAGCAGTTTCTGGCTAACACTGAGGCCAAGATCGATGTGGGTGGGTTTGTGCCTGGATTAGACGTGAACACGGTTCATGTCTTCGTGCAAGCCCTCCAGCAGGTGTCTGAGACACTGGTGTGCAACCTGGTGCTGAGAGCCCATAAATCGGGCCGCAAACCGCAGGAACTGCACCTTCAATGGGGAGGTGGTCACCAGGTTAGCCTCATCTGAGCCCTTCCATAGGCCTCGCAGTAACGTGGCGAATGCCTTGTTGAGACCACCCTTCATTGCGGAGGTGATCGAGTTGACGTATCTTGAGCACTCATATCGTAGGATGAAGTCATGCAGGGCGCGGGCGTTGCTCAGACATTAACGCGTTCGTAATGAACGTATTGCCGATGCTCCCGGGTCCCGTAAAACCAAACACGGGCCGCGCTCTTCCGTCCTCTTCACTGGAGCAAATGACCCACGGGCAGCTCGACGGGGAGACGACCGAGCCTGGGCAGCCGATCAGACAGAGCTATTCCCAGTTCCTCTGTTCAGCACGTGCCCGCTCGGCTTGTTACTTGCCCTTGCACTCCTTTCGGATGCTCCCCAGTTATTCAGTGGAGTTGTTCATCTTGGCCTGCAGCTACGGAAGGCAACATTCTGAGGCTGGCTTTACCGGGCTGTCATGCAGATCTAGGAGGTGGCGGGCCGTCAAAGAGTAGGCAGAAGGCTCACACTCAGGTGGCGATGAGTCAGGCTTTCCACTAAGCGAGCCTCGGGATGTAGTGTCCAATTCACCGCAGTCTGTTTGCCTTTGGGCGTGGGCCAGTGTTGTGCGCTGACAGGCGCGTTAACACGCACCCGGGTGGCCGGCTAGATACCCCTCGCTCGGATGTAGGGGGTTCAATTTGACCTCCCTGAGATCTCGGGAACTAAGAAAGCTAGAGACACCATATTTACAGGGTGCCTTGACCTGTACGAAAACTCACTTGGGTCAGAGTTTGAGCTTCCTAGGTCATGACCTTTAGGTCCAGTAAAGTCAAACAAGGTCAAATTCCAGGTCGGTCTCCAAAGTGCCCCAGAACCTAGGAAACTGTTTCTAAGCAAAAGGTCAAAAGGTCAAAACAAACCATGTCAGGTCAGTGACCTTATTTGACCTTTTGAAGGTCATGGTGACCAAAGTCATGCAAGACTGCTCTGAGTTTTGCATTTGGATAAGCGACAAAGATTACGCTAGGCAGTATGCTCCTAAAACAAAATGTCGACCCGGGTCATCCTAGGTCAATGACTTTTCTGACCTTTAAGAAGTCAATGGAAGATGTATGATGTGGTTCCTGCTATCAATAAATTCGAAGTGAGCGCCCAGGAAATAAACCAGGTTGGTTATGACCGTGGTCTGACCTTCATACCTGACCTTGGGTCAACATATTTTGCTCTTTCAATATTTTTGGTGCTTAAGAAAGCATTTCGGAGATGTAGGGCTTCGTCAAACACTCCGTTATTGTATCAGATTGGACAATTCCCTGGAAATTGCCTTCGCTGAAACCATGGCCTGACTTTGACCTGCCATAGGTCAGTAACCTTACAAGGTACATCTAAATTTTTGATGGCACACAATCCGCTATTCAATTGTCTACAGCTATGTAAAATTTAGCGCGGCTACGCCGCGTCGTTCCAAAACCATTCCGGAAAATGGTCGAATTATTCCCCCCCCCCCCCACCCGAGCGCGTGTTAAGGGAACTAGCTGTGGCGAGCACGGAGGCAGCATTGCCACGGATAACAGAAAATGATAACCGCTGCCAGAGCCAGCCAGCCCCAAGCGGATCTTTAGATATGTTGACAAACAGGGACCACAACTCTCCGATGAAAGCCGTGGTTGACGGACCGCGACAGTCTCAAAAGCGACGGGTTGGGGCTGAAATCTGTCTGCGATGTATGCGTACTTGCGCCTCTTTCTGAACTGAGCGTGTAAGCACTCCAGTGTCTACCGCGGTATATATCACGTGGGATTCGGCATGCGTGTTGACGCAGGTGGCATCCCAAACTAGGCTTTCCCCATGGGAATGCGAAGGAATTGGCAGCCCGTCCGGTCGTTTGCCGTCGCGGCGGCGCGAGTTGGTTGGTTTCAGAGCTGCGGGTTTTCCAGCAGACTGAAGAGCAGACCTGACGACATCGTTCAGCGCCGTGCGTCGGAAATGTCTTCCAGCGATGAGACGGCACGTCAAGACATGGCGGACCTCGCTGTCTGCAAGAGCTCCGCGTCTGCATCGGTGTGGGCCACACACATCAGCTCCATCCCTAAATACCATTGAGATGCTCAGCGTCTCGTTAATCGGTGTACTAAGATGAGCGAGCGGCACAGCGTGCAGCCAGGTAGCGCTCTGAGAAGCACGAATGCTCAAAAGTCGGGCTCCGCGTACGGCTCAGCCTCCGAAAGCAGAGGTGCGATGGCGCTCTGCGAGGCCGGAGCCCCATGCCTACTGCTGGCGCCTAGCGTCACCTTGCGGAACCTCTAAATCACCGGTCTTGGCTTGTCAGTCCCCTGCCGTCAACTCGGATTCCCGCAACACGCTTCCACTTAGGCTTGCTGGCAGCATGGAGGTCAGGAGCTGATTGCAACAGTCGGAACTGATGCCACGTAACTTGGCGGAGCGAGGTCCTTTATCCGGTGGAGCCAAAGACGCCGTGTCTTGCCGGCAGGACGGCTTGGCTCCCGCACTTAAGTTGCATCTCACATATATCTTGATGTTGCATGTATCTTAATCAACATTTCTTCTTATATATAGCAATTCTTAATTCGGCAAGCCATTCTCTCCATAATCTTTGCGACTTTCATAGGGTTTCCACCTTTGGGCCACATTTCAAAAGCATACTCTTGTGAAACCTCAGAGCCAGTTATGCCAAAAACATTACTGGGTAGTGCCATTGCAGCACCGTCAAGACCAAAAAAGACATCAGTTCAACTTATTTTTTAGCCCAAAATACGCTGTCAACGCTTTGCAAGTGTCACGCCATGACAACCAGTGCGTGCACTCTACTGATGCGAATAAAAGAACGTTTATCGTTGGCCCAGCGGGCGGCCAGAACCTGTTACCGAGGGACACACAGGTTGAAGTTTGGACCACCGCGTCACTATGGACCATGTGATACCCCCATTCCCAAAGCCAAAGCGCAACTAAAAAAGAAGCACTGTGGTAAAAGCCAGAGGGGGGGGGGGAATCAAAGCCATTGGATAACGTTTCGCTGAATTCGCGGCATAATAGCTCCACGTTCGTAAGCCTTTTTGCCTAAATAGAATGTTTCAAGCTTTCGTAACATTTGTTACGTAAACAGTCTGACGCTCAAGTATGTTGCAAGCATCACAGCACACACACACGTTGGGAGAGGCAGAACACGTGAAATGTATTATGTGCATAGCGGTGAGCAGGGAACCAAATGATTTTTTTTCCTTTATGGAAACCGCTGGGGAGGAATCAAGGGCAAAATTGTGGTAATTATGAAGGAGATGGTGGACACCCAGTAGCCCTTGACCACATTACCGTTCATGTCTCTCCAGGAGGTTTAGGTAGGAACAGTAACAGGCTGTTGCATGACATTCAGCATACCTCGTTTTGGCGGTGTGCGATGGATGCTTATCTTTGTGAGTTGGATCCGGCTGCCTGGTTGAACTATGCGCTCTGACTGGTGGCAAGGCACCATGTCGTAACATTGTGGATCTTGAACGACCCGAAGGCGAACTTTTCAAGCGTTTTTTTCAAGTGGAAATGTTCTGCGGAGGCAGAATTATTAAAGCATTGTTTCGTAGAGAATTTGATTGTGCGCCTTTCCAAACAAATTTGTTTGATGATATTCCTCATAGTGAAGAAAAATTTCATAATTTGCTTACGGTCCTAAATGTCTGAAAAGATGGATTACTTTTAAGATTGGGTTGCAGATTCAGAATCAGCATTAAAAGATGCACTGGCAGCTGAGTACACAATCTTTGCGCTACACAATCTGTTAAACGTATATAATTGTTCAACTTTTTTCGCTCATTTTTTTGTCAGTAACTGGTCAAATTCCTTACCATCAACCCCTCATTTTCCCCTCATTGCCTACATCATTGGCTGTCATATCAGTTTCCAGCAGGCAAGATTATTATCATAATTATTTATATCTTAATGGATCAACATAAATTGTGATGTTGGTTGGTGTCGGAAACAATGTGATGGTTCCCACCCTCTGGCTAACGGGGACGGGGAAGACGGGGACGAAGCTTTCTTAGCTCAGCTTGTAGCCGCAGAATTCACCCTTCGTCTTGGAGAACTCCACCTCGGCAAGACTCAGTGTTATGCCGTTTTTATCCCACCTCTCCAATATCGTGCCCACGTGGTGTAGATAAGTGGTGTAGTCGTCATCATGCGCAAGCATGTCATCCACGACCTTGCAAGTTCGTGATACGCCGTCCAGAGCCTGGTCTCCTCGTCGGCCGTACTCGTCGCCGCTTGTAATCAGTCCCTGGGGGCCCGTTTGCACTGGTACCGTTTCCAGGACGTGATGAATGTTGTGAGATGCTGGACTTCAGGTGCAATGGCCCATCTGGAAGCATGCGTTCTTGGCGTCAAATTTAGAGAAGAATCATGCGTCTTTATTGATTCCGGACACGGCGTCGTGCGGTGTGTAAACGGGATGAGGCCCCTCTTGGCGTACGTGTTCAGCTTGGTCAAGTTGCAATAGACGCGAACATCTTCAGAGTTCTTCTTTGGGACAACCACTGTGGGATAACACCACTCTGTAGGCCCATTTACAGAAACGATGACTGATTTGGCCCCGAGATCGTCCAGCTGCCGCTTCACCTTGTCTAGTCACCTGAGCGGGATATTGCGAACAGCAGCCAGTTTGAATAGCTCCGCATCTTCCTGGAGATGTATTTTCATTGGCCCGCCTACCGTCTCGCGAAGTGTGGATGTATCAAACACATGCAAAAACGCCGCCCCCATCGGCGCCAGATGATCTGCCCGCTGTAATGGCGACGAGTCGCCCACGTCAGAAGACCACGTGGATTTACGCGGCCTGTCACTATGACTGGTCGTGGATGCCGCTGATCGGTCGTGGGAGCTAACGTGCGGGTTCTCCAGCGCAGCCCCCTGCGCACTGATCGCTGCGCACTGTTGACGTTAAATGGCGCCACCTGCCGCGAGTCTCGGAGTATAGGCAGCATCACTTGCTCCCCAGTCTAAGTGGTGGGCAGCGCCACGGTCCGACGTTGGTGGATGGCTGTGTCGGATGCGGCTGCCGTTTCGGGGATGGGGATGATCGTCGGTGCGCTGAGAGCAGGGTAGGCAGGGACAGAGCCAGATCGTCCTCTGTCAGCTGGTGACCAGGGCTGACAGTGAAGTCGCCGTCTGTCTCTTCAACTTGCACGCATGCAATCTGCTTTGGGAAGCACGTCGGGAGGATACGCAGTTCCATGGGATGAAACCACGACAGGAGAGCTGCACCGACACCTCCAGCTACTTAAATGCCACTTGCAACTGCCTGTTAACCGATACGAAGAACGGCACTCAACATTCCGAGACAGCGAAGTCGCTTGACGTCTGCAGAAAATAGCTTTCCCTTTGCTGGGGCCGGGCTGCATAGGTCAACATCAATCGTATAGGCATATTCAGGACCGATGACCGTGGACTCAGCTTCGGTGTCGGGGTCCATGACAGACGGCCACCGCCGATAAGATCCTCGACGAGGGCGCGAATCTGCAGCGACGAGATTCTTACTCTTACGCCTACGAGACGTCTTACTTGACGTAGGGTCTGATGATGATACATCGGACACCATGTTTCGATAGTGCGCATGGTCACTCCGATAACGCCTCGCCTCTCTTCCGAGGCGTCCCGTGGACTCTCGCCTCCCGCGCCGGCTGCTGGAGAACGGCCGCGCCCGATGATGACACGACCGACGATGATGAACGACTGTGCTGACATTTGACCTGACGGTCTGGAGATGAACCTCCACTTCTACAGACCTCCGCTAGGTGGGCACGGCGGCCGCAGACTTCACGGATGCTGTTCCGAGCCCGACAGCTACGTGCTATGCGTCGCCACAGAAACTACACTTTCTCGTTGGCAGATTCCTGATCCTATGGGCTGTAGAGACGCGAGTGACTGACATGGCTTGACCGTGCAGTTCGTCACGTCCACAACGCACATTTTCACGGGTGTGACAGATGTTAACATCCTTCTGTAGCGTGAGCGATTCATCTGCCAGAAGTTCCCCAGCATACCTGTGTCTCTTGTGCCAGTGACCACTTTATCGCAGAGCTGGTCGTCTTGGCAATGGCCACAGAAATCACAAAATTCGTGAATCTCTTTGACTGCGAGCATCCCAGGCTCTTGAGGCCGCAAAAATAACTCGAGACGACCCGGGATCACGATTCTCTGTTACCAAAAATGCTCACCGATCTTGACATCAGTGGTGACGGCTGCATCGACCATGTCAAAATCCAGTGAATATTTCACCAGTCTTATCAGCCGTGGCATCGATAAATGTGATCAGTGCCGTCTTTTGTGTCTCCAGAGGTAGGCGGTCATTCGTGTCAGCTTACAGTGACCATTTAATTTTGCTTTGCACACAGAGAATTCTCGCAGAGATGCGTCCGATAATCGGTGTGGAGCGGATGCTAGAGCCGCTGATAGCAAACAGCCTCCGGTGCATACCGGTGCCCCCCCCCCCCCACACCTTGTGCAGTGGTGCGTACCTGGCGATCCTGCAAGACAGGCGTGGACAGCGTTAGAAAGCGTTCCGTCAATCGCTCTCCTCTCTCCCGGGCTTCCTGCCGGTCCTGGGCCGCTACCTCCATTTGCTGCCTCAGCAGGACAATCAGCTGCTCCACCGCCGCCTCCGCCGGATTGACTTACAGAATGATGCCTCGTGCGACTTCACAGCGACGCACGAGTGGCCTCCAGTAGGCTCGGGCCTGCTCCTGCCGACCATGCCATGGTGGTTTACTGGCGTGCCCGCCGGACGCGTCCACTCCGCGTGCCCTTCGCATCACGTCTGCTCGTCCACTCTGCGTGCCCTCTGCCGCCAGTCGGCCCGGCCGGCGCGGCCTGTTGCCGCGGGCGGTCCTCGGCGCAGAGGCGGACGCAGATTCCAGGTTATCACGACTTGACGACGACGATTGTTACGACTAGTGGCAATCCTAGTCAATTTTTATTTTGTGCTGCTCAATATGTACAGTGAATCTCGGCTGAAAAAAATTGTGAAAGGCACTGATCGGAGGGCATTGGAAAAACACTGTTACCACTGATCTGTGGCGTCGGCATTGATGAAGTATAGTTTGCAGCATATTTCTGTCAACGCTTTAAGCTATCCTGATTAAGGCCATTATGTTAAGAGGGAAGTTATGGTTCAACTTCATACAGCAAACCGTCAATGTTTTGACAAACGTTCTACAAAAGCTCACACTTTAAGCGTTAGCGAGTATTATTCAACGCTAAGCTTTGACCTTTGTGTAACTGGGATAGTCTGTTATAATTTGATTCCATTTTTGCAGCTTTTCACAAAACAGCTCGCAAAAGTATGCAATTGTTATCACCGATCTTATCCCCGATATTCGGAGGCTTTTTCACCCGTGACTGCTGCGCCAAAGCTTCCCAACCGCGCCGCCAGGGTGCGGCGGACGGCTTGCCGAACTCTGCCCCTCGGCGTACCGTGAATCAAAACACATTCATTTGGACGCGCATGGCCGGAACGCCCGGTCACCATGCGCCGGTTCTGTACCGCACCACTAGGGGTGTGCGTCGTCCTGGCCGTGTCCTTCCTGCTGCTGTGCGTGACTCAGTATCCGATGGCGCAACCACCTGCGAAGCTGGGTGAAGACCGGCGGCGCTGGGAGCGGTGCCTGCGCGTCCTGCGCGAGGGCCAGGTGCGCTTCTCGTGGGAGCAGCCGGCGGCGCACCTCTGCAGAAGACGGCAATGGACACCGTATCGGGCTCGACTCGCGCTGCAGCGCCTGGCCCGGCGCCGCGGTCGAGACGCCAAGGTGGTTTTCATCGGCGACAGCCGCTTGCGCATCGTGCAAATGAACATGAAGGAGCGCATGCGGCTCACAGACTACCGACGTAACTTCGATCTGAACGGCACGTACCCCACCGAGTGGTGCACCAGCTCGAATGTGACGCAGTCCCTGCGCACGCCCGAACTAAGTGAGGACTGCGTGGAGGTGTTCGTGCTGAACGCGGTGCCGGCCGAAGACGGCGGCGACGGCCTGATCCCCGTCGTCCACTGCAGCCTCATCAACACGGGAGCTCATCTGCGTAACGAGTTCTGGTGGCGAACGTGGCTCGACGAATCGTACGCGCGCCGGCTGGACGAGCTGGCGGACGAGTGCTGGGCCGGCCGCTGCCCCGATCTGGTGGTACTGGACAGCGGTGCCTGGTACGCGGTGATGGGCAGCGGCCAGCCCACCGCCTGGGTGGCGCGCTTCACCGCCGAGCTGGCGGCGCTGCAGCCGCGGCTGGCGCGGCTCGCCGCCGCCACGCCTGTGTTCTGGAAGCTGGACGAGCTGTATATGACGGAGCCCCTACGCGGCCGCAAGTCAGGCATCACCGGCACACTGATGGTGCTGACGGCGGCGCTGTACAGGACGGCGGCGCTCGTGCCGCAGCTCGTCATCTGGTCGTCGGGTGCGACCGAGGCGGTACGCTTCTACCACTCGGTCTGTCTGCCGCTTCAGCTGCACCGGCGGCCCGACTTCCAAGATCCGGTGCGTCACGAGTGTCTGGACCCGACGCACGTGGGCGGCACGGTGCGGTGGTTCATGGCGCAGACGCTGCTCGACGTGCTGCTCATGGACGTGACGCCCCCCGCAAGCGGCTACTGCTGCTAACGTTTTGATGTAACCAGGAATGGGTGGGAAATTAGGAGCGCAGGTAACATTTCTAACGTAGGCGTGACAAAGTTTTTAGGGCTGAGCCTCAGTCCCAATTACAACACCTGGCTGGTGCTCTTGATCGTCTGAAACACAGACAGTGGTCGTAACCTTATACCCAGCAACAGAAATATCCACAATTCTTCGAGCTTTGATTTTTGGTGACGTGGATTAATTCCCCATCGCTTCTCATGCAGCACAGAGTAGGAGGATATAGCACGGACAGTACAGGGTTTAGTTAAAACATTACCTGCTTTGCTTTCTGCCTCCAGGCGTGGTCGCTGCGTCGTCCACTTGGTTATGAGCTTGTGACATAATTGTTATTGTTTTTACATGAGCGTTGTCAGCATATGCCATAAATGTTACGCTATTTAGATGAGCGATAAAAAAGCATTTTTAGCAGGGGGCATCAGATGCCCCCCTGCTCAAAATGCTATGGTCCAACCTGTTGAAAACGATATGGTCCGACAGATTCTGTCGGACCATGCAGTGGAAGGGTTGAGGAAAAGGCTCTTAAGTACTGCGCTGGGAGCGTGTTATGTGCTGTTTTACGTTAAATAAAACTGCTGAATGTTTGCACAGCTAAATAGTTGAGAAGCATATCATGGGGAATCTGAAAGTTTTTAAAGGCTGAACATGGCACGGTGGATTATACACAGACTTAGCAATTCGGCACAGGCCAAAGAGATTGGAACACTTTTTCTCAAGGGTGCGATCAAAGTCTTGGTGATGGCAGAGGGCGCCAGCGTTAACGAAGGTATTCTGCCAGCAAGAGCGCCCCCCCCCCCCCCCCCCCCCGCCCACAAGTAACCGGACTCGGCCCACCGAACTCTGGCAGAGCCAAATTATCTGTACCATCTTATCTATTACGTTCTTTAACTGAAAACAATGTGAAAGGCACCAGAAAGGCAATTTGCTTGCACTTATCAGTCAATAAAATGGAGGAATCAGCTATGAAAAGACTGCATCGAAAAAACGCCGCTGCTATTCCTTTTACAGTGCATCATCACCTATGTAATTTTTGTTTGTTTTGTATTGATTTTTACATTGATTTGTTATCGATTGATTAATTGTTCGGCAGAGATGTGATGTGCCCTGCGGATTGAGCCCCAGCTTAGACAGAAACGGGACCAAACGTTTCCATTGATAGGCCAGCTCATGTTTTCTGGGAATGTTCATGTTTTCTTTTGGATGACTCCTCGGAAAATCGAAACCCCTGATGTTTGCAACCACTAATGTATCGCAACGCCTAATGTATCAAAACCGCTTGTGCTTCATAACGCCTAATGTACGTAGCACCTAATGTGTCATAACCCCTAAGGTATCGTAACTCCTAATGTATCACAACATCTAATGTATCGCAACTCCTAATGCATAACTCCCAATGTGTCATAAGACCTAACGTATTGTAGTCCCTAATGCTCGTAGCCTCTAATGTAACACAACTCCTAATACATTCCCTAATGTATCATAACACCTAGTGTATCATAACACCTAATGTGTCGTAAGACCCAACGTATCGTAATTCCTAACGATCGTAACCTCCAATGTAACACAACTCCTAATATATCACAACACCTAATGTATCGTAAGGCCTAGTGTATCATAACCCCTAATGTTCGTAACTCCTAAATCAGCTGAATGCAGTGGGTTTGTCGCACACAATTCTGACCCGTACAGCTGGGCGATGTGCAGTCTACTAAAGTCTACCGAACATCATGGTGCTGTCATCCCTCGGTGATTGCTATGGTGGTGCCCTATATCGGAACATTCTCACACAGCATGACCGCCCGAAAATACACTAACGGCGAGTCCGATCGGCCAAATAGAACCGTAAAACCATCGCCGGCTCTCAAGCAGGGTAATCAACGCGCACAGCGGCCGTGGTTTCGCAAAATGAATTGGAAGGAGGGCCCGAACAGAAAAAAATGACTCAACCTACCACGAAAAAACACCAACAACGATTTCTTATTCGGATTTGGACCTCTCTTCTCGAATTTCGTCGTGGCTTGAACCCAAGCGGGGGCTGAACTGGGTGAAACCCCGTATCGGGAGTTGCAGCCGTGTTTCCGCAACAATACGAGGGAGAAACTTGCCCTATGCCAAAAACGCATATGGCACACATATGTTACACACCGCCATAGCATTGGCTGGCGACAGACCGCCTTGCGGTCGATGCTGTGACCCACTGACCGCACATCACCTGCTTGTCGCTTGCCGCCAACTTGCTGCAACGCAAGTGTGGATTGTCGGACACATGTCCAGAGTCGCCCATTGCACAAAACATACACTCTTCTGTTATCATGCCCAATGGAATAATCACCAAACCATTCAACGAATGCTATGCGTTGCCGTTGTCGCAGTCGTCAGCGCGGTGTTTCATGCCGTCGTCGCAGTCTCTCCAGCGCAAACGATTTTCCTGATACCTATTTCGTTTTGTTGCGGGAGACACCGTAGCGCGGTATGCTGCGCAGGATGGCCCCTGAAAATGGCGGTATTTGGTTTAACAGATTTCTGCTCCACAACGTGAGCGACGATGATTTTTCATGTACACAGAGTTTATTACAAAAAAGAACTGATTTTATGTTAAGTCATTTGCCGAGGTTGATAATAACGAACGCAGCCATGCCGAAGAGCAGTGCAGAAATGCACTACACACACACTTTCTCAGGGTACTTGTATGGGAAACGTTTACGCGAGGCCTCTTGCATGGAGTGCTTGCCTAAAAGCAGACTTGACTTAGTCTTCATACGGTCACAATAACGACATCAAGCCATCAATGGTGTCATTTATGAGTGTAATCAATCAGAACGTTTATATTTCGTGAGAAAACGTCCGTCCCGGCGGCTCAGTTGGTTAGACCTTCCGCTCCGCTACCTTCCGCTCCACCTACCCCCGGCAGGGTGAATTCGAGTCGCCTTAGGGCGCTCGCCATATGCCCTTGACAAGTATGGCTTGCGGGCGGTGGCAGCGGTCGCGTTAAAGGTCAGTTGACGTCAGAGGGCAAGACGGACCGTGTCGAGCATTGCGGCACGTTAAGCTTCCGCCACTAAATTCTGTCATCTGGAATTGCGTGATCGAATGGTGGGGGTCAGGGCTCACACAACAAGCACTGCTTAGCGTGAGCGCTGATCCCAGAAATCCATCCACTCAAAGGGTTCGTATCAAATTCGTAAAAAGGAAATGAAGCGTTGTAGTTTATTTCACTAAGACGATGCTAACAAGCTTATCATTGTCATGATCAGATGGACTGGAGCATAGTAGCTGTCATCGGTCGATGTGAGAACACAAGATTATCTCGATAGTAATTTCTTGTTCTAAAGCGGTTGGTTTCCGATCCACTTCACTCATTAAAGGGTGAGTATGGGTCGTTTTAGACACTCGCTGTTTGTCCCCGAAATGGATGGATTGTGGCTGTTGGCAACGAAAGCAGTCAAATATGAATCAGTGCACTTGATAAAACTATATGCAATGAAGAATGAAACAGCACATTCCTGGCAAACACTGCCAGCCCAGTTTGAAAAAAGACTGCTGTCATTTCCTTTTTATGACAGAATTCGAAAACTTGGTTTGCTCCTGTTGCCTGCGAAAGTGCTCAGAGAAATAAAGTAGAGTTTGTCTTTGCCATGTCCATCTATGGAATTACTAATAATCGTAGCAAGGAAATCATCGCCGTAGATTTTGGCGGAATTGTTCGTGAAGCACGAACTGAACATTACGAGCCCATATGGTACAATGCCTATTTTCCTAAAAATGATGATTCTGGAGCAGCACCAGCTGATTGACAGAAAACTCTGATTGCTGTGCCATCTTGCTGACAGACATAATGCTTCCGGGCGGCCAACAGCACTCCTCAAACAGCCATCCAGAGCAGAGTAGCTGCGTTCTCAGCAGCAGCTCATCAGTTCAACAGCGGAGCACCTCCCCAGCTAACGAAGGGCTGAAGTTGGTGTCCATCCCGCTGCCATCAATATCCGCAACAGCGAGCTTCATCCTGCCGGAGAAAATACGCAAAAAGGGCCGCAAGCTGAAAACACCAACAACGCATTGTTCGCATATTGCAAGCAAGTACATCAGAAGAAACAGTCGAGAGATATCGCAAATGTATCGTTGCACAAAAAAGGTCATGCAGGTCCAGGACCTCGTCTAGAGCCTTTTTCAATGAGGGGAGGGATATTTGTTACCCATACATAAATAAGCCTTATATGACGCTATACACAATGACTGGAACCGACTTTTTTAATTGAGGCTCATTTTACTATAGGAGGGGTTTCCACGTCACTCAGTGGCCAAGGATGCACAATATTGGAGGGATTTTCGCCCTTCAAGCAACATGGCGCTGCCCTGCGAGTGGGCCGGTCGTATCAGACAACAAACCAATAAAAAAGAGTCATGCCACATGACAGCACAATGCACGAAACGGAAGTGATATTGCACAACGCCCACTCACCGATGCGCCCAGCACGCTCACCAAAACACTTCCAGGGGCCGTTCTCCCATGCCGCCAGCATAACAACCGGGACGCCGGGGCGGGGACGATATGATCAAGCATAGGCGAGGGAACGATCGCGTTATTGGAGGGGGGGGGGGGGGGCTCGGGGGATAGAGTCCACTTCCCAACAGCTGAGATAATTCAGCACTAGGCTGCGGCGGGTACATGGAAAGAAACGACTCAAATGCCTCTGAACCCCTCCCCATTCTTGACAACTTCCCTCGCTCTTGCGACCAAGAAGGGGCACGGGGTGGGTCAGCGTTGGCAGAAGCGAGGGCAGGTCCCGGCGGTTTCAGGCACGGCGGGAGGCAATCGATGGGAAGGCGGGTCTGGACAGGCTGACTGCCGGCGTCGCCGGTGTGGTGTCAGCGAATGGCGCCGTCTGCCACTCCCGTAGTTCGTGCAAGGAACATCCCTTGTTTATGAGGGAGTCCCCATACTCAACAGCATGCATACGAAGAGCAGTGCCGCTCAGCTCCAGGTTGAAATCACACCTTGATTGCAGTAGTTTCGGATCAAGTCACAACAGTACGAACTAGCAGGCACTGACCGCCAGTCGTACGCTGCTATTGCAGGCAACAGTAGCGTTGAAAACCTGCCATCGATCACCGCAAAGACAAGGATTTTAGGACAAAAATGCGCTTGGAAACAGGGCTTGTGGAATCTCCCCGGACAAATGTGCGTGATGCGCGTGATGCAAAGTGCGGTTGGTAAAATAACGTGCGAAAAGGCTATTACCAAAGACATCGTAATCAAATGTTTGTATGGCTTAAAGAACGCCTGGAAAATATTTGTTATGGCAAAACGTTGACGGGGAGACAAAAGCTCCTAGGCAAAGGGTTGCATACGTAAAGTGAAATATACAATTTATCTCAAACAATCTTGAGCACGTTAATGCTGGCAACACAAACTTGCTTGACAAAAACACGCACGTAAAAATTGCTAAGCATCAGTGACGCAGCATTGGTTGTTCGCACGCAAAGCACTCGCATGAGGACGTTTCAGAAAAAAAATGCATCGCCGAATATCTAATTATTCACGCCACCTCTCCGATGTCGCCTGAATACTGCCTGTGAAGGATGGATTCGTCTCTCAGTCATGGAATGAAGCCTGGCTATTGTTAAACGGAACATGTCTAATGTGTTCGGTTTTTTTCCTACACGCCTAAGGGAAGTTTGACAATGATCCATGGTTAATTTTGGTTGCTAAGTGTGCACTTGGGTCTCGCAGCAGTTTTGATTTATTTGTTTATATCCATCCCATCGATGGCTGTACGTGAACAAACACAATCCTAAAAGATAAACTAATCAGCGGGAACGAAAGGACGAATGCACTGACTTATATGTGGCAATTAGCTGCGCGCTATATACATGGCCATTATTTTGGTTGCTAGGTAACGTAGACATCATTTTGGTTGTTAGGTGACGTAGAATAGTCACATTTCCCTAGAGCCTGGTGTAGCCGACTGACGCGATAGAATACTTGTTCCTCATCTCAGTTTATAGTAGGCCGACATGAATTGGTGCGTATTAACTGACCAGCTATACCTTACGTCCAAACCCGTACACTCGCAGTCCTCAGCTGAACGAAAAAAAAAAACATCAACATAATGGCCGCCGCCATCGCCGGGTTCGCAAGCTGCTGTGAGCACTGACAAGCGACATTCTCGAAAAGCCATTGGCTAGAACCAACGATACCTGCTCAATGATGTCGATGTGTTTAATAATGAATATTGCTTGGGGAGTACCCGATAATTTCGTTCTTTCATACAAACCAAAAAAAAAAAAATGGGACTGCGGCTATGTCTTGTCAGTGGGACAGAGTTGTAGAAACCAACGGCACCAAAGTTTGTAAATCAAAATTAGCTACCATCCAACGTGCTCAGTCAAAAATTATTACTTGACTAGACACGCTCCCTCTATATATCCGGTGTTCTGTTCAAACATTATGGTTTGGGAAATGTTCGTCGGCCTCAGAAAAATCCTTATGAGAAGTTCCAAAAACCGAAAAGTTTGTCCAAACGTCGTTTAGGTATAAGGATGAGCTTGGCGACGGCGAAGAACTGTGGATTCCTGGACTAAGTTTCGCACAAAACATGACGTGGTGCTCTTTTTATCTTTATTCACCGTTGCACGACTTTCAGTTTCGGGCCGATTCTAGATTTCGAAACACGAAGTAACCGTTCATGTGCTTTAACGCGCTATCTATGCTTTGTTGCGGTTTTGAGCTGTAGCAAACCTTTTGCCTTCTTGTGTGACCATCTTAGGGGTTTCATGGAAAATCAAATAACGCACATTTTAGCGTTAGCAGGATACATGGCATGTGACATGCAACCATAGGATGCAATAATTTAAGTTAAAATGGACTTCTCCCATTGCCAGGCGACGGCGTCAGTATTGCTGTCGGACGCGCTGCATCCTTGGTGACTGTCTGACCTGAATGTGATCATGCACACATTAGACATCCGAATTTCAATCTTAGGTGTGCGCACTTATGTGAAGCTGACTTCGTCGATGAAAACGTTTGAGGACGAATGTTCGTGTGTCCACATCAAACATCTGCAAAAAAAACCTTAGCGCAAGTAGTTTTTAGACAAGCTTCACCCTTGGCAAACAAACAAACGGACTTATCCATACAACGTTTATGATGCATACAGTGTCGTGCTGAACTTTTTCGGACTTCTGTTTTGCCGAGCAAGGCTTTTACGTAAGTTTCTTTCACATGCGTAACTGATACCGTACGAAGCCTATCTTGACGGACTTGACGCGTGCAAACCTGTAACTTGCAAATAACTGTCGCACGGGCCTTTTCTTTACGTGCCCTTGTCCACAAGCAGAGATAACACTCCTCTGGTGTCATCTGGCGCCTGTGTCAGTAACTGCTGAGGTCAAAAGTACGCTTAGAAAAAGATCGCCACGGCAAATTTTCTTGACATTAAGTCTGTATGCCTTAGTTCATTAGAACGACATAGATATGCTAAAGGGCTCGCTATGCAAAAAGTGGATCATGCAATGGCTACAAAAGATACAGGTTGTGCCCGCCGGGAAACTATCATAACGACATATTCTGGACCGTTAAAACCGGGCCTAGGCCGACAGCACAGACTGCACCAGCACCCACCATGCTACGAGGTGCTATGAAGGCATTATCAGTTTTGATACATTATATGGCATTAGATATTACAAACATAAGGGCTTCTGATACTGACCCACTTATCATTCCATGCTTTTTGTCCAGCTTGGTAAGTTTTAGCCATGCTATATGCTAGTGGTGTCACTTTTGAAAATTGACCGAAAGTTCACCCGGAAATGCCGAACTGATATGCCCCCCGAGACCTGATTTTTCCACACATTTGACCACATGAATTCGCTTCTTTGATGTTAAAATTTAAAGAAAGTTTTTTGATGACTTATAATTGTTTCCATGGGAGGAATGACTTCCCATTTCAAGTTAACATGAGGCTGGGAGAGGGAGGGGGGGGGGGGGGCGTTGTCAGAAAAAACTCATGCAATAGGTTACCGAAACTGGGCATATGCCAAAAGCGCAGACTGTATGCACCAGCACCCACCATTCAGCCATGGAAGAACTGTGACAAGCATGACTGAGATTCAGATTATTCATCACCAATGATCATTTAGCCATGCAAGAACTGTGACAAGCGTGACTCAGGTTCAAATGCTAATTAACCATTTCCCTGCCTTCAACTCAGATTCAAACAATGATTAGCCATTTTCGTCTTCAAGCTGTCTCACTTTCGTGTCACCCTCTACTTCTCTTTATGAGCTTCAAACAAGGAGTGCTGAGAACAGATTTCAGCCATGCAAGAACTGTGACAAACATGACTGAGGTTCAAATACTGATCATTCATCCGTGCAAGAACTGTGACAAGCGTGACAGGTTCAAATACTGATTAACCAGCTCCCTGCCTTCCAGCTACCTCACTTCCATGTCACCCTCTACTTTTCCTTATGAGCCTCAAACAATGGGCGCTGAGAACGGATTTTTCATCAATCCATACTGATATTCTATTACCCCATTACACTTCTCAGAGCCCATCAGCCTGGAAAGCACAAAAATGATTATGACAAGAATCAAGAATGGTTTTCGGACACCGCCCAGCTTGCCTCGCCTTCCAGTACTGTATGCGCCACAAATGCCCGCATAATCTGGTAGACTTCAGTGGAAGTTCAAATGCGGTCGAAAGGGTTGAAAATCGTCAGCCCTCGCCAGCGTCGTCAGCTGATATTAGGGGTTACGATACGTTAGGGGTTATGATACACTAGGTGCTTTGACACATTAGGTGTTATGATACATTAGGAGTTGGGATATTTTAGAGGTTGCGAACATTATGCGTTATGATACGTTAGGCGCTATGAAACACAAGTGGTTATGATACACTAGGCGTTCCGATACATTAGGCGGTGTGATATATTAGGAGTTGCAATACATTAGGAGTTGTGGAACATTAGTTGATTTGACACAATAGGCCTAATGATACGTTAGGTGTAGCGATGCATTAGGGGTTACATATCAGAGGTTATAAACATTAGGCCTTGTGATACGTTAGGAGTTACGAACATTAGGGGTTATGATACATTAGGGGTTATGACATATTAGAGGTTATGCACATTAGGCCTTGTGATATATTGGGTGTTTCGAACATTAGGTGTTGTGATACATTAGGGGTTACGAACATTAGGTGCTGCGATAATCCCCCAGGTAATCCGAGCCGAATATTACACCTGCGCAATTTCAAGATTGTTTCTTGAAGGGATTATAATCAACAGCACCACGAACTCTTAATGCGATGGTAAGATGTATGGTTTTCGGTTCGTTTAAATAATTGCCAATTCGTTCAGAGGATTCATCTTAAAATTGCGCAGGTGACGCAAATATTCCAATCTAACCTTTGAACCATGTGCTTTGATTTTAAAAGACCGTCGGGTGCGTCATTGCCCAAAACAAGGTCGCTCTCACGCTCCCGCCACCCACGGCCTGGTGTTGGCTGTGGTGGCCAACGTCTTGCAGTTTGATTAAAACTGCATTGATGGGCATCAGGGTCTTTCCTCCTGAAGATTGTGAGCGCACTTGACCGAAACCATTTCATATTATGTTTCACTAATTGATGCTGAAAAATGTGTTGGAACAATACAATACCAAGTTTTGACAAGAACAACAAAACAATTGCAAGTTTTGACTCTGTTTCCATCCCTCAGGCACATAGAATACCACAGAGACCGCTGACTTGTCCTGAACAGCGGACCCGTGTGTGGGCCCATAACGAGAGGGCCCCCACGTTACAGATCGATATACACAGCGCCAACGTTTTGACGACGTGGTGACCGGGCTTCCTGGCTGACCGGTAAACAGTCTGTGGGGTACATCACACTCCGGCCCCATCCCCGACGCGAGGGTCTTCTGACCGGTGCATATGGCCACGGATCTACCGAGGGCTCTCAAAGACCCAAAAGGGTCCTTTACCGGCGTAGAGAATTCAATAATTCGTGCAGGCGCCCCAGTTTGGCTTTTAGGCACCGGCGGAACGGGCTGGAGAGGGGATTGAGTATTGAGACCCTGACTGACAAAGGGTCCATCCGTTGTCCTATCGTGGACCTGTTCAGTCAGTTGTCTATGCTCCTTTTCTTGCCAAAAGGCACCGACCAACGCAAGAGGCCCTCTGCCATCCGGGGCCCCGTCCCTGTTTGTGTTCAACAAATGTGCCTCTGGCCGACTCGTAGTCCTCTTGCCGACACCACATCGCCCGTTAGATACTGCGGGCCCCTGACCGAAGCAGGGGCCCGCATTGCTTCAGGGCTCGCTCACTGCTTCAGCGACTCCAAGCAATGTCAGAGGCTGTCAGTGACAACGGAGGGCCCCGGTCTTTTCCCCACGTGGAAAATATGCCACCTGGGTCCAGACCGACACAGACCCGGCTGTTCGACATTGGTAGTCTGTGTCCGATATATAGGCCCTCATGACACCACGGACCTCGATCGGTGCAAAGGTTTCCTGATTGTTACTTCAGGTCCCGGTCCTCCGGGTCGGGGTCCCGTAACGACCTCTCACCAGCCTTTCGGACCCTTCACACCCTCAAATTAGCCTTTCGATCGTCGCTGCCAAGGGACCCAACGGACCTCTGGTGACCTAGGGGGAGGGAGCGGCACGTGCCACTGTGCTTCCCGTTGCCGCGCCCCTGCCCCTTCTCCTTCACATAACTGGAACGTTTATAAGGGAGCAAAAAAGTACATGTTTCCTCAATGGAAGCCCTACGCAGTTGTGACCGGGAAAGTATTTGTTTCAGTGCGCTCTTTGAGGTGACGGAGAACCAAATCTGATTATGCTTTGAAGAAATCAAGATATATTTTTTAATTTCCTCAAAAGCCTGGGCTGGCCCCACCCACTCAGACGTTCCGCCTCCGCTCTTGACTGAAAATAGTAGCTCATGACAATTCTAAATAAATTGGGAAAAGTAACGCAAATTTTTAAAGGAAATGTTTCAGTCATGTCATTTTAAAGTCATTTGTATCATATATACTTTTTAGAATAGGAAAACAAGATCTAACAGTTCACATTGCACGCGACATGCCGCAAACTGCCATCACTGTCGTTTCACGCTTTCACAGGTTAGCTGACAAGCTTTTCGAAGCCGATATGGAATGCGTGCAGAATGTTGTGACCTAAGATGAGACAGACCGGGCCATGCAGGCTGCATCGTTGCATAGTCCAGCTTATTGCAACCAATGGTCACTCAAAAATGTTGCTCTATTTCGAACCTATTTTACTAATCACTTAGGTGCAATCTTTTCCAAACCCATTTAATTACCTTGTCCATTAAAATTATCCGTCCTTGAGGGGCCCAAACCAGGGCAAATATTGTTGCCCTAGGCATCGAGTACCACTATCTAGTGTACATTAGTGGTGTAGACGTGTATGATTTCAACAAGACTGATCATGAATTTGCGCGCGGGCGCGAGACAACCCGTGCACATCCGCCTATCCGCCTGCCAGACTCATTTGAATGCATACGTTTAATCGATGTGGGCTCCCAAAGGCGGCTGGCCCCATTTCCGCATGTTGTGTGTCGTTTGGATGGTGATGACAATCAGGTCTGCTATCACATCGCTCCACACGTTCCGAAAAATGCATCTTCCTGATTTGAAGTCTGCCTTTTCGATCGTCGCGCGCGGTGACGTTTTAAGTGTGCAAGGTATAGGTCTCAAACATGTGCAACTCGCAAACAGCTAGTGCAGCAAAACAGCCGGTTGTGCT
>NW_023596297.1:9287199-9406681 GCF_011947565.3 Pollicipes pollicipes | reverse complement strand
GCGCGGTGTCGCGATCTAGTGCTGGTTGCAACGCCACCATGTGCAGCCTGTTTCTTCGGATTGCTTGTGGGCGCATTTTTTCCCAACAAACCCGATGTGTAAATGCTAACAACGCCAGCCAACTGTTTCAACCATTGAGAAACATGCCATTAACCACTAACGTGGGGGACTGAGTCGGGTGGGTCATGGACCACCTACTTTTTAAACATTTTGCATCAGCTCAATGCGATGTATGGCAAGAACAAGACTCTAAGTGGGTTAAGGCTAGCCCACTTTTTGGAATGTCCTACGCTCATGAATATCTGACCCTGGTATAATGGAGTCCAACCGGGCTGACAGAGCTTAATGGCATGCTCAGTCCGTGGCCACCGGCGGCCGAAGTTATGGTCCACTTCCTGCTGAAGGTGATGCCTTCCCTGCTGCTACAGCAGACTGCTCCCTGACGGGAACTGAACCCATGCCGCCTTCCCCGCGTGCGTTTCTCTGCTCCGCCCATCCCGGCCTATTCGTTCAGTGACGTCATTGGAGATTTTCCCGTGACGTCAGCCATGTGCTGCGGTGGTGACGGCAGTTGACAGAAGCTGGTTCCTCAGGCATCGGAATCCTCATCCTGGGCATCTGCTTCTGCTGCATCAGACGATGCTTCCGAAAGCGCAGAAGCAAAGATGCCAAAGGCAAAGGTGGCAAGGGCGTGGACATGAAGTCGGTGCAGCTCTTGGGAAGTGCCTACAAAGAGAAGGTAACAATCATACTGTCTTGAACTCAATGTTGGACGTGACCTGATCGTGTCATGGACTGTGCCGCTGGTGGTATGCCGGCATTCATTTGATCACCCGGAGACGCGCCTGTTTCTGAAAGCTGTCACACGTGCCTTTTTTGCGATAAGATGGCAGTGTTTTGGTGAGGTTGGGCACAGTAATTTGCGCGATTTGGAAACGAAAATGTTAATTCGTAGACATAAACCCCGCCAGCTTTTTCGAGGTTCTCCCGTCCGCATCAAACGGCGAGCACGAGCATATTCTCTTCAAGCGACCTGTCCTCATAAACGGCACGAGACATGAACCAATCCTATCCCTGCACACTAAGTCAACGCTATTGAATCACTACACCTATAGCCTGTATTCCAATACAACGACGCTGCTGAGGACAGTGGACTTGTTGGGTAGCCCGCTCCCATCGCTGGCGCGGGTCGTTGCTCATATTTGTCGCGCCGCAGACGTAGAGGCCCCCTATTCGAATCCCATCTCCGCTCCACGCCACGGTGTGTCACAATGAAAACATAATCCAGCTAACCAGGTCTTGGTGCCGTCGGTTTGCATTTAACGATAGGCGTGTTACCTCATCGAGTTAATGTAATGCCCTAATTCCTGTTTGTGATGTTTGGTCACTCAGAAAGAAGGAGAAGGCGGAGAGGTAATGTTATTGCCGATTCTTTTCTGATCGATATGCCTGTGCACAATCCGAGTTTTCCATATGCACCGTGTGTCCTGAAAGATTTGACCAGCCTTACAACATTAAATTGCCTTGCCAGGGAGGAGCAACGTCCTTGCCTTCCCTTTTGCGCATGCGTTTGTGTAGCAAAACGATCTGGGATGGAACAGTCTTAGTGGGTGCGCTCATTCTATGCGTTGCAAAAATGTATAGCTTAGCGGAAGACACACTCCGCCTGGCAACGCGACAGTACAGATGGGCCATGAACAGGTCTATACTTATTTCCATGTTCAATCCCACGCTGACGTGTGATGATGTGTGTGCCTGCAATGCCATTCAGCGTACTTGCGGGCGCCCCCAATAACTTGACATGAGTATGTATGTCAAGGAGCGCGGTGCAAAATAACATAACACGCGCTCGGGTGAAGGTCCATTTCACCCACGAAAGGCTTTTCCAGGCTAAGTTCAGAACGGTTGCGACGTAGCCTTGCCAAGGGTTGCCATAGCTGTACGCAATTTAATGGCAGATGTTTTTATATAAAAAGTTTCGATTTACCTTGTAAGGTCCGCTGACCTATGCAGGTCAAGATCAGGTCGCGGTTGTCAGCTAAGACAATTTCTAGTGAATTGTTCAATCTATGATGCAACAATGGAGTGTTATACAAAGCCACATATCTCTTATATAGTTTCTTAGCCAATAAACAAGTGAATTTAATTCATGATAAACGGACTTAAATTGCCCAGGGTCAGCTAGTCTCTGGTGCCCATTTCAAACTGATTAATGAGGAACCGCAGCAGACTTCTTACAGGGACTTTGTATACGTCAGAATAGGCTACCGACCTAAAATGGCCAAGGCCAACACATTTTTTTACAAACATACCGCCTAGCGTAATCCATGGCGCTGATTCACATGCCAAAATCAAAACAATGGTGGTAGGGTTTTAGATCACCATGACCTAAAAAACTAGGGCCATGACCTTAACTGAAGTACCAGTAACCTTTAAGTTAAAGACAGAACCCTAGGTTCAAACCGCTGTATGTCTGGGGACACTTTGGACACCAATCTAGATTTTGGCCCTTGTTTGACCTTATTGATAAGCCTTATGTTCATGACCTAGGAACTCAAAATTTTGACATTAGCTAGCTCATAAACAGGTCATGCCCTCCCTGTGAGTGTATATTTCTAGGTCTCTTAGGTCTTTTAGATCCCAGCGGGTCAAATTGACCATCCCCCACCAGAGCGCAGGGCATTTAACCGGCCACCCGGGCGCGGTGTGAATAGACTGTGCATGCGCAAGAAGACCAAGCTCTGCAAGAGGTCACTGCTCTTTACGTCCTCTTGGCTATGTGCGCAGCATCTTACCATGAATTGGCTGTGTGCATGGACCGCAAGCGCCGCTGCAGCCTGCACGGTGAGAAACGGAGCAGTTAACGACCACTCATAAAACAACACCGCCGCAAGCCCCAAGTTCACTGAACCCTTTAATGACGGGGCGCCGGGGACTCGAGCTACCACGCCGCCACACTGACCCGCCCGCCGGGCGACGCCCCGTCCTCAAGGTGCAGCCCGACATGGAGGAGCTCACCGAGAACGCCGAGGACATTGCCGAGGAGGGAGAGAGCAAGCAGTCGGAGCAGAAACTCGGCCGGCTCCAGTTCAAGGTCAGTATCCGAAATCACCGTGAGTTATTCTGCGGCTGTGTGAGTTACATCAGGCGACAGTACTGAAACCGCAAAGTGCGCTTCGCAAAAACTGCGACACAGGTTTAGTAAAATGGCACACTTCTCCTGGCCCAAGACACACATACGCTCGCACATATATATATATATATATATATATATATATATATATATATATATATATATATGTGTATATATATATTTATTCATTTATTTATATATATATATATATATATACGGTGAACTTAAGCTAGTCGAACTATATGAGCTATATATTTTAGTCAGCGGTATGTGATTGAGACCGCGCTTAACATCATCAGTGTTGTGTGGATGGCTGAATCTTGGACAGTGGCGACACTGATGGGACTATCACATTCGTCAGTGGTGCGCAGCTGTCATCGTTTTTCCAAGGCGCAACACCGACATTCGTTACCGAGATCCCACAGTGTATTTCTGAAGTTGAACCTTGCAGTGTGGAATGCGCTTGAAGAGCACAATGTTTTTGGGCTGCATGTACCCGCGACACGCCTGGTGGTGTGGCGGCGTGGTATTGTGAATAGCAGTTGCGAGCTACGTTTCTGCCTACATTCGTCCCACATCTCAGTGCATAGTGATGTTTTTTGTCTACCCCGGCAGCTGGAATACGACTTTAACTCCAACAACCTGACGGTAACAGTGATCCAGTGCGAGGAGTTGCCGGCCCTGGATATGGGGGGCACCTCCGACCCTTACGTCAAAGTCTACCTCCTGCCCGACAAGAAGAAGAAGTTCGAGACCAAGGTCCACAGGAAGACACTGAATCCAGTTTTCAACGAGACGTTTACTTTCAAGGTACAGCCTCCAATTTTTAATGTGCCTTGTTGATCATGGCTGGGACGGAAGGGAACTATGATAAGTAATTTATACAGGCCGATATTTATTAAGAAAGAAACGGGGATTTGCTGACATAAATAAGAATACAAGCAAATCATGCAATGGATTGTCAGAATAACTTAGAATTATTCATTCTTAGTTGATTTCTAGGTTTGCTATATTGCTGCTCATGACGTATGCATTGCGTCCAAGTGGCTTCGATTTCGTTACGGTTTAACAGTTAATGACTTATATTTATTGTGATAATGTCGTAGTGTAAAGAGTATATCGGCACTAAGCTAGAGCACTAAGCTACATGTGCGAAATAAACGACGCTTACCAGTGAGGACCATATGATTTGCGAGCACTGTTGCTAACTACACAGCATTTCCCTTTTCCGAAAGTTCACCTCTTTTGTGTGGTTTCACCGTATCATACGCTGGTACTCCCTACTCCCTACCGAAGTGCTTTAAAATGCCTGTGATTTGATAAAAGAACACACGAACAGAATCTTCATGGGGAATAATGTCACTAGTCCAAATTGGTGGTGCCTAAAGGCTTAGGAGCGGTGGATTTCCGAAGGTTCCGTGGTCGTCCACGCATCCTGAGCCGTGTTTCATCCGTGCCAATCACCCACCATGCTATGATGTGCAGCTTCGTAACGATGGTTTGGTTGTTCTTTCATCGTGAGCAGAACGTAAGTGTTTTCCTTCTTGCATCCGTTATGGTTTTCACATTTCTGGAATGGTCTGACGCGCTGGGACGCCGTGACGTTGGCTGAGGGCGGTTTGGTTCGAAGAGATTGGCCAACGTTGGCGGCGGCTTGGGTTGGACTGCTTTTGCTATAGCTTTGGCGATGAGAGATAGTTGATACTGCAGCTCTGCTGATGGCTTGCAGCTTTGGAACTTGCACACTCACTCGTGTCTGCCTAGACCTACACAACACTGTTCATAAAACATGTCATGCACCCGGCGCAACAGGCATACTGAATTAAGAATGTAACTGCTTGTTGCCATTCCTTGAGCTTGTACACCACACACACACACACACACACACACACACACACCACACACACACACACACCACACACACACACACACACACACACACACACACCACACACACACACACACACACACACACACACCCACACACACACACACACCACACACACACACACACACACACACACACACACACACACCACACACACACACACACACACCACACACACACCCACACCACACACAACCCACACACACACACATATATATATATATATATATATATATATATATATATATATAATATTATATAGCGCAGGTTGGTACTTAATTGCTATTGCTCGGATACGTATATGATGAGGGCCTAAGCTTGAATGGCAAACTTCATCTTACAGTTGTGTACCAACACGTGTCACCTTCTATAGATAGCATTCAATGCACACCGCGCATGATGTCTGGCACCTCCAAACTCCAATGCACACGCCCGCACACTCTATAGTCGGAATGTAATGTAGGCGCTCATAGAAACCGTCCTTCAATTTGGCACAATGTGGCCCTCAGACTAGGACGCTGCTCTGTTCCCCGCCAGCATGCTTGGCTTCGGCATTCCGGCGTCGAGTTACTAGCAAAGTCGGCCCGTGAGCTCCCTAAATTATCCTCGACCCACTTCAGCTAACATCCTAGGTTGTATCCGTTGCCCTGTAGCAGTTTCTCTTTTGTGGCTACTCGACGAAGTCGTCAAGGTGCTGGGCTCAAGTGATATTGTTACCCTGCCCATAAATAGCCCTTCTTCGGCACACTTTGGCGCCACCTGACTCTATCTCAGGTGAAATAAGCATGTGCGTGCAGTGGATAGCTAGGGGCTCGGGCTGGGCGGGTCCACCAAGCATCATACATCGCCGGCGGTAAGTATAGCCCGCACGGGTGCACCGGGCGGGCTGGAGACAAAACGTGTCATCGCTCCCACCACGCAGCTGCGCTGCGGTTCATACTGCAGCGCACCTTTGCCAAAATTGCGCTACGGTTCGCTGAGCGGGTGTCAAACGACATCCTTAACTGGCGCTGACGCCACGCTTCGCTAATTCAGTTCTCTTACGGGCGTAATGTCGCACTGAAAGAGAGTCAACCGCCAGCTCGCGTCGCCTGAGAACCTTCCGTTAAGCGCGTGTAAAAGCCAGCTTCGGCGCCACACCGTGAAGCCGGCTACCGCCGGCGCCGCTGCCGCCGCCGCTGCTGACGCCCCGCGCCCGCCAGGTCCCGTACGCCGACGCCATGGGCAAGACTCTCGTGTTCGCCATCTACGACTTCGACCGCTTCTCCAAGCACGACCAGATCGGCGAGGTCAAGCTGCCGCTCTGTACCATCGATCTGGCGCAGACGATCGAGGAGTGGCGCGAGCTGGTCAGCGTCGAGGGCGACGGCGGCCAGGTCAGTCGAGGGCGGGGCACCGACGGCTGCCGACGGTCCGCCGGAGCCTCGGTCCGCCGGCGTCGGGCGGACGGCTGGGCTCGCTCGCCCACTGGGGTGGTGGAAGGCCACGTAGACCCTAGAGTTCCTCTGTGTTAGCCGGGAGCAGAGTGCTTTTCGGTTTGATCCACCCGCTGAGCGCCTCTGCTAGTAGAGCACTGCCCTGCCATGAACGCTCTGTTGCCCTTAGGTCACCACCGCCTTGTTGACCCTGCCTCTCGTCACGGCCGCGTCGCGAATGCTTGAACATAACGAGCGGCGGCCAACTGTGTAGCTCGTCTTCACCATGTCCGTGTCACCGGCCCCCACCCGGCCGGCGCACCCCTAACGGCCCTAGTACCCGGAATGTCGATGTCGTCGCTGCCCTGTCTCCGTGGCTGCCAACGGTGCCGTCTGTCGTCTCTTTCTCTCTCTCCGTCTGTCTTGGCTAACGCCCTTTCGTCTGCGTCCACCCGTGCGCACCGCCACCCCGCTCGGACCCTGTAGGCAGTAAGTCCGCTTCTTTCTCACGTTTGTTCTCTTGCTCACCGAGTCCCGAGACTGCTGGACTGCTCCCGATCTCTCAGGCAATTGGCTGGAAACCACAGGCTGAAACGCATTCAGGGCCCACGTTCCCGGTATAAAAGTGATTTTTGTAACATTTGATGGCCAGTAGAAGCTGGCGGACGAAAACTACCATGTGCCGGAAAATAGTACCTTTTAGTGTTTTATGAATGTAATCTGTACGCATAAAAAGCATCACGTGCCGCAGATTTTGTCTGTGCTATTGTCAGATTGGCAATGGGAACAGACGAGCATTAACGGCACCGCGTAACGGTCGAATCTATATTTTTGTCGCTGTGACTGTCAATCCGTTCGAAGGATGAACCTCAAAACCGTGCAGACGGTACTCATGCCCCGTCATAGCTTTGAACTGTGCGAATAGATTTTGAAGACAGTCGTTCTTGCCCATCCGGCGCCCGTCACCTGGTGTTGGCTGAGGCCGCCAACGTTACTCGGTTCGTCGAAAACTACAACACCGTGTATCGGTGTTTGTGCTTCAAAGATTGCGAGCGCGCGTGCTTAAATCTGTTTGGAATCCGCTTCTAACTAGTCTATTCCAGCACGGATGGATGTGCTCGTGCAAACACGTGTTGGCCATGGCAATAATTTTGCTTACCCCGTTTTGATCCCGCCTAAACAAGACTACTTTTAGTAGTATAGACCGCTGATTTTTTCCCGGGCAGAGGGCCCTGCGTGTAGAATACTTGATGGCACATCGCCGTTTCCGGTCAGAGGCTGATAGGCCCTTCGGTCCCGGCCGGGGGTACATACTGGATGCACTTCTGGCACTACAGGGGCCACGGCACTCGGTTGATCATTAGACCCTCAGAGGAATGCATTATGCATATGTTGCCTCGCTGACCTGGCAGGCCTTCTGAACGACGCAGCTGGACTAGTATCGACTCAGAAACTCCTACTGGCGTTAAAATAGATACCCCTTTAGGACGTGAGGGCCCAGCAATTAACAGATGCTCTCCAATTCTTGTCGGGTCGCTAGCCACAATGGAGAGGAGGGGGGGGGGGGGGGCCTTGATCGTCGGTCCCGGTGTCTGAGGTTAGAGAACAGAGTTCAGAGGTCAGAGGCTAGAGGTCAGAGTTCGAAGGTCAGATAGTGTAGTACCTAGAGGCCTATGGAACCATTCCGAAAGCAAGACGATTAGTTTTGCCATGGATCTAGCTGGAGGCACTGGATTTTGAACCATTAGAATAATCCCTTCATTTATGATGTTTCCATTTCAGCTGACTCATAAACAGTTTCATTCAAAATGATTGACTTAGGTCTGAGTGTCAGCCTGCCTCAAATTTTCAAAGCAATCGATTTCAACTGACTCAACGTAAACTTCCTTCATTCCGAAGTCGATTCTAAGTATGCCTGTGAATCAAGCACAAATCTGCATGGGACGTGGCACATCCTCCTCCCCCTGGACACGTCCGGCAGTCTCGGGATTAAACAACGTATACTTTGTGCATCAGCTAAAGTCGTACTGCATGCCACAGAGCTCGTTACCATTACTGCATTGCTCAACTCATCATCTCTGAGAAGTTGGTGTTAGTCGGAGCAACTCACCAGCATTGTACAACGGTACACCACTGCTGCCACGCTGATGTCCGCCCTTTCTGTTGGCCTGACTGACCTGTCTTGGTTCGCCCCCCGCCCTGGGCGCCCGTTTCGCCGTGTCTGTCGTCGCCTCCGACCGCCGCCTCCTCCTGTGAGTATCTCTCCCGCTGCCAGCGTACTCGGGGCGGGGCGGAGCGCAGTGACCGTGTCTAGATGCAGGGTATCGAGTTCAGGAGTAGAGGCTGCCAGAGCGTCGCCGCTAGGCTTCCGCCTGAGGTCAGTAGTGACGACGCTGGCGACGTGTATGCGTGTAGGGTGTGTGCCGTTGGCCGAGTACTTTAGTGCGATGTGATTTAGGGCAAATGTAGATTCAGAGTTCAGAGGCTTCTGGGAGTACGGCTTGTGATCCTCTGGACAATGCTCGGTCAGATGCAATCGCTGATGTGCATTCTTCTGTCCGAAGCGGCTTCAAAATTTCGCATCGCAACGATTCACTACCGCTGGCTGTCAACAAACAATAAGCATGCTTTCGACACCGATGCACTTCAGCGATTGGTCTCACGAGAAGATTTTGTTAGGCAGAACGACTAAAGTTATATCTATCGACTGCAAAAGTATTAGTGTTGATAGGTATCTGGTCCGCATATTTAGTACGCAACATACGTCAGTAGAAGCATTAGACGCAGGTGAACTTAATTCACAAACCGGTGTTGAGACGTGAGAATAGCTTAGATGTCGGTGTTGTTTGGTGCACTTTGATGTATATCTTAGCGGAAAAATGGGTTATACTGTTGTCCATTCGACGCGGCCAGCATTTCAACTCGCACGATGGTGTTGAGATCATGAACGTTGCTGGAAATGTTGGGCAATTCTATGAGATATTTTGATAATTGCTCCGATATGTGATGTTATTCAGTTCTTCTTGGTATACTGATGGTCTGATTATTATCGACACACGAACTCTTAAAACCCGTTTCATCAGACCGGGTGCGAAATAGGAACCACCCTCCCATTACCCTACGTAAAGGATAGGACAGGGCCAGTGAAAGTCCTCCCAAATTGGTGGCACCAATTTTTTGTTATTTCTTTCCAGTTGACGTTTGTTGACCAAGGTTAAATTCTCGGAAAGTCGAGGTGACTCCATCGCCACTGGCCTTAATTGCCGCACTCTTTGATGGAGAGCGCCACTCCATCATCTCGGCTGAGGGAAGAGGTTCCTTTTTACCAATCCGAAGGAGGGATGATGGGCGGCCGTCTGGTCAGACCGGGTGAGGGATGGTAAAGGACCGTCTGGTCAAACCGGATGAGGGATGATGGGGGACCGTCTGGTCAGACCGGGTGAGGTGCGATGAGGGACCGTCTGGTCACACCGCGTGAGGGATTAGGAGGGCCCTAATCCCTGGTCAGATTGGGTGATGTATGATTAGGAACCGTCTGATCAGACCGGGTGAGGGATGGTGACCGACCGTCTGGTCAAACCGGATGAGGGATGATGGGGGACCGTCTGGCCAGACCGGCTGAGGAGTGGTGAGGAACCGTCTGATCAGACCGAGTGAGGGAATAGGAGGGCCCTAATCCCTGGTCAGACCGCGTGAGGGATTAGGAGGGCCCGTCTGATCAGACCGGGTGAGGACTTAGGAGCGCCCGTCGGGGCTCGGCGCCACCCTGACCGCTGGTGACTGGCGTGACGTCACCGATCGATGGGCAGATGGGTTGCCCGAGGAGGCTCACTGACAACTCCCCACCCCGGCTCAGACCGCGTGTGAGCATCCCTTTACCAGGCTTTGGTTAGGGATATGGTAAAAAGCCTACCCTCAGACTTGTTAGAGCTACATGGTGGCCTGTAACCTTAGGGCGATATAAGAAACGCGCCCCATTCTCAGCCGGGTGTGACGTTTTGAATGCCCCTGAAGTTATATCACATCTTCGGAAACATCGATCATTTCTGAACAAACCGTAATAGCCTTAGCACGGATATTGCGACTGATCACAAATGTCGCGAAATAGGTACTTTATGGGTCACAACCAAAGACGTTTAACAAAGGTCATTTAAGATGAGAGCTCACCAGATTCTTAGCGCTGGTCAAGACTGCTGCAAGCAGTGTCTGGGTGGGTGCGTGGGAAGGTCGATGGAATTTGTAAAACAAATTTTCGGAGTGAAAATGAGAATTGGGCGTCTCTTCTTTGGTTGTAGCGCCATTCATTCCGTGAAAACTTCCGAAATGTTGCGATGCAGATGCATCTCCAAGTAACACTGCAGCTTCACCCTCGGGCTGGGGAAGGGGGGGGGGGGGGGTAGCCGGCATGCGTTCTGTAATGAAAGCCCTGGGGTTCCCATTGTAGCCACAGCAGCTTCCTTAGCCTCCTCCATGAAATGAAACGTGTCCGCAGCTTTCATAGCCTCCTGAGAAGTGAGTGCAGCTTGAAAATTGCATTGCAGCTGTCGGTTTGCCCTCCCGGCGGTGTAGCAGGTTCTCCCGGTGGTGTGGCAGGTTCTCCAAGCAATGCGCCAGGTTCTCTCGGCGGTGTGGCGGGTTCTCCCGGCGGTGTGGCATATTCTCCCGGCGGTGTGGCAGGTTCTCCCGGTGATGTGGCAGGTTCTCCAAGCAATGTGGCAGGTTCTCCGGCGGTGTGGCGGGTTCTCCCGGCGGTGTGGCGGGTTCTCCCGGCGGTGTGGCGGGTTCTCCCGGTGGTATGGCGGGTTCTCCCGGCGGTGTGGCAGCCGTCTGCCACGTGGCGCCGGCCGTCGTCGGAAGCTGCCCCTCCCCCCCCCCCCCTCGCCTGACGGTGAGCTGCAGACCGCCGCCTCGTCGCTGAATCGGGCCAACGATATGCCACGGACAGTGCAGGGTTCGGCCGCTGTGGCCACCTCTACCGTGGTCCCGGGGGTATTTGGGCACGGATTAAAATAACGAGGTCAGAACCCGTGTGACGTCTTTTATCACCAGAGTGATCGATGTTTCGTAAGGCCGTCGGACTCGGTCGCATTTAATTGAAATATGCATGCGATGAGAATGATTCTCTGCCGTGGCGAGGTAGGTGATGTGGATGTGACAGGAGTGGATGTGGTGGGGTTGATTTCGTTGGTGGGATGGATGGTGGGCAACTGGGACTGGCACTGGGATAAGATATTTTGTTTACTGTATACTGGGGAAAGAGTAGAGGAAATTCGGCCGTATGGCAAAAACAAACAATGGTACTTGACGCGCAAGCGTTCGTTGCCACGACAATCGGTTATCGCTTAAGTTCTGGGTTGTTGAGGTCCAGCAGTGTGACGCACGAGACTGTTGTACACGCATACACCTCCAGTAAAGATACGCTGAGACCCGGGCATAGCCGTTCAAAGCTCTCATGCTATGCCAGCGACTGGGAGGTGAGGGGTTGGGGGTGGGGGCGAATACTCCATTGCTTCTGAATGGCGTCGTTTTCATCGTATGTGTTACGTCGGATGTGCTCCAGAGAGCCGTCAGAAACAGACGACTAGTCCAGCCCAGTGTCTGCGCTGCCGACTCCGATCGGCAACGACGACACACTCGGTGTTGGCTGGCCTCCGTCGCCAGCAGCCCCTTGACGACTGAAACGTTTATCCTATAGGAAAACAAGCTGGGAGACATCTGTTTCTCGCTGCGGTATGTCCCGACGGCCGGCAAGCTGACAGTGGTCATCCTCGAAGCCAAGAACCTGAAGAAGATGGACGTGGGTGGCCTATCGGGTGAGCACAGGAAGTGCGCCTTCGTTAGCTGTAGGCGACGCGCTTTGAATAATTGTCTTTTTCGTGCCCAGTGCAGCGAAACAACACGCATACAGATGCAGTTTTTTGGTGCCCCTTAGCTGCCGTTGTGGATGAGGCTTTCTTTTTGTGACTGCAAATCTTGGGTTACGATTTGTTATTTTTGCACTTGAGCTCACAGGTTTCAGACGTGGCCAGCTACAAGTAACGAACCCCAGAGTGACTAGGGATCTTATAATGGGCTAGGAAGCCTTCTACTTGGCATTGTCTATTGTCGTGCAGGCCGTGTGAGCACGACACACAAGCCCGCGACGAGGCTACTCGTTTCTGTGTTTCTTTCACTTTTTCGCTTTTCACTCTTACAATTTTCTTTACTTTCACAAGAGCGTTAGGAAAAATATAAAATTGACAAAGATCATGATTGGCGTGCGACAATGACGGGCTGCCCATGATACCTGAAAAACTAATCGGTCACATTTGAGTCACTGGATGCTGCTGCAAGACGTCAACATCGTCTTGTTTTTGGGCGCAGTTCCCCATAGTGTGATGTCATTGAGTTTTAAACGCAGACGGAAAAGGAATTTTTCGCGCTGTTATGGGATATCACGCTGGCATGTTCTCCGATTCTTCATTTTCAGATCCGTATGTAAAACTAGAACTTCTTCTTGGCAACAGGAAGCCCTAAAAAGAAGAAAACGTCCGTGAAGAGAAAGACGCTTAACCCTTACTTTAACGAAAGGCTTACTTACGAAAACATCAGCCGGACCCAAATTGAGGTAGCCATTGACCTGGTTCAGGCCCATCGCATGGCGTCAGGGGCGGACAGGAATCATGATGGCCAGCCAGTGGTCGCGGGGCTTGCGGTGGATGCATCAGAGTGTTTGGGGTCTTGCCAACGAAACAGAACACTCTTGCCTGGATAAATAAAGGAGGGGCGTTACGCTGGAACCGTGTGCAGCCGTACCATGAAAATGTTGGCCCTTGACTGGGAGGCACATGGTACCTAAGGTCTACAGTGTAAGGACATGGTCAAATCCAACGGCATATAAGCGTACTGTGAGCGAATTTAGCACTCCAGACCGGTACAACGCCGCGTCCGTTTGGTGGCCACGCTATGTTTTGCAGTAAAGACGGCTAACTCCCAAGCTGAAGGCTCTGCCGTTTAGAACGAAAGATGCAGAAAATATCTGGTGACTAGGCGGCGCGTGATTCACTGCACGGAACCGCCTCACCCATGGAAGCATGGTGAAAAACCCTGCAAGCAGAACCTTGCTGTACACACATTCAGGCCATCATCCAATCGCATCGCGCGCTCACTTTAATCGAAAATGCGCTTTCCGACCGTTTTGGCCGGGTCCGGGAACGAAGCGATCGCACGGGCACCGTGCAAAGTTATACGGCACGGGTGCCGGCATATGCAAGCTCGGCTTAGCGCGAAAATATTTTTGGGGCCAAGCGACCGAGTGCTCTAGCTTCATTTCACCACAAGCTATCTTTATCACCAGCTGATGGCCGTGAGATCAGTGGTTATGTTTGCTGGTTCGCTTATTAGTGCAATAAGCATTTTTCAGACGTGGTAAAACATCGATGTCGTCATTATGCGTGTCCTCGTAGTACTCAAATATGGAATGACGCTCAGCCATTCAGCGTGCCAGTGCATGAATGACAATGTCAATAGCTGTCATGTCGACACCAATGTCAATAGCTGCCATGTCGACACCAATGTCAGTAGCCTGCCGTGTCGACACCAATGTCAATAGCTGCCATGTCGACACCAGTGCCAATAGCTGCCATGTCGACACCAATGTCAATAGCTGCCATGTCGACACCAATGTCAGTCAACGTTGACAACAGTCACACGCACGCGCGCGCGTACACACACACGCACACACGCGCACACACACACACACACACACACACACACACACACACACACACACACACACACACACACACACACACACACACACACACACACACACACACACACACACACACACACACACACACACACACACACACACGTTTTGTCATCAAAGAGTGATGTGTACGTCTTCTGAGTTTGGCTATGTTGGATGAGTTGGGATGGTTCTTTTTAATTTTGTGCGGGTGCAGGGGGCAGACATGCCGTCGGAAACATCACGGCCTGCCAACCAGCATGCTGCTTGGGTGTCCTAAAAGGTCCCGAGCCCTACTCGGGCTACTTTGTTTGACATCCACCTGAGGGGGAGTGGGCATGCATTGCGCGTGGTCTGGAGCGTGGGTGTTCCAGGAGAATGCTGATGCGCGTGACGTGGCGGGTGGAATTTCAGATCCATACGTGAAGATAGCTTTAATGCAGAACGGTAAACGCCTGAAGAAAAAGAAGACCAGCATCAAGAAGTGCACCCTGAACCCCTACTATAATGAGTCGTTCACGTTCGAGGTTCCATTCGAGCAGATCCAGGTAAGACATGAAGATCACTGACCTGATAAATTATGGTCAGGATGAGTGTGGAGCCTGGCATGTGACCTGCCTTCCTTGTCATACGCCACGCGTCTCGCAGAAACGGAATCCGAATTTTCCAAATCGCCTTTGTGCTATGTCCTGCACAGTGACGGCAATTCTAGGGCCTAAACCGTTTGACTCCACGCCATTATATTGTATTTCAGTAGGGTGATATCAGCGGTTCAGGCACAATTCCTGATTACAGAGACACTCGACATGCCTTTGTAACGCTGGTTGGCCCGTGTCACGTACCCAAATTCGTGGAATAGGTCGCCAGTCAAACATTACGATAATCCTTGTTTTCACGGAAACATATTCTGAAGGTTCGCAACATATTTGGTACGCAGTGCTTTGTACGCTTTCAACACGCACTTCATGCTACAGACCTATCATCTGAGGTGTGTTTCGCCATCTGTGGTCTTTTCGCCTCACGCTTTGGCAGCATGCGAGGCCGAACGCTATCTGGAGGGAACCTCTCATTTCGGCTGATGCTCCTTTTCTTCCTTAGAGCAGCCTAGATTTTGTTCAGCGCCTTAATGCATCGGAACAAGTATAATGTTACTCGGTGTTATTTTGCACCACGCGGACATAAAAGCGGAGAGGAGCCTCTTGCTGGGATGGCATTAATGAACTGTCTGCAGCCAACCACTACATCGCTGCTCCCGGTCATAACCACTTGCGAAAAAGCAACCGTTCGGAATAAGGTGACATTCTGGTCAAGTTCAGCAGGTAACAACTTTTCTCTTGCAGTAAATGCGATTTGCTCCGTTTTGATATCCGACACGTGAAACTCATTTGCGCTCATGTCTTTCCACATCACTTGCGCTCATGTCGAGCGCGCATATCAAGCAATCCGAATCGTGCTGAATAGGGCCAGCGACTTGGACAGCGACAGCGATCGAGGTGTAACGTCAGGCACACTGTGCCGTGGCCGTCCTTTTTCCGCCACGTCCATCCAGTATCCGCCACCGTTGGCTGCGGGGCGGGCCTGCAGCCACCTGCAAAGGTCACTTGGGTGGTAAACGCGTGTTTGATATTCTCAGAGACGAGCGTGGCGAATGACAGGTTAGCAACAAACTGGCATAACAATTATAAATGCAATGTGGTTTCGATCAGCCTTTGCATACGTTCGCTGCAGGGGTGGCGGGTGCGATGGGGGAGGGGAGGGGGTCAGTGACGGTTCGGCGCCGCGTGTGACGCTGTTGCCGCCTGCCGAGCAGAAGGTGCAGCTGGTGGTGACCGTGGTCGACTACGACCGGATCGGCACGTCCGAGCCGATAGGCAAATGTGTGCTGGGCTGCACGGCGTCGGGCACCGAGCTGCGCCACTGGTCCGACATGCTGGCCTCGCCGCGCCGGCCCATCGCCCAGTGGCACACCCTCAAGGACCCCGAGGACGGTGACAAGAAGGACTAAGGTACGCCGCCGACAGCCGGGCGGACCGTGCTACGCCGCTGGCGCAGCGCGACCGCTGGTGGGGGACGGCCAGCCGGGCGCGTCGCTGTCGGCTTGTGCTGGAAGAGTTTCAGTGCCGTCAGCTGGCGGCGTCGGTCGGCGAACACCAGCCCGCAGGCGCGCGGTCGGGGCCAGTGATCGCGTGCCGTCACAGAGACACGACTGTGTGCCTGTCCATTGTGTTCCGTCCGGTGCGTTGTTCACAAGCCCGATGGCGAACTCCACAAAAAGATGCAGTTTCAAGGGAAAAAAACGTCAAAAACGCGAGGCCTGTTTGCGAGGAGCAGCAGTTAGTCAACTGACAAGTGACTCACCAGTACCCCGCAATTAGTGGCCACATCCATTGCTGCAGGTCAATGGTGACTGGCCCGTGATGACGACCGGCCTTCGCCCGCAGGAGTGTTCCAGAAGCCCGCAGTGGCCGGCGCGCGCCGTCGCGTCTCGGAAGGCAAAGTTGGCGCGGCGGCGGCGCGCCAGTGCGCGTGCCGACCAGCCGTGGCCGGCGCGCGCCACGAAGCGGACGTGCTCGGGCCACTACTCACCTCTGCCCGTGACCAGATAGCTCTATGTTGGCGCTGCGGCGCTGGGTGGGAGCGCGCGTCGGCACCGGCGGCGGTGCCGCAGCGACCGCCTGGCCGGTGCAGTGTAGTCGATGTCTGTGTGCGGCGGAGGCCGGGGGCGCTGCCGCCCGCCGCGTCGGCCGGTTTGGTCCCGTGGTGTCCGCATCTAGACGCAATCAGTTCGCAGATAGCCGTGCCAAAGCCGCGGCGCGCGGGCGGGACGTGAGCGCCACCGAGCCGGGGGGCGCGAGCGCAGGTGTTTGTAACGGTCTGGTGAGCGGATTCGATGTTGTACCCCCGCGGCGAGCCCGGTCCGCCGCCGGCACCTCGCCACGCGCGCCCTCTGTCTCTGCCCTTCACTCCGGCCCTCTCCGCTCGCTCGTCCCTTGTCTGTCCAGTTGACTGGCGTTCACGGCCGCTCCCATATCACGGGCGCCACCGCGCCGGGAGCGCAGGGCCCGGTGGCGCTCACACCAGGGGCAGGCTTCGGGGTCGGCGGCCTCACTCCTCTACCAAACGGACCACCTGTTGAGTGGGTATTCCGGGAGCAGGTTCGCAAGCTGATTCCTTTTCGTGGGCCGAGTTGGGTCCTGAAGGGGATGGCGGACACTGCAAGCGTAAGGCTAGACGTCACTGTGCGGTGCCGGCAGCTGGAGCGCCACCCAAAGCCTGTCCTCGGTGTGTAGCGTATTGCAGGAGTAATCACTCCATGTGAGTCAGCTATTGCCGTTTTCTATTATGTGAAGGCCTTTTAAAGAGTCTACCGTTCATGTTACTGCTTGGTGGTAAAGTTACGGCGTGGTTAGAGTCGTGTGGAAATCTGTTCGTTCACGCACTCCTTTGTTTAGTTATTTGTTAGGTATATATATATCATTCCACTAACCCTGCTGTAAATATACCTTAGCGCGCATGCATATACATGAATATATATACAACTTTTTGTCAGGTGAGATACTAATCACTACCTAGATACACTGTAAGTAATGTGCAAAATAAAGTGAGACGTTACGAATGCACGATCTATTTACCTGACCCCTGACTATCGGTCGCAGCAAGCGATGAAGCACAACCGGCTGTTTGCTGCACTAAGCTGTTTGCGAGTTGCACATGTTTGAGACCTATACCTTGCACACTTAAAAACGTCACCGGCCGACGAGTCGAAAAGGCAAACTTCAAATCAGGAAGATGCATTTTTCGGAACGTGTGGAGCGATGTGATAGCAGACCTGATTGTCATCACCATCCAAACGACACACAAACATGCGGAAATGGGGCCAGCCGCCTTTGGGAGCCCACATCGATTAAACGTATGCATTCAAATGAGTCTGGCAGGCGGATAGGCGGATGTGCACGGGTTGTCTCGCGCCCGCGCGCAAATTCATGATCAGTCTTGTTGAAATCATACACGTCTACACCACTAATGTACACTAGATAGTGGTACTCGATGCCTAGGGCAACAATATTTGCCCTGGTTTGGGCCCCTCAAGGACGGATAATTTTAATGGACAAGGTAATTAAATGGGTTTGGAAAAGATTGCACCTAAGTGATTAGTAAAATAGGTTCGAAATAGAGCAACATTTTTGAGTGACCATTGGTTGCAATAAGCTGGACTATGCAACGATGCAGCCTGCATGGCCCGGTCTGTCTCATCTTAGGTCACAACATTCTGCACGCATTCCATATCGGCTTCGAAAAGCTTGTCAGCTAACCTGTGAAAGCGTGAAACGACAGTGATGGCAGTTTGCGGCATGTCGCGTGCAATGTGAACTGTTAGATCTTGTTTTCCTATTCTAAAAAGTATATATGATACAAATGACTTTAAAATGACATGACTGAAACATTTCCTTTAAAAATTTGCGTTACTTTTCCCAATTTATTTAGAATTGTCATGAGCTACTATTTTCAGTCAAGAGCGGAGGCGGAACGTCTGAGTGGGTGGGGCCAGCCCAGGCTTTTGAGGAAATTAAAAAATATATCTTGATTTCTTCAAAGCATAATCAGATTTGGTTCTCCGTCACCTCAAAGAGCGCACTGAAACAAATACTTTCCCGGTCACAACTGCGTAGGGCTTCCATTGAGGAAACATGTACTTTTTTGCTCCCTTATAAACGTTCCAGTTATGTGAAGGAGAAGGGGCAGGGGCGCGGCAACGGGAAGCACAGTGGCACGTGCCGCTCCCCTCCCCCTAGGTCACCAGAGGTCCGTTGGGTCCCTTGGCAGCGACGATCGAAAGGCTAATTTGAGGGTGTGAAGGGTCCGAAAGGCTGGTGAGAGGTCGTTACGGGACCCCGACCCGGAGGACCGGGACCTGAAGTAACAATCAGGAAACCTTTGCACCGATCGAGGTCCGTGGTGTCATGAGGGCCTATATATCGGACACAGACTACCAATGTCGAACAGCCGGGTCTGTGTCGGTCTGGACCCAGGTGGCATATTTTCCACGTGGGGAAAAGACCGGGGGCCCTCCGTTGTCACTGACAGCCTCTGACATTGCTTGGAGTCGCTGAAGCAGTGAGCGAGCCCTGAAGCAATGCGGGCCCCTGCTTCGGTCAGGGGCCCGCAGTATCTAACGGGCGATGTGGTGTCGGCAAGAGGACTACGAGTCGGCCAGAGGCACATTTGTTGAACACAAACAGGGACGGGGCCCCGGATGGCAGAGGGCCTCTTGCGTTGGTCGGTGCCTTTTGGCAAGAAAAGGAGCATAGACAACTGACTGAACAGGTCCACGATAGGACAACGGATGGACCCTTTGTCAGTCAGGGTCTCAATACTCAATCCCCTCTCCAGCCCGTTCCGCCGGTGCCTAAAAGCCAAACTGGGGCGCCTGCACGAATTATTGAATTCTCTACGCCGGTAAAGGACCCTTTTGGGTCTTTGAGAGCCCTCGGTAGATCCGTGGCCATATGCACCGGTCAGAAGACCCTCGCGTCGGGGATGGGGCCGGAGTGTGATGTACCCCACAGACTGTTTACCGGTCAGCCAGGAAGCCCGGTCACCACGTCGTCAAAACGTTGGCGCTGTGTATATCGATCTGTAACGTGGGGGCCCTCTCGTTATGGGCCCACACACGGGTCCGCTGTTCAGGACAAGTCAGCGGTCTCTGTGGTATTCTATGTGCCTGAGGGATGGAAACAGAGTCAAAACTTGCAATTGTTTTGTTGTTCTTGTCAAAACTTGGTATTGTATTGTTCCAACACATTTTTCAGCATCAATTAGTGAAACATAATATGAAATGGTTTCGGTCAAGTGCGCTCACAATCTTCAGGAGGAAAGACCCTGATGCCCATCAATGCAGTTTTAATCAAACTGCAAGACGTTGGCCAGCCACAGCCAACACCAGGCCGTGGGTGGCGGGAGCGTGAGAGCGACCTTGTTTTGGGCAATGACGCACCCGACGGTCTTTTAAAATCAAAGCACATGGTTCAAAGGTTAGATTGGAATATTTGCGTCACCTGCGCAATTTTAAGATGAATCCTCTGAACGAATTGGCAATTATTTAAACGAACCGAAAACCATACATCTTACCATCGCATTAAGAGTTCGTGGTGCTGTTGATTATAATCCCTTCAAGAAACAATCTTGAAATTGCGCAGGTGTAATATTCGGCTCGGATTACCTGGGGGATTATCGCAGCACCTAATGTTCGTAACCCCTAATGTATCACAACACCTAATGTTCGAAACACCCAATATATCACAAGGCCTAATGTGCATAACCTCTAATATGTCATAACCCCTAATGTATCATAACCCCTAATGTTCGTAACTCCTAACGTATCACAAGGCCTAATGTTTATAACCTCTGATATGTAACCCCTAATGCATCGCTACACCTAACGTATCATTAGGCCTATTGTGTCAAATCAACTAATGTTCCACAACTCCTAATGTATTGCAACTCCTAATATATCACACCGCCTAATGTATCGGAACGCCTAGTGTATCATAACCACTTGTGTTTCATAGCGCCTAACGTATCATAACGCATAATGTTCGCAACCTCTAAAATATCCCAACTCCTAATGTATCATAACACCTAATGTGTCAAAGCACCTAGTGTATCATAACCCCTAACGTATCGTAACCCCTAATATCAGCTGACGACGCTGGCGAGGGCTGACGATTTTCAACCCTTTCGACCGCATTTGAACTTCCACTGAAGTCTACCAGATTATGCGGGCATTTGTGGCGCATACAGTACTGGAAGGCGAGGCAAGCTGGGCGGTGTCCGAAAACCCATTCTTGATTCTTGTCATAATCATTTTTGTGCTTTCCAGGCTGATGGGCTCTGAGAAGTGTAATGGGGTAATAGAATATCAGTATGGATTGATGAAAAATCCGTTCTCAGCGCCCATTGTTTGAGGCTCATAAGGAAAAGTAGAGGGTGACATGGAAGTGAGGTAGCTGGAAGGCAGGGAGCTGGTTAATCAGTATTTGAACCTGAGTCACGCTTGTCACAGTTCTTGCACGGATGAATGATCAGTATTTGAACCTCAGTCATGTTTGTCACAGTTCTTGCATGGCTGAAATCTGTTCTCAGCACTCCTTGTTTGAAGCTCATAAAGAGAAGTAGAGGGTGACACGAAAGTGAGACAGCTTGAAGACGAAAATGGCTAATCATTGTTTGAATCTGAGTTGAAGGCAGGGAAACGGTTAATTAGCATTTGAACCTGAGTCACGCTTGTCACAGTTCTTGCATGGCTAAATGATCATTGGTGATGAATAATCTGAATCTCAGTCATGCTTGTCACAGTTCTTCCATGGCTGAATGGTGGGTGCTGGTGCATACAGTCTGCGCTTTTGGCATATGCCCAGTTTCGGTAACCTATTGCACTGAGCTTTTTTCTGACAACGCCCCCCCCCCCCCCCTCCCTCTCCCAGCCTCATGTTAACTTGAAATGGGAAGTCATTCCTCCCATGGAAACAATTATAAGTCATCAAAAAACTTTCTTTAAATTTTAACATCAAAGAAGCGAATTCATGTGGTCAAAATGTGTGGAAAAATCAGGTCTCGGGGGCATATCAGTTCGGCATTTCCGGGTGAACTTTCGGTCAATTTTCAAAAGTGACACCACTAGCATATAGCATGGCTAAAACTTACCAAGCTGGACAAAAAGCATGGAATGATAAGTGGGTCAGTATCAGAAGCCCTTATGTTTGTAATATCTAATGCATAATAATGTATCAAAACTGATAATGCTTCATAGCACCTCGTAGCATGGTGGGTGCTGGTGCAGTCTGTGCTGTCGGCCTAGGCCCGGTTTTAACGGTCCAGAATATGTTCGTTATGATAGTTTCCCGGCGGCACAACCTGTATCTTTTGTAGCCATTGCATGATCCACTTTTTGCATAGCGAGCCCTTTAGCATACCTATGTCGTTCTAATGAACTAAGGCATACAAACTTAATGTCAAGAAAATTTGCCGTGCGATCTTTTTCTAAGCGTACTTTTGACCTCAGCAGTTACTGACACAGGCGCCAGATGACACCCGAGGAGTGTTATCTCTGCTTGTGGACAAGGGCACGTAAAGAAAAGGCCGTGCGACAGTTATTTGCAAGTTACAGGTTTGCACGCGTCAAGTCCGTCAAGATAGGCTTCGTACGGTATCAGTTACGCAATGTGAAAAGAAACTTACGTAAAAGCCTTGCTCGGCAAAACAGAAGTCCGAAAAAGTTCAGCACGACACTGTATGCATCATAAACGTTTGTATGGATAAGTCCGTTTGTTTGTTTGCCAAGGGTGAAGCTTGTCTAAAAACTACTTGCGCTAAGGTTTTTTTGCAGATGTTTGATGTGGACACACGAACATTCGTCCTCAAACGTTTTCATCGACGAAGTCAGCTTCACATAAGTGCGCACACTAAGATTGAAATTCGGATGTCTAATGTGTGCATGATCACATTCAGGTCAGACAGTCACCAAGGATGCAGCGCGTCCGACAGCAATACTGACGCCGTCGCCTGGCAATGGGAGAAGTCCATTTTAACTTAAATTATTGCATCCTATGGTTGCATGTCACATGCCATGTATCCTGCTAACGCTAAAAATGTGCGTTATTTGATTTTCCATGAAACCCCTAAGATGGTCACACAAGAAGGCAAAAGGTTTGCTACAGCTCAAAACCGCAACAAAGCATAGATAGCGCGTTAAAGCACATGAACGGTTACTTCGTGTTTCGAAATCTAGAATCGGCCCGAAACTGAAAGTCGTGCAACGGTGAATAAAGATAAAAAGAGCACCACGTCATGTTTTGTGCGAAACTTAGTCCAGGAATCCACAGTTCTTCGCCGTCGCCAAGCTCATCCTTATACCTAAACGACGTTTGGACAAACTTTTTCGGTTTTTGGAACTTCTCATAAGGATTTTCTGAGGCCGACGAACATTTCCCAAACCATAATGTTTGAACAGAACACCGGATATATAGAGGGAGCGTGTCTAGTCAAGTAATAATTTTTGACTGAGCACGTTGGATGGTAGCTAATTTTGATTTACAAACTTTGGTGCCGTTGGTTTCTACGACTCTGTCCCACTGACAAGACATAGCCGCAGTCCCATTTTTTTTTTTTTGGTTTGTATGAAAGAACGAAATTATCGGGTACTCCCCAAGCAATATTCATTACTAAACACATCGACATCATTGAGCAGGTATCGTTGGTTCTAGCCAATGGCTTTTCGAGAATGTCGCTTGTCAGTGCTCACAGCAGCTTGCGAACCCGGCGATGGCGGCGGCCATTATGTTGATGTTTTTTTTTTCGTTCAGCTGAGGACTGCGAGTGTACGGGTTTAGGACGTAAGGTATAGCTGGTCAGTTAATACGCACCAATTCATGTCGGCCTACTATAAACTGAGATGAGGAACAAGTATTCTATCGCGTCAGTCGGCTACACCAGGCTCTAGGGAAATGTGACTATTCTACGTCACCTAACAACCAAAATGATGTCTACGTTACCTAGCAACCAAAATAATGGCCATGTATATAGCGCGCAGCTAATTGCCACATATAAGTCAGTGCATTCGTCCTTTCGTTCCCGCTGATTAGTTTATCTTTTAGGATGTGTTTGTTCACGTACAGCCATCGATGGGATGGATATAAACAAATAAATCAAAACTGCTGCGAGACCCAAGTGCACACTTAGCAACCAAAATTAACCATGGATCATTGTCAAACTTCCCTTAGGCGTGTAGGAAAAAAACCGAACACATTAGACATGCTTCCGTTTAACAATAGCCAGGCTTCATTCCATGACTGAGAGACGAATCCATCCTTCACAGGCAGTATTCAGGCGACATCGGAGAGGTGGCGTGAATAATTAGATATTCGGCGATGCATTTTTTTTCTGAAACGTCCTCATGCGAGTGCTTTGCGTGCGAACAACCAATGCTGCGTCACTGATGCTTAGCAATTTTTACGTGCGTGTTTTTGTCAAGCAAGTTTGTGTTGCCAGCATTAACGTGCTCAAGATTGTTTGAGATAAATTGTATATTTCACTTTACGTATGCAAACCCTTTGCCTAGGAGCTTTTGTCTCCCCGTCAACGTTTTGCCATAACAAATATTTTCCAGGCGTTCTTTAAGCCATACAAACATTTGATTACGATGTCTTTGGTAATAGCCTTTTCGCACGTTATTTTACCAACCGCACTTTGCATCACGCGTATCACGCACATTTGTCCGGTGAGATTCCACAAGCCCTGTTTCCAAGCGCATTTTTGTCCTAAAATCCTTGTCTTTGCGGTGATCGATGGCAGGTTTTCAACGCTACTGTTGCCTGCAATAGCAGCGTACGACTGGCGGTCAGTGCCTGCTAGTTCGTACTGTTGTGACTTGATCCGAAACTACTGCAATCAAGGTGTGATTTCAACCTGGAGCTGAGCGGCACTGCTCTTCGTATGCATGCTGTTGAGTATGGGGACTCCCTCATAAACAAGGGATGTTCCTTGCACGAACCACGGGAGTGCAGACGGCGCCATTCGCTGACACCACACCGGCGACGCCGGCAGTCAGCCTGTCCAGACCCGCCTTCCCATCGATTGCCTCCGCCGTGCCTGAAACCGCCGGGACCTGCCCTCGCTTCTGCCAACGCTGACCCACCCCGTGCCCCTTCTTGGTCGCAAGAGCGAGGGAAGTTGTCAAGAATGGGGAGGGGTTCAGAGGCATTTGAGTCGTTTCTTTCCATGTACCGCCGCAGGCCTAGTGCTGAATTATCTCAGCTGTTGGGAAGTGGACTCTATCCCCCGAGCCCCCCCCCCCCCCTCCAATAACGCGATCGCTTCCCTCGCCTATGCTTGATCATATCGTCCCCGCCCCGGCGTCCCGGTTGTTATGCTGGCGGCATGGGAGAACGGCCCCTGGAAGTGTTTTGGTGAGCGTGCTGGGCGCATCGGTGAGTGGGCGTTGTGCAATATCACTTCCGTTTCGTGCATTGTGCTGTCATGTGGCATGACTCTTTTTATTGGTTTGTTGTCTGATACGACCGGCCCACTCGCAGGGCAGCGCCATGTTGCTTGAAGGGCGAAAATCCCTCCAATATTGTGCATCCTTGGCCACTGAGTGACGTGGAAACCCCTCTATAGTAAAATGAGCCTCAATTAAAAAGTCGGTTCCAGTCATTGTGTATAGCGTCATATAAGGCTTATTTATGTATGGGTAACAAATATCCCTCCCCTCATTGAAAAAGGCTTCTAGACGAGGTCCTGGACCTGCATGACCTTTTTTGTGCAACGAATACATTTGCGATATCTCTCGACTGTTTTCTTCTGATGTACTTGCTTGCAATATGCGAACGATGCGTTGTTGGTGTTTTCAGCTTGCGGCCCTTTTTGCGTATTTTCTCCGGCAGGATGAAGCTCGCTGTTGCGGATATTGATGGCAGCGGGATGGACATCCAATTCAGCCCTTCGTTAGCTGGGGAGGTGCTCCTGCTGTTGAACTGATGAGCTGCTGCTGAGAACGCAGCTACTCTGCTCTGGATGGCTGCTTTGAGGAGTGCTGTTGGCCGCCCGGAAGCATTATGTCTGTCAGCAAGATGGCACAGCAATCAGAGTTTTCTGTCAATCAGCTGGTGCTGCTCCAGAATCATCATTTTTAGGAAATAGGCATTGTACCATATGGGCTCGTAATGTTCAGTTCGTGCTTCACGAACAATTCCGCCAAAATCTACGGCGATGATTTCCTTGCTACGATTATTAGTAATTCCATAGATGGACATGGCAAAGACAAACTCTACTTTATTTCTCTGAGCGCTTTCGCAGGCAACAGGAGCAAACCAAGTTTTCGAATTCTGTCATAAAAAGGAAATGACAGCAGTCTTTTTTCAAACTGGGCTGGCAGTGTTTGCCAGGAATGTGCTGTTTCATTCTTCATTGCATATAGTTTTATCAAGTGCACTTATTCATATTTGACTGCTTTCGTTGCCAACAGCCACAATCCATCCATTTCGGGGACAAACAGCGAGTGTCTAAAACGACCCATACTCACCCTTTAATGAGTGAAGTGGATCGGAAACCAACCGCTTTAGAACAAGAAATTACTATCGAGATAATCTTGTGTTCTCACATCGACCGATGACAGCTACTATGCTCCAGTCCATCTGATCATGACAATGATAAGCTTGTTAGCATCGTCTCTGGTGAAATAAACTACAACGCTTCATTTCCTTTTTATCGAATTTGATACGAACCCTTTGAGTGGATGGATTTCTGGGATCAGCGCTCACGCTAAGCAGTGCTTATTGTGTGAGCCCTGACCCCCCACCATCCGATCACGCAATTCCAGATGACAGAATTTAGTGGCGGAAGCTTAAGCGTGCCGCAATGCTCGACACGGTCCGTCTTGCCCTCTGACGTCAACTGACCTTTAACGCGACCGCTGCCACCGCCCGCAAGCCATACTTGTCAAGGGCATATGGCGAGCGCCCTAAGGCGACTCGAATTCACCCTGCCGGGGTAGGTGGAGCGGAAGGTAGCGGAGCGGAAGGTCTAACCAACTGAGCCGCCGGGACGGACGTTTTCTCACGAAATATAAACGTTCTGATTGATTACACTCATAAATGACACCATTGATGGCTTGATGTCGTTATTGTGACCGTATGAAGACTAAGTCAAGTCTGCTTTTAGGCAAGCACTCCATGCAAGAGGCCTCGCGTAAACGTTTCCCATACAAGTACCCTGAGAAAGTGTGTGTGTAGTGCATTTCTGCACTGCTCTTCGGCATGGCTGCGTTTCGTTATTATCAACCTCGGCAAATGACTTAACATAAAATCAGTTCTTTTTGTAATAAACTCTGTGTACATGAAAAATCATCGTCGCTCACGTTGTGGAGCAGAAATCTGTTAAACCAAATACCGCCATTTTCAGGGGCCATCCTGCGCAGCATACCGCGCTACGGTGTCTCCCGCAACAAAACGAAATAGGTATCAGGAAAATCGTTTGCGCTGGAGAGACTGCGACGACGGCATGAAACACCGCGCTGACGACTGCGACAACGGCAACGCATAGCATTCGTTGAATGGTTTGGTGATTATTCCATTGGGCATGATAACAGAAGAGTGTATGTTTTGTGCAATGGGCGACTCTGGACATGTGTCCGACAATCCGCACTTGCGTTGCAGCAAGTTGGCGGCAAGCGACAAGCAGGTGATGTGCGGTCAGTGGGTCACAGCATCGACCGCAAGGCGGTCTGTCGCCAGCCAATGCTATGGCGGTGTGTAACATATGTGTGCCATATGCGTTTTTGGCATAGGGCAAGTTTCTCCCTCGTATTGTTGCGGAAACACGGCTGCAACTCCCGATACGGGGTTTCACCCAGTTCAGCCCCCGCTTGGGTTCAAGCCACGACGAACTTCGAGAAGAGAGGTCCAAATCCGGAATAAGAAATCGTTGTTGGTGTTTTTTCATGGTAGGTTGAGTCATTTTTTTCTGTTCGGGCCCTCCTTCCAATTCATTTTGCGAAACCACGGCCGCTGTGCGCGTTGATTACCCTGCTTGAGAGCCGGCGATGGTTTTACGGTTCTATTTGGCCGATCGGACTCGCCGTTAGTGTATTTTCGGGCGGTCATGCTGTGTGAGAATGTTCCGATATAGGGCACCACCATAGCACTCACCGAGGGATGACAGCACCATGATGTTCGGGTAGACTTTAGTAGACTGCACATCGCCCAGCTGTGACGGGTCAGAATTGTGTGCGACAAACCCACTGCATTCAGCTGATTTAGGAGTTACGAATATTAGGGGTTATGATACACTAGGCCTTACGATACATTAGGTGTTGTGATATATTAGGAGTTGTGTTACATTAGAGGTTACGATCGTTAGGAATTACGATACGTTGGGTCTTACGACACATTAGGTGTTATGATACACTAGGTGTTATGATACATTAGGGAATGTATTAGGAGTTGTGTTACATTTAGAGGCTACGAGCATTAGGACTACAATACGTTAGGTCTTATGACACATTGGGAGTTATGCATTAGGAGTTGCGATACATTAGGATGTTGTGATACATTAGGAGTTACGATACCTTAGGGGTTATGACACATTAGGTGCTACGTACATTAGGCGTTATGAAGCACAAGCGGTTTTGATACATTAGGCGTTGCGATACATTAGTGGTTGCAAACATTAGGGGTTTCGATTTTCCGAGGAGTCATCCAAAAGAAAACATGAACATTCCCAGAAAACATGAGCTGGCCTATCAATGGAAACGTTTGGTCCCGTTTCTGTCTAAGCTGGGGCTCAATCCGCGGGGCACATCACATCTCTGCCGAACAATTAATCAATCGATAACAAATCAATGTAAAAATCAATACAAAACAAAAAAAATTACATAGGTGATGATGCACTGTAAAAGGAATAGCAGCGGCATTTTTTCGATGCAGTCTTTTCATAGCTGATTCCTCCATTTTATTGACTGATAAGTGCAAGCAAATTGCCTTTCTGGTGCCTTTCACATTGTTTTCAGTTAAAGAACGTAATAGATAAGATGGTACAGACAATTTGGCTCTGCCAGAGTTCGGCGGGCCGAGCCCGGTTACTTGTGGGCGGGGGGGGGGGGGGGGGGGCGCTCTTGCTGGCAGAATACCTTCGTTAACGCTGGCGCCCTCTGCCATCACCAAGACTTTGATCGCACCCTTGAGAAAAAGTGTTCCAATCTCTTTGGCCTGTGCCGAATTGCTAAGTCTGTGTATAATCCACCGTGCCATGTTCAGCCTTTAAAACTTTCAGATTCCCCATGATATGCTTCTCAACTATTTAGCTGTGCAAACATTCAGCAGTTTTATTTAACGTAAAACAGCACATAACACGCTCCCAGCGCAGTACTTAAGAGCCTTTTCCTCAACCCTTCCACTGCATGGTCCGACAGAATCTGTCGGACCATATCGTTTTTCAACAGGTTGGACCATAGCATTTTGAGCAGGGGGCATCTGATGCCCCCTGCTAAAAATGCTTTTTTTATCGCTCATCTAAATAGCGTAACATTTATGGCATATGCTGACAACGCTCATGTAAAAACAATAACAATTATGTCACAAGCTCATAACCAAGTGGACGACGCAGCGACCACGCCTGGAGGCAGAAAGCAAAACAGGTAATGTTTTAACAAACCCTGTACTGTCCGTGCTATATCCTCCTACTCTGTGCTGCATGAGAAGCGATGGGGAATTAATCCACGTCACCAAAAAATCAAAGCTCGAAGAATTGTGGAGTATTTCTGTTGCTGGGTATAAGGTTACGACCACTGTCTGTGTTTCAGACGATCAAGAGCACCAGCCAGGTGTTGTAGCTGGGACTGAGGCTCAGCCCTAAAAACTTTGTCACGCCTACGTTAGAAATGTTACCTGCGCTCCTAATTTCCACCCATTCCTGGTTACATCAAAACGTTAGCAGCAGTAGCCGCTTGCGGGGGCGTCACGTCCATGAGCAGCACGTCGAGCAGCGTCTGCGCCATGAACCACCGCACCGTGCCGCCCACGTGCGTCGGGTCCAGGACACTCGTGACGCACCGATCTTGGAAGTCGGGGGCCGCCGGTGCAGCTGAAGCGGCAGACAGACCGAGTGGTAGAAGCGTACCGCCTCGGTCGCACCCGACGACCAGATGACGAGCTGCGGCACGAGCGCCGCCGTCTGTACAGCGCCGCCGTCAGCACCATCAGTGTGCCGGTGATGCCTGACTTGCGGCCGCCCCCGTAGGGGCTTCCCGTCATATACAGCTCGTCCATGCTTCCAGAACACAGGCGTGGCGGCGGCGAGCCGCGCCAGCCGCGGCTGCAGCGCCGCCAGCTCGGCGGTGAAGGCGCGCCACCCAGGCGGTGGGCTGGCGCCTGCCCATCACCGCGTACCAGGCACCGCTGTCCAGTACCACCAGATCGGGGCAGCGGCCGGCCCAGCACTCGTCCGCCAGCTCGTCCAGCCGGCGCGCGTACGATTCGTCGAGCCACGTTCGCCACCAGAACTCGTTACGCAGATGAGCTCCGTGTTGATGAGGCTGCAGTGGACGACGGGGATCAGGCCGTCGCCGCCGTCTTCGGCCGGCACCAGCGTTCAGCACGAACACCTCCACGCAGTCCTCACTTAGTTCGGGCGGTGCGCAGGGACTGCGTCACATTCGAGCTGGTGCACCACTCGTGGGGTACGTGCCGTTCAGGTCGAGTTACCGTCGGTAGTCCCGTGAGCCGCATGCGCTCCTTCATGTTCATTTGCACGATGCGCAAGCGGCTGTCGCCGATGAATGAAAACCACCTTGGCGTCTCGACCGCGGCGCCGGGCCAGGCGCTGCAGCGCGAGTCGAGCCCGATACGGTGTCCATTGCCGCCTTCTGCAGAGGTGCGCCGCCGGCTGCTCCCACGAGAAGGCGCACCTGGCCCCTCGCGCAGGACGCGCAGGCACCGCTCCCAGCGCCGCCGGTCTTCACCCAGCTTCGCAGGTGGTTGCGCCATCGGATACTGAGTCACGCACAGCAGCAGGAAGGACACGGCCAGGACGACGCACACCCCTAGTGGTGCGGTACAGGACCGGCGCATGGTGACCGGGCGTTCCGGCCATGCGCGTCCAAATGAATGTGTTTTGATTCACGGTACGCCGAGGGGCAGAGTTCGGCAAGCCGTCCGCCGCACCCTGGCGGCGCGGTTGGGAAGCTTTGGCGCAGCAGTCACGGGTGAAAAAGCCTCCGAATATCGGGGATAAGATCGGTGATAACAATTGCATACTTTTGCGAGCTGTTTTGTGAAAGCTGCAAAAATGGAAGCAATTATAACAGACTATCCCCAGTTAACAAAGGTCAAAGCTTAGCGTTGAATAATACTCGCTAACGCTTAAAGTGTGAGCTTTTGTGAGAACGTTTGTCAAAACATTGACGGTTTGCTGTATGAAGTTGACCATAACTTCCCTCTTAACATAATGGCCTTAATCAGGATAGCTTAAAGCGTTGACAGAAATATGCTGCAAACTATACTTCATCAATGCCGACGCCACAGATCAGTGGTAACAGTGTTTTTCCAATGCCCTCCGATCAGTGCCTTTCACAATTTTTTTCAGCCGAGATTCACTGTACATATTGAGCAGCACAAAATAAAAATTGACTAGGATTGCCACTAGTCGTAACAATCGTCGTCGTCAAGTCGTGATAACCTGGAATCTGCGTCCGCCTCTGCGCCGAGGACCGCCCGCGGCAACAGGCCGCGCCGGCCGGGCCGACTGGCGGCAGAGGGCACGCAGAGTGGACGAGCAGACGTGATGCGAAGGGCACGCGGAGTGGACGCGTCCGGCGGGCACGCCAGTAAACCACCATGGCATGGTCGGCAGGAGCAGGCCCGAGCCTACTGGAGGCCACTCGTGCGTCGCTGTGAAGTCGCACGAGGCATCATTCTGTAAGTCAATCCGGCGGAGGCGGCGGTGGAGCAGCTGATTGTCCTGCTGAGGCAGCAAATGGAGGTAGCGGCCCAGGACCGGCAGGAAGCCCGGGAGAGAGGAGAGCGATTGACGGAACGCTTTCTAACGCTGTCCACGCCTGTCTTGCAGGATCGCCAGGTACGCACCACTGCACAAGGTGGGGGGGGGGGGGGGGGCACCGGTATGCACCGGAGGCTGTTTGCCATCAGCGGTTCTAGCATCCGCTCCACACCGATTATCGGACGCATCTCTGCGAGAATTCTCTGTGTGCAAAGCAAAATTAAATGGTCACTGTAAGCTGACACGAATGACCGCCTACCTCTGGAGACACAAAAGACGGCACTGATCACATTTATTCGATGCCACGGCTGATAAGACTGGTGAAATATTCACTGGATTTTGACATGGTCGATGCAGCCGTCACCACTGATGTCAAGATCGGTGAGCATTTTTGGTAACAGAGAATCGTGATCCGGGTCGTCTCGAGTTATTTTTGCGGGCCTCAAGAGCCTGGGATGCTCGCACTCAAAGAGATTCACGAATTTTGTGATTTCTGTGGCCATTGCCAAGACGACCAGCTCTGCGATAAAGTGGTCACTGGCACAAGAGACACAGGTATGCTGGGGAACTTCTGGCAGATGAATCGCTCACGCTACAGAAGGATTGTTAACTCTGTTCACACCCCGTTTGAAAAGTGCGCGTTGATGGACGTGACGAACTGCACGGTCAAGCCATGTCAGTCACTCGCGTCTCTACAGCCCATAGGATCAGGAATCTGCCAACGAGAAAGTGTAGTTTCTGTGGCGACGCATAGCACGTAGCTGTGGGCTCGGAACAGCATCCGTGAAGTCTGCGGCCGCCGTGCCACCTAGCGGAGATCTGTAGAAGTGGAGGTTCATCTCCAGACCGTCAGGTCAAATGTCAGCACAGTCGTTCATCATCGTCGGTCGTGTCATCATCGGGCGCGGCCGTTCTCCAGCAGCCGGCGCGGGAGGCGAGAGTCCACGGGACGCCTCGGAAGAGAGGCGAGGCGTTATCGGAGTGACCATGCGCACTATCGAAACATGGTGTCCGATGTATCATCATCAGACCCTACGTCAAGTAAGACGTCTCGTAGACGTAAGAGTAAGAATCTCGTCGCTGCAGATTCGCGCCCTCGTCGAGGATCTTATCGGCGGTGGCCGTCTGTCATGGACCCCGACACCGAGCTGAGTCCACGGTCATCGGTCCTGAATATGCCTATACGATTGATGTTGACCTATGCAGCCCGGCCCCAGCAAAGGGAAAGCTATTTTCTGCAGACGTCAAGCGACTTCGCTGTCTCGGAATGTTGAGTGCCGTTCTTCGTATCGGTTAACAGGCAGTTGCAAGTGGCATTTAAGTAGCTGGAGGTGTCGGTGCAGCTCTCCTGTCGTGGTTTCATCCCATGGAACTGCGTATCCTCCCGACGTGCTTCCCAAAGCAGATTGCATGCGTGCAAGTTGAAGAGACAGACGGCGACTTCACTGTCAGCCCTGGTCACCAGCTGACAGAGGACGATCTGGCTCTGTCCCTGCCTACCCTGCTCTCAGCGCACCGACGATCATCCCCATCCCCGAAACGGCAGCCGCATCCGACACAGCCATCCACCAACGTCGGACCGTGGCGCTGCCCACCTCTTAGACTGGGGAGCAAGTGATGCTGCCTATACTCCGAGACTCGCGGCAGGTGGCGCCATTTAACGTCAACAGTGCGCAGCGATCAGTGCGCAGGGGGCTGCGCTGGAGAACCCGCACGTTAGCTCCCACGACCGATCAGCGGCATCCACGACCAGTCATAGTGACAGGCGCGCGTAAATCCACGTGGTCTTCTGACGTGGGCTACCTGTCGCCACAACAGCGCGCAGATCATCTGGCGCCGATGGAGGCGGCGTTCCCGCATGTGTTTGATACATCCACACTTCGCGAGATGGTAGGTGAGGCCAATGAAAATGCATCTCCAGGAAGATGCGGAGCTATTCAAACTGGCTGCTGTTCGCAATATCCCGCTCAGGTGACTAGACAAGGTGAAGCGGCAGCTGGACGATCTCGGGGCCAAATCAGTCATCGTTTCTGTAAATGAGCCTACAGAGTGGTGTTATCCGATAGTGGTTGTCCCAAAGAATAACTCTGAAGATGTTCGCGTCTGTTGCAACTTGACCATGCTGGACACGTACGCCAAGAGGGGGTCCTCATCCGTTTACACACCGCACGACCGCCGTGTCCGGTATTAATAAAGACGCTGATTCTTCTCTAAATTTGACGCCAAGAACGCATGCTTCCAGATCGGCCATTGCACCTGAAGTCCAGCATCTCACAACATTCATCACGTCCTGGAAGCGTAACCAGTGCAAACGGGCTCCCCAGGGACTGATTACAAGCGGCGATGAGTACGGCCGACGAGGACACCAGGCTCTGGACGGCGTATCACGACTTGCAAAGTCGTGGATGACATCCTTGCGCCATGATGACGACTACACCATTTATCTACACCACGTGGGCACGATACTGGAGGGGTGGGATAAAAACGGCATCACACTGAGTCTTGCCGAGGTGGAGTTCTCCAAGACGAAGGGTGAATTCTGCGGCTACAAGCTGAGCTAAGAAAGCTTCGTCCGCGTCTTCCCCGTCCCCGTTAGCCAGAGGGTGGGAACCATCACATTGCTTCCGACACCAACCAACATCACAATTTATGTTGATCCATTACGATATAAATAATTATGATAATAATCTTGCCTGCTGGAAACTGATATGACAGCCAATGATGTAGGCAATGAGGGGAAAATGAGGGGTTAATGGTAAGGAATTTGACCAGTTACTGACAAAAAAATGAGCGAAAAAAGTTGAACAATTATACACGTTTAACAGATTGTGTAGCGCAAAGATTGTGTACTCAGCTGCCAGTGCATCTTTTAATGCCGATTCTGAATCTGCAATCCAATCTTAAAAGTAATCCATCTTTTCAGACATTTAGGACCGTAAGCAAATTATGAAATTTTTCTTCACAAGAGGAATATCATCAAACAAATTTGTTTGGAAAGGCGCACAATCAAATTCTCTACGAAACAATGCTTTAATAATTCTGCCTCCGCAGAACATTTCCACTTGAAAAAAAACACTTGAAAAGTTCGCCTTCGGGTCGTTCAAGATCCACAATGTTACGACATGGTGCCTTGCCACCAGTCAGAGCGCATAGTTCAACCAGGCAGCCGGATCCAACTCACAAAGATAAGCATCCCATCGCACACCGCCAAAACGAGGTGTGCTGAATGTCATGCAACAGCCTGCTACTGTTCCTACCTAAACCTCCTGGAGAGACATGAACGGTAATGTGGTCAAGGGCTACTGGGTGTCCACCATCTCCTTCATAATTACCACAATTTGCCCTAGATTCCTCCCCAGCGGTTTCCATAAATGAAAAAAATCATTTGGTTCCCTGCTCACCGCTATGCACATAATACATTTCACGTGTTCTGCCTTTCCCAATGTGTGTGTGTGCTGTGATGCTTGCAACATACTTGAGCGTCAGACTGTTTACGTAACAAATGTTACGAAAGCTTGAAACATTCTATTTAGGCAAAAAGGCTTACGAACGTGGAGCTATTATGCCGCGAATTCAGCGAAACGTTATCCAATGGCTTTGATTTCCCCCCCCCCCCTCTGGCTTTTACCACAGTGCTTCTTTTTGAGTTGCGCTTTGGCTTTGGGAATGGGGGTATCACATGGTCCATAGTCGACGCGGTGGTTCCAAACTTCAACCTGTGTGTCCCTCGGTAACAGGTTCTGGCCGCCCCGCTGGGCCAACGATAAACGTTCTTTTATTCGCATCAGTAGAGTGCACGCACTGGTTGTCATGGCGTGACACTTGCAAAGCGTTGACAGCGTATTTTGGGCTAAAAAATAAGTTGAACTGATGTCTTTTTTGGTCTTGACGGTGCTGCAATGGCACTACCCAGTAATGTTTTTGGCATAACTGGCTCCGAGGTTTCACAAGAGTATGCTTTTGAAATGTGGCCCAGAGGTGGAAACCCTATGAAAGTCGCAAAGATTATGGAGAGAATGGCTTGCCGAATTAAGAATTGCTATATATAAGAAGAAATGTTGATTAAGATACATGCAGCATCAAGATATATGTGAGATGCAACTTAATTGCGGGAGCCAAGCCGTCCTGCCGGCAAGACACGGCGTCTTTGGCTCCACCGGATAAAGGACCTCGCTCCGCCAAGTTACGTGGCATCAGTTCCGACTGTTGCAATCAGCTCCTGACCTCCATGCTGCCAGCAAGCCTAAGTGGAAGCGTGTTGCGGGAATCCGAGTTGACGGCAGGGGACTGACAAGCCTAAGACCGGTGATTTAGAGGTTCCGCAAGGTGACGCTAGGCGCCAGCAGTAGGCATGGGGCTCCCGCCTCGCAGAGCGCCATCGCACCTCTGCTTTCGGAGGCTGAGCCGTACGCGGAGCCCGACTTTTGAGCATTCGTGCTTCTCAGAGCGCTACCTGGCTGCACGCTGTGCCGCTCGCTCATCTTAGTACACCGATTAACGAGACGCTGAGCATCTCAATGGTATTTAGGGATGGAGCTGATGTGTGTGGCCCACACCGATGCAGACGCGGGGCTCTTGCAGACAGCGAGGTCCGCCATGTCTTGACGCGCCGTCTCATCGCTGGAAGACATTTCCGACGCACGGCGCTGAACGATGTCGTCAGGTCTGCTCTTCAGTCTGCTGGAAAACCCGCAGCTCTGAAACCAACCAACTCGCGCCGCCGCGACGGCAAACGACCGGACGGGCTGCCAATTCCTTCGCACTCCCATGGGGAAAGCCTAGTTTGGGATGCCACCTGCGTCAACACGCATGCCGAATCCCACGTGATATATACCGCGGTAGACACTGGAGTGCTTACACGCTCAGTTCAGAAAGAGGCGCAAGTATGCATACATCGCAGACAGATTTCAGCCCCAACCCGTCGCTTTTGAGACTGTCTGCGGTCCGTCAACCACGGCTTTCATCGGAGAGTTGTGGTCCCTGTTTGTCAACATATCTAAAGATCTGCTTGGGGCTGGCTGGCTCTGGCAGCGGTTGTCATTTTCTGTTATCCGTGGCAATGCTGCCTCCGTGCTCGCCACAGCTAGTTCCCTTAACACGCGCTCGGGTGGGGAGAGTAATTCGACCATTTTCCGGAATGGCTTCGGAACGACGCGGCGTAGTCGCGCTAACTTTTACATAGCTGTAGACAATTGAATAGCGGATTGTGTGCCATCAAAATTTAGATGTACCTTGTAAGGTCGTTGACCTACGGCAGGTCAAAGTTAGGCCATGGATTCAGCGAAGCCAATTTCCAGGGAATTGTCCAAGCAGATCCAAAAACGGAGTGTTGGATGAAGCCGTACACCTCTGAAATGCTTTCTTAAGCACCAAAAATATTGAAAGAGCAAATTACGTTGACCCAAGGTCAGGTATGAAGGTCAGACCACGGTCATAACCAACCTGGTTATTTCCTGGGCGCTCACTTCGAATTTATTGATAGCAGGAACCACATCATACATCTTCCATTGACTTCTTAAAGGTCAGAAAAGTCATTGACCTAGGATGACCCTGGTCGACATTTTGTTTTAGGAGTATACTGCCTAGCGTTATCTTTGTCGCTTATACAAATGCAAAACTCAGAGCAGTCTTGCATGACTTTGGTCACCATGACCTTCAAAAGGTCAAACAAGGTCACTGACCTGATATGGTTTGTTTTGACCTTTTGGACCTTTTGCTTAGAAACAGGTTCCCTAGGTTCTGGGGCACTTTGGAGACCGACCTGGGATTTGACCTTGTTTGACTTTACTGGACCTAAAGGTCATGACCTAGGAAGCTCAAACTCTGACCCAAGTGAGTTTACGTACAGGCCAAGGCACCCTGTAAACATGGTGTCTCTAGCTTTCTTAGTTCCCGAGATTTCAGGGAGGTCAAATTGAACCCCCACATCCGAGCGAGGGGTATCTAGCCGGCCACCCGGGCGCGTGTTAACGCGCCTGTCAGCGCACAACACTGGCCCACGCCCAAAGGCAAACAGACTGCGGTGAATTGGACACTACATCCCGAGGCCCGCTCAGTGGAAAGCCTGACTCATCGCCACCTGAGTGTGAGCCTTCTGCCTACTCTTTGACGGCCCGCCACCTCCTAGATCTGCATGACAGCCCAGTAAAGCCAGCCTCAGAATGTTGCCTTCCGCAGCTGCAGGCCAAGATGAACAACTCTACTGAATAACTGGGGAGCATCCGAAAGGAGTGCAAGGGCAAGTAACAAGCCGAGCGGGCACGTGCTGAACAGAGGAACTGGGAATAGCTCTGTCTGGTCGGCTGCCCAGGCTCGGTCGTCTCCCCGTCGAGCTGCCCGTGGGTCATTTGCTCCAGTGAAGAGGACGGAAGGGCGCGGCCCCGTGTTTGGATTTTACGGGACCCGGGAGCATCGGCAATACGTTCATTATGAACGCGTTAATGTCTGAGCAACACCCGCGCCCTGCATGACTTCATCCTACGATATGAGTGCTCAAGATACGTCAACTCGATCACCTCCGCAATGAAGGGTGGTCTCAACAAGGCATTCGCCACGTTACTGCGAGGCCTATGGAAGGGCTCAGATGAGGCTAACCTGGTGACCACCTCCCCATTGAGGTGCAGTTCTTGCGGTTTGCGGCCCGATTTATGGGCTCTCAGCACCAGGTTGCACACCAGTGTCTCAGATACCTGCTGGAGGGCTTGCACGAAGACATGAACCGTGTTCACGTCTAATCCAGGCACAAACCCACCCACATCGATCTTGGCCTCAGTGTTAGCCAGAAACTGCTCGAGGCCCGGAAGCGTATCCTGCTCTTGAAGAATTCAAAGCTCATGACGAGGGCCGATGAGGAATCGTGAGTGTGTCGGTTGGTTAGCCGAGGCCAACTTGAAGGGCCCCTGAGCAACCGAGAGTGCCTTGACAGGGGCCCCGGCTTCAGAATACAGAGCCTTTCAGGCGAATGAGAAGCATCTGTGGAAGGTCCCCGATTAACAATTGCGCCTTGGTTCTGTATCACGAAGGAGGAGGGCCCTCCGAGCAAATGCAAAGGAATCAACGGCAACGTAAAAGGCTCCTTGACGATCACATTGACTCTGCAAGTGGACATATTGGGCCCCGGAAAAAGCGTGGGGCCTCTGGACAGCGCTATGAGCCTTCAAGTCTCCCAATAACCACTGTTTCAAACAGTAAATAATTATTTTTGTCTACTCGCGGGCATTTCGCTTTCGCTCGCGGCTGTTCCTGATTGCCTAAAAGCCCAAATGCTTCCAACTTTGCTGTGTTTTGTGTTAAAGAATTGCGTTTGTTCGGCCACCTATGGGGCCCCTTCGGAGCCTTTGGTTCCTTCGGGGTCCATGGAGTCCATGGCCCGTGTCTCCCCTCCCCCCCCCCCTCTGGGTCTGTCCCTGATCATGCAGAAATGGCCTAGCTGGTTCACAGGGAGCTATGACCGCACGCTGACGTCACTGGGCAATCAGCTGGCAGCGTTTTGCGACCTTTTCTATCGTTGCACATTCCACATTGCATGATCCGTCGGTGTCGGCAGTGTTTTATTGTCGTGGTCGGCGGCGGGTAGGCGGGTGACGAAGGGGGCGGTGCGGGGTATGATATCGTTGTTATATAATACAGTGAAGTAAGTCGAGTTGCTGTAAGTGTTTATTATGATATCGTTGTTATATAATACAGTGAAGTAAGTCCATTTGCTGTAAGTGTTTATATGATATTGTTGTTTTATAATACAGTGAAGTAAGTCGAGTTGCTGTAAGTGTTTATAAGTGTTTGGTGTATCTTCTGAGGAGCAGAAGATAACTCATATTGTATTGGCGACTTACTGTGTTTAGTTGAGTCAGGTTGCCGTGAAAGGCGCAGTAGGCATGTACGCCAAGGTATGCGTGATATTGCACTCAGCATGTATGGTAGTCGTGCTGAGTCATGATGCCTTGGTGGGTCCGCCATCAATTTTTTCTCAAATGATGGTGTTCGTTTTGAATGTTCAAAGACAAGAAACTGCTCAAAGGTTATGTAGACTTTTCTACTGAAGCATTTTTTTGACAAAAGACAAAGTTTTCTGCCATGTATGTGCATGCTTTGTGTATATTTTTGTGTGCAGAACACGTTGTGTATGTTTGCCACTTTCATGCTCAATTTAGAAAGTGCATAACTTGTTGGGCATGTAATCTCTCCATAAAATCTGTTGTGGCAAGCATTCTGGCAGTCAGTGATCTTTGGATATGTCTTTATGTGTGTTGTGCAATAGAAACTCATTTTTAGTCATTCATGTTTGTCTCAATGACTGGTCAGAGCAGGTGACTAGTCTGATATGGCTGTCTGAGGAAAAGTGCCTATTTCACAAAGACAATTCAGAGTCTGGGGACCCTGTTAACATATCACCACTTTCAGGCTTTGCAAAACCTCCTGAAGTGATGCATACAGATCTTTCCAGTCATCTTCACTCAGAGGAATGCAATGATCTTATAAACAAACTCCAGAAGTGTCACCAGGAGGTATGTTCCTTCCATGTTGCATCACTTTGGTGTTGATAAGGATGTGCGTATTGGTCGGCAGGGCAGACATTAAAATGCAAGTAGGGTTTGAATTAAACTCCCTTGCTCATGACATGTCATCACATTAGCTGAAATTGATTGCTGGTGATGGGTAGTGACAGGTAGTTAAGTATATTATTACATGACATTAAAGGGAGCATACTACCTTTTCACCTATTGTTGAATCAGACAGGTGCAATATGATCAGTAATACTGCTAACACACTAATGTTTCAAGTGTTTGTGTGATGGATGCTAGGAAAGCTGGGAATGCTCTTGAGATGACATGAAACATTTTACCATGGCTTTGATTCATCGTCTATTGCATCTACTACGGCCCTTGCCAGCTGGGCCCATCACAAAGGTTTTTTATTTGCACCGGTAGAGGTGTGCATGGTAGTTGTAGCGATAGTGGTCGCGACTGCTGGAAAGAATTGTTCTGTTAGAAAGCTTTGATGGTGTAATTTGGACAAGAAAATGATAAAAATTGAAGTCCTGATTATGGGCTTATGCTGCTACAGTGGCACTACCCAATGTTTTTATTAGATGTAACTGGTCCTGAGGTTTCTCTAGAATATGTTTTTGAAGTGTGCCCCAAAGGCGGAACATCCCTTCAAGTCTTACATGGCAAGGGAACATATAAAACAGAAAGCATTATGGTATTGCATGTTTTTCTCAAACAAGGTGTTCACCCGAGTTGTTTTGCCAGGATTATTCACTGTAGGGTCCAGGGACGTCTTGCATATTTGACACATGATCAAATAGAGAATTTGACTTGATATAGCATGCATGGAACATGCAGTGAAAGTGTGCACTGGTATGCTGTATACACAATCAATTTTTTCAGCAATTCTTTGGCAAGTGGATTGGCGCTTGCAACGAGATTGATGTTCAAGTACGGCGCTGTCTGAAACTCGAGGTAAGACTGTGCTTCATGACCCTTATTCGTAATCATCTCCTACCTTCTGTAACTTTGACATTGCGCTGACTGATTTGTACACAACATGAACATTTAATGGCAGGAACATTTAATTCCTCAACGCGGAATGATTGGGCGAAAGTGCTGCGCACATTAAAGACAATTCCCCGCGCATGCTGATGTTTCGAAATGCCGCACGAAATCCATGGGTTTCATTGGGGTCTGGTCTTCGACGTGGTACCGTGGTGTCTTGTGGGTGTTTTTGGCCGTCTCAAGCCCAACTATGGGTTTGATTCAAGATGAATTTATTATTGGCCCACGAATCACGTCATTTTTTCGTGAGTGGCGAGAACATTTTATTGTTGAAAATTAAACGTGAATCATAAATCAAACCATTCCTAAAATGAGTTAAGCAGAGTGGATCAAAGTCAAACTGAAAGAAAAACAAATCGATTCAAGATCGATGTGCTAAATCCCTACCCAAATTACATTCCTGTATGAATTAGACTGTTTGAGATACACATGTTCGATCAGACCCAGGCAACACAGCTAAAAGGTATTGACAGTTCTATAGGCAGGTAAATTGGATGGCAGGTGATCTATCCGTGGATGATCAATGAAACAATTCGCTCGGGGCACCAGCCGCGTGCGGCTCTGTATTCCAGACAGCCGAACAACCCACAGATCCGAGTTGAGTACCCGACCCCGGTCGTAATCAAGCACTCCGCCGCGTAAGTGGCGACACCTCTTGGTTGCGACTGCTAACAGTCAACTTTTATACATATCAGCAGGGTTCCGTCTAATTTACTGGGCCAGTTGCGGGCCTCTGGCTGTTTCGTGAACTCTCGGACCCCTTTAACGAGGGCCTATCCGGTATGTGGGGCCTGCTTGAGGGTTCACAGACATTGTGACCAGCCCAAACGCACTGGCTGGTTGAAATGTGTCTGAGGTGTGATGTGGAACGCTTGACAATACTGAAGTCGGCTTCGGATGTACGAAAATAAATTTTGACCGTATTGTGCAGACAAGTGCAAAGCCGTGTGAAGAGAGCAGATACGCGAATTGACGTCGTTCGCCCTTTTTGACGGTCAACGGAAGGAGATGCCGCAAATTAACACTGGTCACAATCATAAGCTATGTACTAGACTGGCACTCGGTCCGTCTTACATGCTGGCACTTGTTACGTGCCTTGCGGGTTGTACCCCACACTGCAAAAGGTGGCCAGACCATCGGTGCCCTGACGAGCTACTTTAGTCTGGTCAGCATTAGAAATATGGAGCAAGATTTTTCAATTACCGATAAATAACTCTGGGCGTACGAGACTTGCAGCGTTAGCATGCGTATTCGGAATCACTGATGTGGCTCTCATGACCACCAAGTTTACTTGCTTATTCCAAGCTTTTGTTGCAGCGCCTGCGAAAGCAGAAAGCCAATAACGAAGCGGCAGCAGTCAAGCACAAGCTTTTCCAGGAGCGCGTGAAGCCGCGACCGGACGCGCAGTGATGACGCTCACCCCGGCGGCCTCGGACGCGCCGTCAGTGCCATCTGGTGGCACGGGCGTGAACCGTTCCGTCGACGAGCGCGCGGTGCCCCGCATCGAGGACTCTGTTACGCCCGGCGAGCAGCCGCGCGACTTCCTGGAGAGATACTACGAGTGCCGCTACCTGCTGGACTGCCGGGAGGCTGGACACGACTACCGGCTGCTGTTCCACTCCAACGGCCTGATAGTGGTGATGCTGGCGCCGTCTCACCCGCTCACCACTACCGGCACAGATGTCACCGGCATCGACTTCCAGGTGTGTGTCCGCGGCAGTGTGAGCAGATGTGTGTTCCGTGCGCGTGCCCGTGCCCGTGCCCGTGTCTGTGGTGACCCCTCCTCCGGGTGCGTGCCGGATTTCCACGTCAGTGCCGTGGAAACACATGGTGAGAACAGGGTGAAATACTCGGCCATCCTGCGCGGATGCAAACTCAAGCACACGTGCGTTATCGCAAGCGCCCCAGACCCACGTGGCTTCTGTCGAACAACCGAAAATCATGATACGGCTCTCCGGCTGTCAGCTGGCACGGCATTAAGCCTGTGCCGTGGGATGCCCAAACCGTCGTCCCTGGACTTGGCGCTGATGCGTGTCAAAACAAACGGCTCGTCCTGTGCGATGGATGGCTGTCGCGCTTTGAGTGCAGGGAAGAGAGCCCCAGGCAGGTCGCTGGGCTGCCCGTAGGTTGTAATGGTATGAAACGGGCCTAGCGCGTGGTGCATCCCAACCAAGCTCCTGGGTGTCGCTGGTGTACCCAGTGGCGATGCAGCCTCAGTCAGATATTCCCTCTGAAATGATACCGTGATGTTAGGGCTTCCCTGAACGACACTTCAGCTCGCGTACCGCAGTTGCAGGTCGTTGATCAGGTGTTTATATGGCCGGCGTCGTTGTTGTGTCTTAATGACGCACCCAGCTGCTGAGGCTATACAGCGTCGCCAGCCTCTCACTCTGGCAGGATGGGCGGGCACCGCAGGGATTTCAACGCTGCACCTCAAGGTTGCCAGGCGTGCATGTCTGCCCATGACCTGACACCCACCAGATAGAAGTGCCTTGAAAATGTCGCCGGTTTGATCAGGGCGCAACCAGGGTCTTTGTAAGGGGGAGGGGGTACAAAGGGTCGACAAAAGGCCTATTGGGGGTGAAAGTCACCCCTCCGAAAAATCACTAGATTGGAGAAGAATGACTAGCATTTACACCACCACGAACTGGTGCAGAAATCGGAATCTGGTGGAACTGGCAGATGAAAGGTGGAATCTCTATGTTTGGTGTTGCTGTACCTGTTAATGTTTTTAGGGGACAGCATCAAAATTGTAAAGGTGGAATACACGTTCCAGTCTCATGTTTGAAGGGTGCGAATTGATTTGGAAATATTTCCGTACCATGTTTTCACGACGGTGGTTGTAGCGCGACGGGCGCCGCCTCCTTGTGCTACCTGCAGCGGCCAACGCCGTTCGCTTTTTTGCCGTTCGAAGGATTCTCGATACGGGTGGTAGTCCGTAATATGACCAGCCCCTCGGATCATTGGGCCTTCTAATCGGGCTCTTGAAATTTTCTCCCGAACGATGTAACGGGCCCATGGCTGGCAATGCGCGTGCGGGCCCACCGTCCGGTCCTGACTAACACAGGGCCCTTCCATTGCCTCAGTGTTAACTCCAATGAGTTATTATGTTTCCTTTTATTGTCAGAGAGCTCCGAGCAACGCAAGAGGCCCTCTGGTACTCGGGGCCCAGTCTATGTCCGTGTCCAGGCAATGTTTCCTTCACTGATTCAGAAACCCGTTGCCGACACAGGATCTATTAGGTACTACTGGCACTTGACTGGAACAGGGCCCGATTGGAAGGCCGAATGACCCGGGGGCTGGCTATATGCTACATTAAGGACCCCCGCGCGTGGGGGGGGGGAGTGTTTTGAACAGCGTTGTTGGGTCTTGATGGGTCTGATGCCTTGATGCCTCTGATGGCTCGGCGTTGTTGTAGGGCCTGACCAATGCAAATCGTGTGCTCGGCCTCGCCCCTGCGTGGGAAGTGGGCCCCCAGGGCTCAGACCTACAAGGGACCAACTATTCGGTGTTGTTGGTGTCTGGCCGAAATAAAGACCCGCATTGTCTCGGGGGTATCCGTTCGATGTGAGAAGTCCTCTGACCGACACCAACACACCGACACATTCGCTGACACCCACGTCGACCGACACAGCCCTCCGGGCGGGTATCCTTAACGCGACCTACAGCCGGCTCGGGGCCACTTACACTCAGGGTCCGTTGTTGGTCTCTGTGAGCCCGTGACCGACGAGGGGCCCCTCATTGTTTAAGGAACCTCGCGCAGTGCAAATCGCGGGCCCCGGCCTTGTTCCTGCTCGGGGAAATGGGCTCCCAGGGCTCAGGCCGACACGAAGCCTACTATTTGGCGCCGATAGTCTCTTCGAAATAGAGGCCCGTATTGTCCCAGGGTGTCCTCAGTCGGTGCAAGAGGCCGTCTGACTGACATTTGATGTCACGGCCCTCCAGACTGGGATTTCTAATGTGGTCTACAGCCAGCCCTCGGGGCCCTTCATCCTTCCAATGAGGCCCTTGATCGTCGGTCCCGAAGGGCCCATCAGGCCACGTTCGGGCCCCCTCGAACACCACCACTGACCGACTCGGGGCCCATGTCAACACAGGACCCCATATCAGGCACTCTGGGCATCCGGATGACAAGGGCTACTCATTGACTCAGGAGCCCCACCAACGTCATCGCGGCCTCCAGCATGGTCTGTAGGGAAATGGATCCTCAGGCCCAGACGGACACGAAGCCGACTTTTCTCTACTGTTGGTGTCTGGCTGACCTGTAGAACTACGGCGTAAGAGATATAGGCGGCTGGAGCGGAATAAGCATTAGATATGAGCAGAGAAGAAGTCTCTTGACAATATGTTTTGGATGTCGTGGTCGCCAAAGTAGAAAAGTTTACCTTTATTGTCTTCGTATGTAGTCTTCTTTCTATGTGGAATTTAGTTTTGCAGGGTGCGTGCTGTGACGTCATGCCATCGCGTGATGTTCCAGGTGACGGAGCACACGAACCGGCTGGAGAATCGCGTGCAGGGCAAGGGCAAGCGCGGCGCCCAGGTGGTGACTGCCGAGGCGCCGCTGTCCCGCGTCACGTGCGCGGACGGCGCCCAGTACGTGATCCCGGCCTGCGCGCGCGGCAAGCTGATCCAGCTGAACGAGAAGCTGCGCAGCCAGCCGCAGCTGCTGACGACCCACAGCGGCGGCGAGGGGTTCGTGGCCATCATTCTGCCGAAGCTGGGCGCCAGCAGCGGCCAGAAGGCGGGCACGGTGGACTGTGCCGAGTACGCGCGCCGCCGCGCGGCGTCGGCACCGGCGGCGGGTCAGGACAGCGCGGGGTCGGCGGCGTGTTCAGAACGAGATTGCTAGTGCTGCAGTGACCCATGTGAGGTCATACAGGCTGACGTGCGCTGCGTTCTCAGGTATCCGAGCCCTGTTGCATCTTGAAACTCCCAAGTATGAATGCGTAGCATGATTAATAATCTGTTGACTATCGATAGTTTGTCGATAGAGGTTTGAGAACTATAATATATCAATGTGAAAATGGGGAAGGCTGATGCAATTCTGTTGTCCAAAAGCTGTCAGCTGGGTCTTGCTTCATGTCCGAGTTCCAACAGGCCCAGAATAAGTGTACGAACACATTGAAAAACTGAACGTATGGGATCACTTTTGGCAAGCTCATCGGCTGAAAATTATGTGGTTTAGACGGGCGCAGATCTCTTTTGAAGGGAAAGTTCCACATTTAAAGAAATTGAAGTAGGCATCAGATATGATAAAATGAACTCACTATTGGCATGCTGTTAAACGGAAAAGGGTGTTCTAGTCAACATAATTTATCTAAATTAGCCCGCTTATTATTGGTTTACGTTTAAATGCAAAAGTATATTTTAGCCAACATAATCTCTGCTCAGGGAATATGCCCCTTAAATCATCGTGTGATTGCGTCATGGTACCTTGCGCAACGTTGATTGAAAGTCAATGGACGGCCGTTATATCCAGTGAATCGTGCTCATGAACGCCAGATATGAACAACTCGAGTTTTTTTATTGCATTTGATCACCGCATGGCCAATGGAATGGCAGTACTTGAATGGGATTGTTGTGGCGTCATGGGTACCTTGTTGAACTCGAAATAGTCTGCACACTTACGCGGGCGCGTAGTTCAGAAACGAGAAGGGTTTAGGTGTTGAGAAAGACGGGCTGTAAACAGCCTGAATGATCCCCAAGATGGCTGTTTCGGTTCAAAAGCCCATAGAAATGTGGACCCCCCCCCCCCCCCCCCCAACAAAAGGTGTCGATTTTGACGTGCCAGTCATCGCTAGTCATATTGACGTTGGATTGCGTCTGTTTGTCGAGGATGGTTCCCTCCGCTCCCGATGCTTCTTGTTTGATTGGCCTCGCTGTCGATGGACAGATTAAATATGGTGTTAGAACTGGAAAAGGGGAGGTTTTTACCTTTAACAAGACACCGTACTTTTTCCGTGCAACGGACTCCCTTGATAAGAACACTAGAGCACAATATTATTCCCGGTCAAGTGTTGAAGAGTCATTTCGTCCATCCGCGGGTTGTTATCCATTCTGGCGACCCTGGGTGTGATCCCCTGGCCGATCCTTAGGCCCTTAGGATGTATATATATATATATATATATATATATATATATATATATATATATATATATCACATTGGTCCCCTCCCTGACGCTGGAGGTCTTCTGACCTGCGTAGTTGCGCCCCGGATCGATACAGGAACTCTCATTGAGGCAAGAAGATCCCCGATCGCCGCAGGTGGTCCAGTAATTACCGCGTAGACCCCAGCCCGACCTGACGGGCCCGTGGTTAGCGCTGGGTCGAAGGGCCCACCGGTCGGTCCGGAGCCCCAGACATACACATGGCTCTTCCATATCATCAAGGTGAACTCTCGTCATAAGTTAGCAGGTTTCTTTTCGTTGTCAGCGGGCCTGTACCAACGCTCGGCGCCCCTTTTTGACAGAAGACACTGTTAGAAGTTGTGGGTCCCTGACAGACGCCGGAGCCTCGTATCGTTGCTGAAGTCACATTTGTCACACATCAAGTCACATCGCAAGTCACATTCGAAGTCACAGCCCTGTGGACGGAGGTTGCCCTTATGGTGACCTACGGCCAGTCCTTACAGTAAAATATAATGCGGTCATAATATAATAATGCAAAAATAAAATAATACAAAAAATAGATGCATTGCCAGTCAAAAAAGTTTTAGTTTTTCCAATGTCTAGGCTGCCAAGGTATGGGGCGCGTTCGGCCGTCAGGTAATCTCGGAAAATTATCCGGAATGTTGGGAAATTTTCCGGAGTGGCGTTCGGCGCCGCCGCCATGGAAAATTATCCCAGATACTTTTCCGTAGCGAGGGAGAATCGCAAGGCGGAGAATCTGTTTTTGTTATACATAGCAATGACCGTTGGCTGTGGATGGCGCATGGTAGACTAATCTGGGGCACAATTTCCGGACCGGCTCAGTAAAAGTGGATTTAGACTTACGGCAGAACTAATGTCGCGGTAACGTCTGGCCTATTTTAGTTATAGAGTGAATACATGGGATGGACATATATATATATATATATATATATATATATATATATATATATATATATATATATATGTATAGCATGTAAGAAAAACACGCATCGATAGCAAATGGGCCGCCTCCGGCGACATTTTTGTGGGGGGCCCTTTGTCAACTATGCGTCCTTGCCAACTGTCTGGCTGCGCCCCAGCCTCCGCTACGATCCGCAAAGAAGAAATGGCCGCTTGGAGTTCACACAAAGTGAATGGCAGAATGCACGTGGAAAAATTTACACGGATTGTCTCAGCACGAGCTGGGACGTGAAACCGTATGCTTTCATTCCGCATCCGGCAGCGCTCTTCTAGTGCCCGACCGACTGCATTGGCCACGTCGTCGGCCGCACATCTTGCCCACGCACGCACGACAATGGCAGCAGGCTGGCAGGAAAATGGCCGGAAATGCGTGAAATTTGTGACCACCGTTGCGATGGCGGGGAAAAGCCATCCATTTTCTTAACCTATTCCCCTAGGAGGGTGGTGCGTCTTGACTTCGCTGTCACTTTGCGGAGGGCAGTCAGATTAGACAGAGTACTACCGCGGTCAAAATTCCTAAAGGCACGTCGTGCACGAATCACAGTCCGACATGCCTCGGTCCATCATGGGAATTGGGAGCGGCACGGCGCCCCAGTCGTTTCTGGAATGCATCCATAAGCGGCGTTTAAAAGCAGACAAGACGTCTGCAGATAAGGGCTCTGGCTGGGAATAGTCTGGTCGAAATTTAAACTCACACCTGTCGACTTTTCTGAAGTCGATCTTTCCGCTGCCCGTTGTGGACGCAAAGTTTTCCTCGGCTATTACGGTAGTTGAAAAGGTGCCGAACTCCACCGGCACACCCCGATCGGTCTCGCTTGTGCGTCTCACCGCCGGCCAGAACGGGAACCAGCGCAGTATCGGTACCCTTCCTGGTCAAACGGCTGAACCACCCGTCCGCACAACCCTCCTAAATCGTCTAAAACATACGAGCTCACATCCACCACTTAGAACGTGTTATCCGTTACTCAACACATCACAAGGGCGTAAAAAAGCAAGCATCCTGTCCAGCACTAATACATCGCCGATGTACACGAGACGGCCTGCAACAACGTCCAATCGGTATTCACGAATAAACAAGAGCATCTAGCAAACGCACCGAGACCGATATATGATGCGCAAAGGAAGCGGTGAGCACGAAGAATGAGTGGGTCTCTGCTTGCGGCTTGTGATACCCTCGAAGAAGATGTACGATCAGTTGGTGTACACTAATGAAGCATGTTCATTTGTAAACGAGCCGAGGCGCGGCGCCAGCTCCCTAAAGTAAGCAGAATAAAATCCAGCCTTTGTACAGACGCCGTCTTAAAACACCCGACGAAAAATGGCAATACACGTCCAGTCTAGTCTGCTGAGTTCTGCCCGACCCCACAGATTAATCTCTGCCATGACAATCACGCCGTCAGTCCGCCAACGGGAAGACTCTCGCGTCCCCCTCGCCCGGACACGTCCACAAGGTCGCGCGGCAAAACAATATCAAACCCAACACGCCACTGCGGAACAACCACGAACATCATGGGAACGACTGGTAAAACATCGCGGAGGCGGCGCGGTATCACAGCTGCTGCTAGCGGGCACGGCCCGGCTAAAAGAAAGGCGAGCGCGTTACCCCCGGCGGCTGGAACGGCTGGCGCAGCGACGAGAGCTGCGGGTAGCCGGGCGGGTAGCCGCCGGCGGCGGCGCCCATCAGACCCATCATGGCGGCGCCGGCCTGGTGGTGCAGCAGCAGTTCACCCTGTTGCCGGTAGTACTGCTGGTAGACGGCGTCCGAAGCCAGCGGGTGCGCGCGTGCGCCGAACGGCGGCGTCAGCAGCTGCGGCTGAGCGACCGGCGAGCCGCCGCCGCGCGCCGGCCTGCCGCCGGCCGCTGGCAGGTTCTGGTGCGCGGGCTGCGGCGAGCGCGCCTGACCCAGCAGGTACGGGTAGCCGGCGCCGCCCAGTGCGTGCGGCTGTAAGCCGGAGGCCAGCCCGAGCGCGCCATAGCCAGCGCCGGCCATAAGACCGCTCAGGTGGAGCCCACCGCCGGCCGCGGCGCTGGTGGCCGGCGGGCCGTCCTGCCTGTTGACCACGCCCTGCGGCTGCTGCTGGTGCTGGTGCTGCTGCTGCTCCTGCGGCGCAGCCTGCTGCTGCTGCTGCTGTTGGAATGCTTTCATGGATTGCTGGTGCTGGTGATAGAGCTGCATGTGCGGACTAGCCATCTGCTTGTAGTACGACACTGAGTTGGCGCCCCAAGGCATCTGTGAACTGGAAGGCATAGACGTGGATATGGAATCTTGCATTTCTGATTGTTCAACACTCAGTTGTTGCTGCTGTTGCTGCTGTCGTTCTTGTTGCTGCTGCTGTTGTTGCTGCTGTTGCTGTTGTTGTTGCTGCTGTTGTTGCTGTTGATGCTGTTGCATCTGCTGCTGCAACTGCTGCTGCATCTGATGTTGCTGTTGCTGTTGCCGTTCTTGTTGCTGCTGCTGATGTTGCTGCATTTGCTGCTGCTGTAACTGTTGTTGCTGCATCATCATCATCTGCTGCTGCTGCTGATGCTGCCGCTGCTGCTGCTGCTGCTGCTGGTGCTGCTGTTGCTGCTGTTGTTGTTGCTGTTGCTGCTGCTGTTGCTGCTGTTGATGTTGCTGTTGCCGCTGCTGCTGTTGCTGCTGCTGCTCCTTCTCGTTCTGCTGCTGCTCTACAGCTAACTTGATCTTCTGTTTCTGCTCGATCAATTTGACCTGTTGCTCGAGCTGCCGAATCTTCTGCTGCTGCAGCAGCTGCTGGGCCGACTGTTGCTGTTGCTGATCGCCGTTGGTCGGGGTCTTTCCACGGGCTTGTTGCGTCGGCAGGCGGGTCACCAGCTGCGACAGGTGCGCTAGGTTACCCAGCAGAGAACCGGCCGTCGCAGGCTGCGCCACCGCCTGCGGGGCCGACTGTGCCACCACCTGCGGGACCGGCTGTGCCACCGCCTGCGGGGCTGATTGCGCCACCGCCTGCGGCGCCGATTGTGCCACCGCCTGCGGGGCTGATTGTGCCACCGCCTGCGGCGCCGGCTCGCTAGCCACCTGCTGGGGCGGGGGTGGCGCTGGCCCCGTCTGTGCACGTTTCTTCGGCGTGCAGCCGGCTCTGTCGTCACTGAGCCGAGCTTCGGCGGACGGATCAGCACCCGGCGCCAGGCTGGCTGCCGCTGTGTCTGCGACGGCCGCGGGCAGTGTCCGGAACGACGGGCCGGACACGGCGTGGTCCGGCCGAGCCGAGCCAGACTCGGGCGCCGACGCAGCGTCGACGGGCGCGCGCAGCACCGTCCGTGCGGCGCTGGCCTGATCGGCAGCTGTCGATGGCGGCTCAGCGCCGGTTCCCACCCCGGCCGGTCCCGAACTGGAGGCGGCGGGCGTCGGGCCGGCCAGAGACGCCGACAAGCGGCTCGGGCTGGCCACAGCCGGGACTGCGCGGCCCGGGCTGGGCAGCGCCGAGTCCGCCCGGCCAGGCGGCGACACCAGCGGCTCGGACGGCCGGGCGGCTGCAGGCGGGCAGACCAGCGGGCTCACGGGCGCGCGCGCCGGACTGCCCTTGAGCGAGGCCGGCGACGGCACGCTGGCCACCGAGCCGGGCCGGCCGCGCGGCGACTTGTCCGGGCTGGCCGTCTTGGCCGTCACATCCTGATAGAAGCCGGGCTTGGTGTCGCAGGCCGGCCTGCTGGCGTCGGCACCGCCAGGTGGCTGCTGGGGCGAGAACGCTGGCGAGCGCTGCACGGCGTCGGCCGGCGAGACGATGCCGCCGCCGGGCGTCATCGGCGACTTCTCGCTCTCAGAGCTCGTCAGATAAAACGGCGAGCGGCCGTCGGACGACTCCAGTCGCTGCGCCTCGCGCGCCTTAACCTGCAGCCGCGCCTTCTCCAGCTCTTCGTCGTCATACTCGTAGGGGTCTACCTCGGGCTGCAGCGCGTGCGTCGGTGACGACGGTGCTCGTTTCCAGCGCGGCCGCGCCGGAGATACCGGACCGGCCGGCGGCGGCGGCGGCTGCGCTGGAGCAGGGACTGGCGCTCTCTTCGCAGCCACCTCATCCAGCTGCTTCGCCTCCACCTGCGACGGCCGCGACGAGCGAGGCTCTTCGCGCGGCGGAGGCCACTTGGCGCGGCGCAGCTGAGCCGGCGGCGGCGCTGGCTCCGCCGCCTTCTGCGAGCTGAACGCATGGAACCAGGCGCTCAGGTTAGGCGTGGCCGTTTTGCGGAGCACGGGCAGCTCTCGGCCCTCGGTCGGCTCGGCTATCAGCCGGAGCGGCTCGTCAGCCTCCTCAGCGCGGCACCCGGCCACCGGCGGCTCGGCCTTCAGCCGACGAACCACCATCTCCTCCCAAGCCTCCTCGCCCGTGCGCTCGCTGCCGCCACCGCCCAGCACCTTGCCCATGGTCAGGCCGGACCTGTTGGCCAACAGCGTGGTGCCGCTCCCGCGCGACTCACGCACGCGCGAAATCAGCTCGCCCAGCTTGGCGCTCTCCTCCTTGGAGATGCACCGGCTGCTGAAGAGCGGCCGCGGTCGGCCGACGCGCGGCTCGAGCGCCGAGCGGGCCGGCTCGCGCGGCGGCCCCACCTTCTGGGCGGTCGGCTCGGGAGCCAGGTCCGGCCACGAACCGCTGTCCTCGCTGTCCGAGCCCGGAGCGGGCGGTCCGCCGGCGGCGGCCGCCTCTGACACGCCGAGAGGGCACGGTTTCTCCTGACGCTGGACCGCCTCCTGAGGTAAATGGTCATTGTCATCACGCACTTGTACAGCGGAATGCCACACAAACATTACTGCGAACAATCAAATGTCAGCTGGGGACATCCACACACTTCCAACTTAGACGAGCTGGACACCGGAAGACAGGCGCGACAGATGTTCGCTGTCGACTCCACACCAGATGTAATGGAGTTTAAAAACGGGGCGGTACTTGATCTACAACTGCGACGAAACCCATTCCGAGCAATCTGGTTCAGTCAATCTGTCAGGAAAAGTGAGGCGTGGTAGAAACGACCTTTACAAGATTCAGCCAGGCTAGAAACTGGTCTATCCGCATCGCGTCATCGATGCGCGATGGCATAGAAAATATCCTCCCCACAAAAAAACAACAAAAAACGGGATGGCCAAACCGCCATATAATATGGCATGAGTTGTGTTTAACTGGACTTCGTCGTAAGACTTTCAGAACATGTTAGCAAACCACAAAGATAGCAGTAAGTAGTTAAATACGATAGCAATTCCGTCAAAGCATGAAATATGACCACTACAACTCATGATTGGCGTCACCACCTATTGTAAAGCGGAAACCTCCAAAACACTCCCTAGACAAACAACATCATAGATTCCTTCCGATCACAAGCGGCCGTCACACACCGCCATTTGAGACCCACTGACCATTCCAGCATTCGAACACTCGCGATGCGAAAAAAGTGGAGAGGGGGTGGTATTTCCAGCTGCCCGCACTTACCGCCCTTATGTTGGAAACATCGGCCGACGCATCGTCCAGACGCTCTTGTTCGCGTTTCTCGCGCTCGCGTCTTTTCCGCTTTTTCTTTTTGCTGTTCCTCTTCTCCTTGTTCACTCGGGACCGCTTCTGGCGCCTGCTCCTGCGCTCACGCCGCTCGGTCGGCCCAGCCTTCGAGTCACTGCTCTCCGGCGCCGCGTCGGCGTCGGAGGTCGGCCGCCCGGCCTCCGCGCCTGCCGCCGCCTCCGCCGCCAGCTTCCGCCGGCGCATCTTAGCCGCGAAGATACGGCCCTGCGCGATGGCCTTCTTGGGCGAGCCGGTGTCGCTGTCGTCGTCCTCGTCGGAGAACTGGAGCGCCGGCGGGGTGTTGGGTTGGTGCACCGGCCGCCGCACTGCCAGCTCGTCCGGCTCCTCCCGGAACGTGTACGCGTCGGCCTCGGACGCGACGTCCGCTGACAACGCCGGCGGCGGCGGCGGCGGTGGTGGTGGTGGCGGTGGCGGCGGCTGCGGTGGCGGGGGCGGCGGCTGGGGACGCTGGCGGGGCGGCTGTCGTTGCAACTGCCGGCGGCGTCCGCGCGCGGCCGGCGCCGTAGGGGGGAGAGGAGTGGTGGCGCCGGCGGCGGTGATGGTGCTGGTACTGGTGACGACCGTGCTAGTGGTGGAGCTGGTGATGCTGCTGCTGCTGCTGGTGGTGGTGGTGTTGGTGACGGCAGCGGTTAGCTCCGAGGACGCCGTACGCAGTAGATCATCAAACAGCCGTTCCGTGTCCTCGCGCGTCGGCGGCTTGGCAGCCGGCGAAGCCAGCAGCTCGTCGTCACTGTAGTCGATAAAGGGCGCCACCTTCTTGCGACCGTGCCCGGCCGTTGCCTCCGGGCCAGACCGGCGACCACGACGCTTGGTGGTGCCGCCGACAGCTGGCCGCGGTGTGGCGCGGCGCGCCACCACCGGCACTTGCGACACGTCAATGAAGATCTCCTCCTCGTCCTCTTCCGTGTCCAGGTACTTGCGCACCGCCTTGTGGAAGGCACCCTCGATGTTCACCACCATCCCAGTGTACTCTGGAAGAGAGACGACATGGACTGCTGACGAACGCACCAGGCAGTACAAAGTGACAGTGCTACAGGCTGGTAAGTCTTCAGCAGCAAATGACATCACGGATTCTCCATTCCAGCAACAAACCAACAAATCTATCACACCCCATTCATCACAGTTCGGCGGGCGATCCAACTGAGCCAAGGTCGATAACACCCTGCAACCTCACCATTCTCCAGGCCGTTGTACAGCTTGCAGTTGTCGACGATGAGCTTGAAGTCTGCCTCGAACTGCTGCCGGCTGACATAGACGCCCGCGTCCAGCCGGCTCTCCAGCTTGTTGAGGTCCATGGGCCGCCGAATGACGGCGTAGTAGTTGGGCGCGTACTCCTCCTCCACGGGGTCGAGGAAGGGCCAGGCCTCCTCGTGCGCCTTCACCGCCTCCAGCACCTTGTACATCCCCACGCACAGCTCCTCGTCCGTCTGTAGCACGCTGCAGCACCGGGATGAGAGCGGTCGGCGACAGGCAAGCACGGTACTGCGCAGGTGGCGCCAGACCGATGGGCCCCATCAGTGTGATGGGCTTCCACACGGTGCGGACGTCTCGTTCCCCTTTGATTGTGCAGGTGCAAGAATGATTTAGAGTTCGAGATCAGGAGGAACGACCGCGGACATGACTGAGGGCTTCCCCCTCGTGTTCACCGTTTGCCGATTCACAATGGACAAGTTTTTAAGAGTGTTTTATTTTGAGCTGCATCCAGAGAAGAATGTCAAAGAGAATGTGTTGCTCACATTCGTAATGTTTGTTTCTGCCAGAGTACTCACAAAAAATGATCCGATTTCATGAAAGTCATCTAGCGTCCGTTAGCCCTATGCATCACGTGATCACGCCGATTCCGGCCCCCAAACATTAAGCTAGCTATGGAAGTGTTATATGACGATAAGGTACATTAAGTGGCCCCCCGTATGGCATAGCAGACCACGGCGATTTCCTGAGAGCGACACAAAGATATGAGTGTGGAATCCAAACAGAATACGTTTGAGCAGTTTTCTGTGCCCCATTCATTCTGTGCATGCGCGTTTTGAAAAATGTTGACGCATAATCTGACATTTCGCCAGTTGCACGTTGCTTGTAACGCCATACAGAGCAGCGAACCGAACAAACTGAAAGGCCAAGGTCTGCATGCATGGTCGTCGAGCTAAGTTGAGTTAAGTTGAGCTAAGTTGTTCTATATGCTACTGCGATGTCTAGCGTTAGTAACCCAGGACCACGTAGGAAGACTAGCACTCTCCGTCCCTGTAGCTTAGTTGGTTGGAGCCCCAGCCCCCCGATCCAACCACCCGTGGTGGGAGTGGGTTCGGATCGCTTTAGGCGCTCGCTATTTCTGTCGACAGACATAGTCTGCGGTCGAAGGTTGCTTTCGTGCTGAATAAAGGTCAGGTGACGTCAGAGGGCAGGACGGACCGTGCGGACCATTGCGGCACGTTAAACTTTCGTCACCAAATTCTGCCGTTGATCTGGAATTCCCCGACCGGATGCCAGCGCCCAGGGATCAAAACAAGCACTGCCTGGCGTCAGCTCTGAACCCAAGAATTCATCCATTCAATAGTTCGGACAAGAACTTAACAGAAAAAAATCAAACAGCGCAAACGGCCGGACGTAAGACGTTACGCAATGACAGTTAACATTCTCCACTAAACGATAAACGCCCATGCCAGCTGATATCGCGGTGCCAGACGGACGCACGCCGCGAGCTGTGCGCGGCGCCTGTGGCGCCACATAGCCTCAGCGGCCGAGTGCGTCGCAAATCTCTGATGGCGCCCACGGGAGTGTCGACGGCACCCGGAGAGTCCCACTCACATAGCCGAGCTGCGGATCTTGCTGGTGGAGCCAACGGCGGCCGGCGCCGTCTTCCGCGCCTCGAGGGGCTCGTCGACGGTGGCGGCGCTGGTGCGGCGGCTGGCCGGGGCGCGCGGGCCGGCGCCGGTCGCGCGCCGCCGCCCGCCCGACGGCGTGTACTCCTCGTCCAGGGCGCTGGCGGCCTTGTGCGGCCGGCTGGCCAGGCGCGCGGCCGCCGGCGGCGGCGGCTTGGTCGCTGGCGGGTCATCGCTGCCGTGGGCGGCGCCGGCGGCGGGCGACGGGGGCGACCGCACGGAGTCGTCAGTAGGCGACGGGGGCGACCGCACGGAGTCCCCGGCGGGCGCGGGCGTCACCGCGCAGCCTCGTCCGGCCGGGAGGGCCGGCTCTGGCGGGACCGGCTCCGGCGACGCGGTACGACTGCGGGCCCAGCGGCGGGACCGGCCGCGCCTGCCCGTCCTGTTGCTCAGCTCCTGCGACTGGATCAGGGCGATAGCCCGCTGGATGAAGCTGAAACAGGCCAAAACACCGTCAATGAGCGGATCTCTGGCATTAGATGGAGGCATGTGATGGCAGGAAAATGACGTAATGGATGCACCTGATCGATGACGCTGTGCAGGAGTGAGATGGTGGGATCAGTCAGTGGACAGTGGCGGGGTACTTCGTCTCCATATATCCCGAAACAATACGCTGATAGCGTGAGATAATCAGCCCATGAAAAACCTACATCTTAATCTCAACATCCCGCCAGCGATTTAGCGGACCACCGCAAAAGGCCATCAGCAAGCCTCAGCATGCCACGAAGCGACCGTGTCCAATCACTGCAATACAAGCGGCCTGTCTTGCCGCGACCCTGTCCGGTAAAAATACCGCGGGTGACATCATCCGTTCAACTGTACTGGAAATAATTAGGCGAAGTGTTCCAAGTAGCAAGCGGCAAGCTCTGCACTTCGCTAGCGCTCGAGCTCGAGGTCACCCTATCCGGGCATTAAGAGTAAATTCACACAGAAGGGATGAATGCAATCCGCAGATCACATCCGTCGCTACTTACGCATCTTCTTTGGCCTGCGCAGTTCGACCGAGCCCTCCTTTCAGCCGTCGCTTTTTTCTCTGAGTGGTGTGCTCCTCCGCCTTCGTCCCGCCTGTTCGCTTCCGTCGCTCGGTCGCGCTGGTGCCCTCCGGAGGGTCGGACGGGATGGGCCCGGTCACCGTCGAAGCACACTGTGCAGCCTGGCCCTTCCTGCCGGGCCGAGCGGCCGTTCTCGCGGACACAGGCGGGGTCGAAGTCACCACGGACTCGTCCGGCAGATGTGGCCGCGTGTTGGATGGGGCGGGCGACAGCACGTCGGAGCCAGCCTCTGGTGGCTGTGTGGCTGATCGGCCACGCTTTTTGCTGGCTGAGGGAGCGGGAGGACTTGAGGGAGGACGTGGTACCTTTCGGGCTGGTCGTTCACGTGTTTTACTGGAAGAGGCAGAGGGCGAAGTAGATGGAGAACACGGACCCTTTCTGGTTGGTCGTCCACGCGCTTTACTCACAGACGCAGCGGACGCGACAGGGGGAGAATGTGACGCCTTTTTGTCAGCGCGTCCACGCGTTTGACCGGCGGAGACAGCAGGTGAGACAATGGGAGAATGCGACACCTTTCTGGTTGGTCGCTCCCGAGTCTTGCTTGCAGAGACGGCGGGGGAGGCGGAGGGGTGTAATGCGTTTACCCTGTTACGATCGCACGCCCTTCTCGCAGACGCCGCTGGAGAAGGCGAACGAGAACGCGCCGGTCTCCCTCCTCGTTTGAGTTCCGTTTTGCCTGCCACGGCAGCTGGCGAGACAGAGGGAGACCGCGACGCCGTCCTGGTTTTGCGGTGGCGCGTGTTTGCTGTCGCGCCGGCCGGCGTCGCCGCTGTTACTGGGGAGAGCTCGCTGGCGGGGCGTCGGCGCGCCCTGCGCACCGGCTCGGCCGAGGCGGCCGCGGGGGGCACCGGCTCGCCGGCGGCACTCCGGTCAAGCTTCGCCGATAGCGGCGAGGGGGAGACATCGAACGGAGCCGTCCTTTGAGCCGCATCAGAGGATTTTCCTGACGACGTAGACAGCGGGACGCACATCGGCTTCTCTCCCTTCTGCGTCTCCCCACGGGCCGTTTTCCCAGCGGCGAGAGTTGGGCAGGGAGCGGGGTCGTCGCATTTCAGGTGGCGGGCCAGCCTCCGTCGTGGTCCCATTGTCACCTGGTGACGTTCTGCAAAACAAAGGCATGATTCAAAAGGGTTGAATGGCAACGTTTCCTTGTGTTCCTACATGATGGCAGCAGGACATCCAATTGATGCATTCTACACGAACAAACAAACAATAGGACATTCTTTGATAAGGTGTGCCACGAACCTAGTTATAAAGTCGGGCACAAATAAAAAGGTAGCCCCTGCAGCTCACAAATGATAAGCCAGGCACAGTACTTACGTCTTGGGGAATTCAATGGATACACATAACTATGAAGTAGACAGATACTGGTATTTAACTCAGCTCATGACGAATCCTTGTGGAGAAATACTGCAGCGGATAAATTTCGCCACAAATGAGCGGCAAGTGTATGTGAGTTTTCTTCGCTAAGCGACGGAGATGACTCATGGAAAACGATCGCGAAGACCTGCTGCGTTCCATGGACGACACACGTTTGCATCATTTCGGGATGATGCAAACGTCTGGGGGAATTCAATGGATACCAGAACTATTAAGTAGACAGATATCGGTATTTAACTCAGCTCATGATGAATCCTTGTGGAGAAATACTGCAGCGGATTAATTTCGCCAAAAATGAACTCAAGTGCATGTGAGTTTTCTTCGCTAAGCGACGGAGATGACCCCTGGAAAACGATTGCGAAAACCTGCTGTGTTCTATGGACGACACATGTTTGCATCATCTGGGGATGCATTCGACTCATTCATCGGGCCTCCTGGCCGATCCGATCTCTGGTAGGTGGGATGCTCGACAGGAACCGCGTAGTGCGCTGACTATCAGGGACGTACAAGGGTCATGGGAAATACACCTCATCTGTAAGCCAGCTTTTCATGCAGCAACACGAGGTAAATCACTTACAACTTTAGACGGAAATCGACCGGTGACCGCCCGCATCTCCCCCCTCCCCCCCCCCCCTCCTTCCCCGCCCTCTTGATACACGTGTGTGCGCTGGGACGTTTTTGTTGTAAGAGCTCCATTTTATCTGCTTCAAGAAGCGTTCGTAAGCCCATGGGACTAGCGTGAATTCGAACCCAAGACAAACACTGCCACAACGCTTAACGATTTTCCGCTATGTACTCACGCGACGAAGCTGATGAGACACGCCAAACCAGTGTAAGGAATGACCCGGAAGCATCATTTGTGGCACTCGGATGAAATAAGGCCACAATCTGCTTACGAAGACGAAATCAGAGGCTTTCCAGCTGTCACATGTTGATGTCCAGATTTTCACGGTGATTAGTGTCGCTACGCACTTACAGTTTCAAGAAAACCATACTTGTAACACTGCAAATACCGAGCTCCCTTATTTCGCCGCTACCACTTGTCAATACTGCTATATATTTCTGTGTTATCACACTCTACAGTGACTTCCAAACCCATACTCCGCAAGACACTGGAAGTGCCGTTTTCCTCTAGCAGTGGATTTCGCTCTCACAAAAGCTGCTCTTCATGGGTCGTTTCGCTACATCCTTTGCAATTTGTCTCGCTCTACACGTGTGGTTTCGCCAGCACCCCCTAACGCAAGGCGTTTAGGCGATACAATTGATCGTCGCTGTGGACCACCTTTTTCGCCACAACGAATAAATGCACTTCATATTAATGGTGCTTGCCGGACGCCGGCAATACACGGCACGTGCAGGTTCGTCGTTTTACTTGGAATGTTCACCGGTGGGGACTGAACGATTGACCGGTGACATTTTTACGACGCAAGACTGTGAAATTGCGACCCTTTAGGTAATATGAACGTTTAGCCGGGACAAAACACAGAATGACGAAGAAATGGGTGGTAAGACCAGGCAATAAATCGGTGCATGCGGTGATGTTTATTTCGCCACGACTCTGGCTCCAGTTTCGGAAGTGTTGCATACGGCCCCGTTCCTCGCGATACCGACGTTCCTGGCTTGACCAACGATTACTGGCGCACCATGCGTCGCACAAACTCGTGTTGAACAAATTCATTGCGGATGGTACTTTGGTCGTCCCTTACGTACGTCCTTTGAAATTGTATTTGCGCCTCTGCCCACTCTGTCGACCGATTTATGGTGGAAAACATGAAAAACTGTAAAAACCAGAAAACTCCATCTTGGACGATTCTGTGCACATGACACGCGGCACGCGCGCCAGAGAATCTGGCACCACGCGATTCCCCATTCAATTCCCTACCGATGCGTGCCAATTTCTGGTCGCTACGGCTGGTTACCGAGATATGGCCACGGTTTCAAACGGCTGGCCGTCAGTTTTGTCATCGTAATTTTTTTCACATTTTCGGACTGCCCGTACAACACCGATGGGCTTAGAACGGTCGTTGTTGCATCTCGTCAGCCCGTAAGCCAGGGAGCATGGAGAAGGAAACCCGCCTCCGGATATGTCATTACTTTACGATCGAGCAGAGAACAAACGTGGATGAATACCATGGCAATTCCCTTTCGAGGATAACCTTCCTATGCTTGGTTGGATAACCCGCCTTCCTTTAATGCCAGGTAAATAAGCGGATAAGGGTAAAGTCAATTAAAACCTGGGGCAAACACCCCCAAGCAAAAAAAGTTGAGCACGCGTTCACTCGGTCAGGGCCGTAAACCATCAAAAGCCGCCTTCACGATACGTGAGAAACTTGTCATTTGACTGCAGTAAAGCAGTGAGGCTGGCAACCAGTCCCGGCCCGCTCACATCCTTGTGGTTGAGGCCAGTTAATACACTTACTGAGCGGATCATGCTAGTAATTTCAAAACATGACGACATAAGCAGATGAATGCAGTGCTAATTCAAACCTAAGACAAACGTTCACACAGGGTACACAGATGCCTTGCTCCATCGTCATCAAAGCCGATGACGACTGAAGATGAGCAGTGGCCAAATCCCGGCAGGTCGGGGGATGCCGTGCCTTGGCTTTGCCATAGTACGGGCTTTCCCAGGCTTGATAAAGGGCGGTAATGCCACTGGTGCCGAGACTTCAATGCGGCGCGGGCGCTAGCCGCGGGGCGTAACGCCGCGGGGCGGACGGAACATCGGAAATCCTCGCATAGATAATGTACGGACTGTTAGCAGGAGGTGTATACGACCGGCGAGCCGATTACGTACATTTACTGGTGATTATGACGATGTGCTTTGCAAGCCTAAGCTAAGCGTTAGGTGAAATACAAAAACCCGAGAAGTAAAAACGTACACACTGCAATTATAAGAGATAGGACGGCCGCAACAACATGCTCCCTTCGCATCGATAATGGGCTGTTCGCGGCGGGTCCATGCGACTAACGAGTCAATAGCGTACGATATGACACTGACTATGACGATGTGCTTAAAAAGGTTATGCGGTCAACAACTGCACTAAAATCGGGGGGAAACCGAGAGCTCTTGCGCGAGAAGTGCTGCGGGGATGGCCGGACGGGATACCGGACTGCTTTCGTACCGACAACAAACAAGCTGTTGAGGGTAGGCGCGTGCAAACAAGGAGCCCAAGGCGTACAACTTAATGGGGAAAATAACGACGTGCTAATAACAGGTTTATGTTCCTATCGGTTAAAATGCAATGAGCGTGAAAAGCGAAAACGCGCACACGTGGCCTGTTGGAGGTAGGCAGCCTGAACATCAGGTCACCCCTTCTTATCAGTAAGAAGCAGATGATTACTGATGGGTGCCTATATCTGCGAACCGATCAGGTGAAACGAAATGACAAGTATGAGCATGTGGTGTGCGAGCTTACATGCAGCAAAGACGTTAGAATTCAATAAGCGTGGGAAGTGAGTACGACCACGCAGGGGAACACGGGTGCTAGGGAGGGGATGGGCACCGAACTTTCTAAGAGTTACCATTGACCCCATGGGTGCGGACTGGAAAGGAACAACCAAAATGACTGTACCCCCTCCCCCCAGCTCAGGACATCCGTTGCTCCTGCGGGAGCCGGGTAGCATCCTGCGCTGAGCGCTGATCGCACATCTGTGTTTTTTATCAGGTTGCGCAGCACAGTGTTACGGGGAACTAACTTAAACGAGGACAGGTCATGTTTTAATGAGAGGCACTCTTCTTGCCACGAAAGGCTGAAACCACAGCCATCCATTAACCAGGTTCACACAGGCGCGGATGCTGCCCATGATGCTTCGTATACGTGACAGTTTGTCCACGTCAGCGCGGCTTATGAGGGGTCATGGCCAAACACTACGATAAGCTGTGGGATAAAATAATGTTTGAGTGTATTGTTACTCGAATGAAACACACATAGATTCATCAGTTGTACAGTTAATGTTGTCACGGCTAAAAAGAAAGGCATCATAGATACATGCCGTTCTCTGCACCCAAATTTGGATATCCATAATTCTCACCGCATGCCACTTTGACGTTAAGCATAGCAACGCTCATACACGCCTCAAGAACGCAACATGGCTCGACACCCACGGTGCCTAAGCAGACAGGTAAGGACCAAGCACTATCGGCCACGCGCGCAGCTCGACACCCACGGTGCCTTCGCAGACAGGTAAGGACCAAGTACTATCGGCCACGCGCGCAGCTCGACACCCACGGTGCCTAAGCAGACAGGTAAGGACCAAGCACTATCGGCCACGCGCGCAGCTCTACACCCACGGTGCCTAAGCAGACAGGTAAGGACCAAGCACTATCGGCCACGCGCGCAGCTCTACACCCACGTGCCTAGCAGACAGGTAAGGACCAAGCACTATCGGCCACGCGCGCAGCTCTACAACCCAAGGTGCCTTAGCAGACAGGTAAGGAAACCAAGCACTAGTCGGCCACGCGCGCAGCTCTACACCACGGTGCCTAAGCAGACAGGTAAGGGACCAAGCACTATCGGCCAAGCCGCAGCTCTACACCCACGGTGCCTAGCCGACAGGTAAGGACCAAGCGCTATCGGCCACACGCGCAGGTACACTGCTGACACTGCACGGGGCGTGCCCGTAGACAGATAAAGAACGAGCACGGGGGAATGTGAGTAGGCATGACTCGAGCGCGGCACGTGTGACAGGCTTTCGACGCATCTGGGGCGAACGAAAGCGCTGTATAAAACAGACTCGCCGCGCTCGCCACTCACTCGCACCACCGGCTGCGGCACAACCAAGGGTTTAAGGGTCATGTAAGGTCGAAGCGATAATGTAATGGCTTGCTGCTAAGGTTGGCATGTATATCATCATGTCCGCCGCTTATTTTTGCGCATTCGCCTCGCTGGTCATACGGGTTTGCTACTAACAGAATGCCCGTTATCGTGACGCACACAGCCCGATGTTCCCCACCCCATCGTGAATAAGTCTCGTGAGCACATCTTTACTTTCCAGGCCATTGAATTTTAAGGGTTTCCCACATAGGCTTGCAAAGCAAATCATCTTGTCTGTCATAAGATTTTACGTAACTGGCTCCCTCGTTATAGTCACCTTCCACTAAGGGCCTTCTCATTACCTGTACGAATGTTTCGATGTTCCGCCGCCCTTCAGCATTACGTCCAGCGCCCAGCAGCCCGTCGCGCATTGAAGTCTTGGCACCAATGACGTCACGCTAACGTTAAGCGAGAAAAAGCGAAAGTCACAGGAGGCTCTAACCTCTCTCAAACAGCCTTGCATCACGTTGCTTCACTGGCTGCGAAACAACCTGGCGCCGACGGTCTACCGCAGACGGACTGCACCATCAGCCATCTTGCCTAAAAACTATGTGGTGGCAGCGCGGAGATCAAACAGTACCTTTCCATCGCGGCGTAAAACGCCTTAACGCAACCCTCTACTCTAAGTTAAGTTTCCAGCAAATGTTGCAAGTCAACAAAATGGCGATAAAGAGAGAATGAGCGGCCAAACACGCCGGCGTAATTCCTAAAGTTCAAATGTTTACAGTTTTGGCAGCAGCGTCCCGCATTCAGCCGTGCTTTTGACATTCAACATTCACAAGTTTTCCGATACTTTGCAGCGCAACAGTGCATTGAACAAACTTGTAATTCGCAGCGAGGTTGTAGCTGGTACGTTTTCCAGCGTTCTAAAACCTTATTCACGCATCTGCCCACTTTCACTGCAAATATGTGACATAAAACAAAAAGGCACTTTCCGCACGTGCCACGCCCGAACCCTGGACCGCAACCGCTCACGAGCTGCATGTACGACACCGTCTCGCGCGCATGTGCATTGTGTGAAAATCTCAGTCTCATATCTCATCTCATCGTGTGAAAATTTCATAAGGGGACAAGTAGCTCCCTTACAATAGCGGTTCCTAAGAAGTCCTTACAGAAGTAGAAGTGGTATTACTTAGTAGTTCCCCAAGTTCCCTCACAGCTTTGACTGAAGTCCGGCTGTGACCACTAGGCATCCGTCCGACCCGTTCACGACAGTGCGCTGGAGGCTGGCTTTTACATAGACGGCGGAATCTGTGCTTTTAGTAAAAAAAAAAAGGTAACACCGCAAGCTGATGGGGATTGCTGTAAGCTGAAGCGTTGACCATACCCTGACTCAAACGCCCGCAAAGAGTATAAAGGTACTGTAAAACAGTGTGATAATAAAAATATTCAGCTTTTCAGTGTTCCCCTATCAATTACCAAAGCTGCAAGAAGACCCGTTCTGGTCGCCACTGTTAGCGCCAGATCCCACATTTTAGGTGTCACTACCGCCTTTAGTGTGGTATTTTTTTGCACACAGGAGCGGTTCTAAAACGCATGCCGTGACAATTATGTCCGTGCTGTTGCCCGTAGAGTGCGCATAGGATTTAACTATTCGGCTCTAGTCCACTACACATGACTGGCCGTGCCAGTATCGGATTTCAATGCCCTCGAGTTGTTTTTTTTAAATTAAAGACAATGCATTCAAAGATCTTAGTGTGATGGTCTAATCGCCCCACACGGAAGTTCAATACAATACTGACCATACAAATGGGTGATGTGATTTTATTACTCTCTGCTGTTATTAATCAAAATCATGTGGTTCCGTTATCCTGGAGGTGTCCATGTTTTTCCAGATACGGAAGCTTCCGCACAAGAACAACAACTGAAATATCACCTCCATCCCACAGCTCAGTTGGTTAGAGCGCCTGCATTCTGATTCCCCCGTGGGTTCGAGTCGCTTTATGCGTTCATTGTCTTCCTCTGGCTGGCATGGCTTTATAATAGTGCAGGCTTTCAATAATGCAGGCTTTATGATATCAGGGGCAAATATACATTCAATCATTGTTCGATTGTTCGACTTGAATCGCTCGTTGTTTTTGGCAAGTCATAAATCAGTTCGCCTTCGGTCATTTACATCAGTTTAAGCTGGCTTACGTATCAAGGACACCTGTTCCCCATCGTAGAGGCAATGTAAGACGGTCGGACGGAAAACATTCGAATAACCATCAGTTGACAGACTATGTATCCGACCATCAGATCAAATTATAGAACACATTTATACACACGCACATCACTTTTCCAACCAATTCGACACTATGACAACATCAAACGTTGAACGACTCTGCTATCATTGAGTGGTTGAACAGGTCCAAACTAATGCATGACCCAGGCTGTTGTTTAAATCAAGCATTCTTTCTCTGGAACTTGTAAACGGCGCTTGTTCGGACATGGTTTTGGAATCAGTGTGTTTTCAATCAGGTCAGAGCGCAGTAGTCTTTCATATTGGGTTTTGCGCACATGCTGGTCTGGCGCTCCCTCCTGCGGACGCACGTCCCGAGTCGTGATAGATATCGTGGTCCTTCTAATATAGGCCGATTTTCTGAGCCAGCAGTCTCTGCATGGGCGTTTAAAGTTATACACCATATTAGTGCGCTTTAGTTGGTTTTGGTCTTCCGGTCAGGTTGTTTTTCATCACACAGGTAGCTAGTTGTCTCACTCCTGCTGTAGATGGTAAGACTTATTTCAGTGTATTCGTCAGTCGGTGTGATGCTTTCCCTGACAGTGTTCTGCAAAACTTTTCCGTCCACCTTATATGACGGGAACATTTGATTTCGATAAAAAGGTCGATGTACCGGTTTCTTGTCGAATCGTTTCAGGTTTTGTCCATTCACGGCGGACCTTATCTCTTCGTCAATTGCGCTGTTGGAGTAGCCGTTAATAATGAGCAGTTACTTGCACCTTTCAAGTCCGTGGTGCGTCCTGGACCACTTGGAGCAACATTTTAGAGCGCGTTGTACAAACGAACGGATAACGGCCGTGCGGTAACACTCGTTCGCATAACGTCACCCGCTTGCCGCGTTCATACATCAGTAGGTTTACGGCGCACTTTCGCCACAAGAGGTCCATCACTCGTATCCACATCGATGCCATGAAATGGTAAACGGTTGTCGACACTCAGGTCGGTTGTAAATCGTAACACCGATTGTCGATGCATACCGACCGCTAGTTGGTGAACGTGGGCCTCGTCTGTGACATCAACAAATATGCCATTGACATCTCTGCGGTATAAAGGGCTTAAAAATTAGGTTTTTGAGGACTAGTTCTCCAGTCAGCACATATACATATAAGCAAACAAGCATCCCAGCGGTGACCCATTTGCGACGCCATCTACCTGACGGAAAAGTTTTCCGTTTGGGCAACGGAAGGGTGCCTCTGTGGTGCAGCATCGAAACATTTTTTTCGAGGATAGAACGTGGGTTTCAGTGGTGGCCTGCTTGGGTGATTCTGCACACAGTACAATATAATGTGGATTGTTTCATCCCGAAAAACTCTGTTGCCAGAAGTGGGAGAGAACCCCGTCAATAGAAACCGTCAAGCACATCGTGCAAACGACCTGATAAACGGCCTTGAGGTAACGCTCTAGGCATTCGCTAGTTGTGTTCATGCATTTACCAGCATTGGTAGGTCTATGGTGCGCTTGCCGTCACATAGGAAACCCGAGAAACCCTTAAAACACACTGATCCATCCTGCCCCAAAATACGCCGACAAATGGGCCCCTCTCCCGCTTTGGTCCACTTTCTTCTCGAAGTATGGGGGCATGTTGTTCCTCAAGTTGGGGCTGGATACCTTCCACCTGAATAGGAAACTACACCCCTGGCTGCAGGGCAGCTGGAAAATCGGAAATATTCGTACAGATAATGAGCACAGCCTTAGCGCGCGGTGCTTATGACCAGCAAGCCACCCGGGTGGAACTTAACCTTGAATATGATTATGTGCTTTACACGCTTACGCAGCTAACCATTCCAATGAAATCGGTGTGGCAATTCAAAACGCTTCAGCGAGAACTGCTGCAGGCTTGGGTGGCCGGGACACCGGGCTGCCTCTGTAGCGATAGTTAACAAAATACGGGGGGTCACCAAGTGTGTGCAGGTACTCATCACGCTGAATGCGTAAAACGAATGGTGAGTGTATGCTCAGTGAACTAAGGATAATTCAAGATTGTGCAGGGACTCGCAATTTTGCATGGTCACTCATTATGCTAATTGCAAGGTAATATTCCCCGGAGTTAAAGTGCTTTCGGCGTCAAAAACGAAAACGCACACGTGCCAGCTGTTGGAAATGTGCGGCCTAAGCATCATTCTATCTCTTTACCAGCAACACATAGATTATTACTGGTGGGGCACCAGGTCGCGGGTACATATGCGCGAGCCAATTTGGTATCATTTAATGGCAAGCAAGATCAAATGTTCCAAAAGCTTTTGTCCAACAAAACCACTTGAATTCAATAGGCATAAGAAGTCAATGTTGCTATGCATGACTGTGAGTTCTAGGTAGGAGATGAGACCACAATTTTCTTGAAATTTAGCATTGGCCCACTCGGAGTTGACTGGAAAGAAGTAACCACAGTGATTATGCCCATACCTGCTCCCCCCCCCCCCCCACAATGATGAGATAACTCTGTCACCCCCATGCCTATGTGGGAGCTGGCCAGCATGCTCAGCCACGTGCTGGTTGTCAATTGGTTTCCTGAGAGGTTAAGAAGCACTGTTTTGCAGGGACCTGTATTACACAAGGCAAGGTCATCTTTTGTCATAATGCAAATCTGGCTGCATCTTTACAACCTCACACATACCTGAAAGATGGACTCTATTTCCATGAAATCAATGGTAATGGGGTACCACCATGTGCAGACTTCATCTAGCACCTGACCCTACAGAAATAATTGTTTTCAAACAGACAGCACTGCCAGCATTCAGACCATAGGGACCTCGCACAATCCTAACTTCAAACAAAAAAAAAACTGCAATCTTATGAGAGTATACAGATGTGCATTCAGGTTATTCTTTCCAACCATTTTTGTCATCCCCAGAAAATTTTTAAAAATAGGTTGCAAGATGCCAAAGCTAGTCCTATCCTAACAACACAGATGCATCAGTGAAAGCTAAGGTCTGTTTAATGATTGCTGGTTGGTTGACCAGACAGCCAAATATGATTTCACAGGATGGTCCCCTGAAGGCTCGTCTACCTTCTGCATTTGTTATGCTGAGGAATTTGTGTGAGGTTTAGAGATACAGTAGTGATGATCAGTCAATCTAACTTCTCCTAATCCAACAAAAACAACATTTTTTGATACATTACATGCAACCACTGCCAGGAAAGTATCAATTAGCCTCAGGTTGGACAGGTAGGTGCAGGAGCAGGTGCAGGAATAGGCTTAGAGTTGCAGGTAAGGTTACATTACATTATGTAATGCAACCAAATAAAATGTGAGTAACATCATATAAATTATATCCCATCATTAATTTCATCTATTTGCTGATTTCCCTGTGATGTAATAAACAATTTGAAAGATGCAACCATCAGCTCACGTTCACATTAGTCTCATCCTTGATTTAGAGGCAAACATGGCGACTGGTGCTCGCAGCAGCTAAATGGCAGGAGCTGCACATGTTGGTTTTAAACAAATATTTAATATTGTGGGAAAACCAATACTGCATATCTGTAAAAGCATGATAGGCATGTTCATATTGCCTGTTGAATATTGCCTATCAATCTCAAACAGATGGCACCATTCACAGTAAGAGAGGCAACAAAAAATGGCTGTAACAGATAATGGGTGATGGTTGATGAGTCAGCTCAGCATGGGCAGGTGCTGCTATCCACCCTGCTGTGTTGAACAAGAAAATGTCAGGCTATGTTCAGTTCAAAATATCACATCCAAAACATTGTCAGCCCTATTAGGCAAGATGTCATTTTTTATAGGAAATCCTCCTTAGCTCAAGTGCCCAGCAAAACATACAATAGTAAGCAATCAATAGGTAAATCCAGCAAGATCATACAGAACATCCAAGTGCTGCTTTGAGGGAAAGTTAAAGGCCATTTAGGTAGAGTTATATAGTTAGGCATGCAGGTGGGTAGGTACAAAAGAATGTTGGTGCGAATGCATGAAGGTAGGTGGATACTGTGCCTAGGTAGCTTAGAATGCGCCATAGTACCAGGGTATTCAGGATGGATGCAAATGACTCACACAGGCAGATCACAACTAAATAAGCACGTACCTGCTTACCATTTATGCATTCAATTCAATGCGACATTTTTCCTTCGCTTGGCATTTGAAATTGGGAGACATGGGCAACGCATGGACAGCACGCAATGAATAGCCCAGCGTACAACACACCCAAGGCCGCCTTTACCTCCCGCCAGCAGACCTAGCGCGCGAGCACCCACGGACAAACGCGCGCAGATCACAACTGATGCAAAGTGCAAAGATCGTGGCAGAGCGGTAAAGCCGTCCGATGATTCTCGTTTCATGCCGGCTTAATGTTTGCGTGACATCACTGGTACTGAGACTTCAAGGCGCGGCGGGATGTCAGATGTCGGACGTAACGCTGCGAACAAACGAAGCATGAAATACTCAAATAGATGATGAGAAAACCGCTATCAGGACTCATTCGCTATGGGTGGAGTTGGGGGGGGGGGGGGGGGGGGGGGGGGCAGGAGCATCGGATGTCTTCGTCCCCATGACGAGCAAGCGGTTGATAGCAGGATACCGGCCTCACGTGCCGATCAGAAGAGACGAGTGAGTCCAGTGCTTGTTCCCTGGATCCAACCTTGCATGACTTCTATACTGCTTAAATTAGAGACTTTTATAAATTATACAAAGATTTATACACACATTGCGCTTAATTAAGATAAAGTGAGCTAGATCTGGTGAGAAAAAATAGGGGGTGGATTGTTGGGCTTGCGTTTTGGTCCCCCAATAATTTACAAAAATTGACACCCCCGACGACCAGAATGGTAATAGTAAGAGTGGCGAGCGTGGGGGGTCTGCTGTCTACTGCACCTATTTTTTCACGCTAGATGCACGAGATGCGCCATGCTCGGTCCGTGTCGTTCTTTATTGATCAGTCCGTGCCTGCTTGTGGGGCCGGTCGTTCTCGGTTAATTTCTGCCTACATTTCGGTGCACTCGGTCTGTGCCTGTCCCTCTGGCCGCCCGTCCTCAGTCCGCGCCTGAGCGCGGGGCCAACAGTGCTCGGTCTCTGTCTGTATAATCACCGTGAGTGTCGAGCTACGTGTGTTGCGATCTTGAGATGTTTGTATGTTGCTATGTTTAGCGTGTGTGTGTGTGTGTCATTGGGGCTTTACGACGCACTCAGCTGCTGAGGTTATGTGGCGTCGCCTGCCTCTCACCCTGGTAGGATGGGCGAGCACCGCGGGGAATCGAACCCCGTGCCTCTGGTTTCCCAGACGCGCCGTGGTCAACGCAGACGCGTTAACCACTACACTACCGGCACCCCGCTATGTTTAGTGTCGAAGTGGAATGTGGGAAGAGCGATATATTGTCAAATTGGGATTCAGAGCACGATATGCACCTGGAAATCAGTTTTTTACCGGAATATTGCTAATTGTAAAACTGATAGATGTCTCGCTGCGTTCCATACGAGTGGCAGTGCGCTCCAATAATGGCATTTATTTCACTCCAGGGCATAGCTTGTTTGCCCACGACCACTCAAACGTCGCGATGGTGTGCACCCACACACCGTCATGTGTGTGAAATCACTTGGACAGCATGCAAGCCCGTGTGGACCTGGTACATGTTTGGCTGTGTTTTGGTGTCGGTCGCCATTGGTTCACTCGCCCGTGGCAACAGTTGTGCCTCGTAACAAAACACGACCTTTCCTTTTTAATACAACCGCCTGTAACGTGTACTACTCAAATTCGCAAAGACAACATGACGATCAGCACGCAGCTTCGCATGCTGGCCGGTTCCTGCACAGGCACAAGAGTAATCAAAATATTCTCCTAGATTGGAGATAGACATTTCGATCACCTCTTCCTAGTCAACGCCCATCGGACCAATGCTAAATTTTATGAAAGTTTGGAGCCATGTCCTCCCCAGTACCCGCGTTCCTGGGTACTCATTAAATTCTAACGCTTATTGAATTTAAACGACTTTGTTAAATATAGGTTCGCAAAGCACATGATCACGATTGTCTCTTAATTATATATAATCGGTTTGCGTATGTGCACACTTACCAGCAATAATCTACCTAAGAAGGTATAAGGAAGACCAATGTTCAGACTGCATCTTCCGAGCAGTTTACGTGTGCACGTTTTGATATTTCACGTTGATAGCATTTTAACCGCTAAACATGTTAATTTGCAAAAACGCATCATCATACTCACCATTCATTCTACGCATTCAGCCTCCTGGTTTATACACCTACCCCAATTTCTTTATCAGTATACAGGCAGACCGATGTTCCGGCCACCTGTGCCAACAGCAATTCTCGCGAAAATGTTTTGAATTGCCACAGCGATTTTATTGTAATGGTTGGCTACATAGACTTGTAAGGCACATCATATTGAAAGTTTAGTTCCAAGCGATCGGCTCGCTGGTCATATGCACCGCACTCATAGAATTCGTTCTTTACCTGCACAAAGATTTCCGATTTTCCAGCTGCTCCGCAGTCAGGGATGTAGTTTCCTATTTAGTTAGAGGTCTCCAGCCCCAACTTGAGACCCAGCCGCCCCCCCCCCCTTCATCTTTGAGGAGAAAGTGGATCAAATCCAGAAAAATTCGTTTTTCACCGTATCTTTTGAGTAGGTCGCCCGCCCCGACTCGCGGCGCCATGCCCCACGGCTGGCGGCCGCGGCGCATCGAATTCTCAGCACCAGTGACGTCAGCGCCCCGTACAGGGTTGGTAGAAACCCAACTTCTTGCAAACTTTAAGTACGGCATCCCCCTGGAAGACTGCATCTACTGGATGAGCATCCGGGACCTTACCTGTACACCTATCGATTGCTAGTTTATGTGCCGTCGAAGCGTAGGAACTTCAGTTTGGTTTTGCACTTACAAAAGCTTGATATAAGGGCGTGATTGGAGTTGCAATGTTTCGTCTTGTAAGGATTCATCTGCAATGTGGCATACTATCCTAGAATGTTATATAATGAATATATATGTTGGTGGAACTTCGTGTATTTCATGGAGGGGCTGGACGCATGAGCTTTGCCCATGCTATTCCTGAGGCGCATTTGTTCACGAATGTTGCCTTTTCTGCGATCATAATTTGGACCAACGAAAGTCCAAGCCCGAGTCCAAGAAAACCAAGGGATGAAATTGATTTGTTGGCATTGTTAGGCCAAAAGTTTGTACGTTGAGTTTACAACCTTCGATATGTCAGGAAATCCTGGCTGAATGTCATTGTTCTGCTTAACGAGTGTATTGAGGATATTCAATATTATGAGCTGCGCTCATCCTCAAGAGCTCGTCTGTTGAAGATGAGCACGGGACAGCAGATGAACGTCGATATTTTTTGTCGCGCTTCTTCATAGAGGTTTCAAGCTTCCGGGAAACCCAAGAAACCGACTTTGCATCCTGTTTCGACTCAATGACAGATCATTTACTGGAGAAAAACCAACGGCTGTTTGGCTACGGCACCCGCCTGTCAGTGCATACCACTGCACGTGCTCACAAATGGTGCCGCTTCGAGACGCTCCAGGAAGCTGCGATAAAGCAGCGATTTCAAACGGTTGTTGGACTTCCTCCGCAATTGTCAGCTACTGGGGCTAAAGAATATACTTCATCGAATGACGGGATGACAGCGCTCCAGGACTGTCTACATGTAATGGCCTTACCCTGCATGTAATCGAACAATGCAGGCAGGGGTATATCCTGAGGGTGGTTAGGAGAAGACATGGGGCCATGCGGCCCGCCTCTTGGGTCCCTCATGAACCACCCACTTGGGCCACACCAAAACTTTATTTGGAAACCACACAGCCTTTATTTGTAAGGGGCCACAAATTCCAGAGACGCCGTAAAGGGTTCCACATTTTCATTTTCGAGAGGCACCAAATTACAGAAGCAAAACTCTATATATGCCTTGTTTGTTTGACAAAATCCTGGACCGGCTCATTTGGCAAAGGAGCACTAAAACCATCGTTTCCGACACCATCACTTTATGTTCAAGAGACGCCCAATTCCGGAAGACATCACAAAGGGCGGCAAACCTTCATTCTCAGCAATGTTATGCCTCCCACCCCAAGCGAAATCCTGAAACAGTTGCTCAGGCAAGGTGTACCAAAATCTTTATTTCGAGTCTCCATGAACTTCATTTTCGAGAAGGGTTTTCGTGCCTTTCACCGTGACGAAACTCCTGATCGGTCGCTTCTTTGGCGCTTAGGAAAGTGGCACCAGCAATTGTCATTTTGGGGAGCAATAATCTTTCTTTTCCAGACACGTCCAACTCCAGGGCACCTCAAAGGGTCCCGAAACATTTATCTTTAACGGACAACAAATCTCAGGGAAATGAAACGCATTAGAAACCATGGATCATCCATTTCGGTGAAAGGACACCGAAACCTTCATTTCACAGCACCAAAACATAGATTACCATCTATTTACCATAGACAAGTCCGTACGGACCATTGAAAGCGCCCCGAAACGTTCACTTTAATGGACACCACGATTTCTTTGCGGTACATTCTGACCAACTTGAGGATCGACCCCTTTTGCAAATAGGCACCACAAAACCTTCATTGCGGGACATCAAAAAAGTTGTCTAAGCCCGCACCCAATTCCAGGAGGCACAACAATGGGTTCCAAAGCTTTGAATTTCAAGACACAACAACGTTCAGGGGCACCACAATGCTCGTACTCCCCATGGGGAAAATCCATGATCGACCCATTCGGCAAGACGTCACCAAAGCTCCTATTTTGAGACAGCATAACCTTTGTCTTTAGCAGGTACTAAGTCAAAACGGGTCACTTCAAGTACCCCAGCATCTTTATTTTCAAAGAGCACCAAAATCATTATCTGCTTAACCTGAGGCATGAATTTCAAGGGAGGCAGCGCGGAGGTCCCCAGGTCTTTTAATTTCATGTTGGGTCAAGCGCCAGAGGGCATACAAATTATTTTTACCATGAAATTTATTTTTACCACATTTTTATTTCCAACCCGAACTAAGGGTGCAAACATCAGTGGGATATGGAAACGTAACCCATCTTAGGCTATTGGGTCGCGAAGCCCTGAGGAGCCCTTTAGGCCTCGAGGGAACGACTATCAAGGGTCCGATCGAAGGGTTCGAAGGGTAGGCCAGGGGATGATAAGACCACAGCCAGTATGCAACCCCAAGCACTCAGTCAAGCATCGGTCTTGGCCTTTGGGCCTCTTTTCCAAGTCGGGACAGGGCCAGGCCCGCAAATGTTAATCCGAAAGATCGCGCATCGGTTTGGCCCCTGCGCTGGTCAGAGGCTGACAGTGTCCAACAAGGGCCCCGTGTCGGCAATAACTCCAAAGTCGGCCATGGTGGCATTTGCTGAACAGGTACATTGTTCATAAATTTGAACAGGGACAGGAGCAATGCATGGAATGTCAAAAGGCCTCGTGCGCTGGTTAGGTCCCTCTTGCCAATGGCAGGAAATGTGAGAAATGAAGATGCAACGGTTTGCACTCGCAATGAGATAATAACCTATGCCGGTAAGAGGTTGCTGTACCGATCGAGGAGCCCTGCGCACCGTTTCAACCAGGCGGCAGGGGTCGATAAGACGAATTTGTGTCTCGGCGCCAGCTAAGCATTGGACTCGCCGTGCTGATGGGAGATTCTTTTGCACCAGTGACGCGTCAATCCTGTGTCAGATGCCCAGGTCAGGCGGCTTGCCGCATCAGGGATGGGGCCGGTGCATGATGTATCTGGCTGAAGGCCTTCGTATCGACCAGGGCACCCGATCCCTGTATCGCCCGAAAAGCAGCTGCTAATTATCCTGGGTTTGGACGAAAAGCCTTCCAGCTCCTGACCGGGACAATCAATCCGTGCGATTTCGAGGAGGATTCTCGGAATGTAATTAGCAGTTACAATATCGCACAATCGCAGCCGAGATTACGCCATCGCGTCATGAGTCTGTGGTGCTGTACATGCTAAAACAATATGGAAACGCATAGGCAGTTGTGTACGAAATACGCAGGCGTTGCATATTGCGTACTGCGTACACTACGCATTACAAGATATGTTTCTTTTGCAAGCTACTTATATGCTTTACTACAACCATACTTTAAATCAAATGCAAGACGATTTTGCGTGCCGGGGGCGCAGTGTGCCTAGAATTCTTGTTTTTGGTATTTAGAGCTCATCTTGTTTATGCATCGCTTGTGTCACATTACTCAATTAGAACTTAAAATATTATCTTACCGCTTTAAGACTCTCAAAACAGGCGGCACAAGGACCCATTATTTCCTTGTTAACGACACAAAACATTTCACATATTCCAGGGGGCTGGCCGTATGCTTTGCGTCAGGAAAGAATGTCACACCAAAAGTCTACAAATTTTAATAATTTGGCCGCATTCTGCTGCTACCACCAACAATTATATATTCGCGTCAGGGGGTGTCACCAAAGTGGCATTACGAGTGAGACAATGGGGGCCAGTAAGTTGGTCATCAACGCACCTATATCAAAGCATCAACACAGCGCATCTATATCAAGGTCATCAATATCAACGCATTTATATCTCCATTCTCTTGGTTTTTCTACGAGGACTTAGCCTATTACAACTGTCTTATCTATAATGCGAGGAAGTTATTGTTTTTACGTTAAACCATCCACTGTCACGTTTGATTCCCCGCGGTGCCCGTCCTTTCTGTCAGGATGAGAGGCAGGCGTCACCACATGGTTTCAGAAGCGTCGTAGACCCCAATGACGCACAACCATTCACTGCGAGATCAGCGACTTTCACATTGCGGCTTTTGGGGGCTTTATTTTACTTAATTTTGTGGGTATTGTTATGATAATGTCCTTCTTTCATACCAAACTGAGAGCCCCTACAAAATCTTAAACTATCTTAACTTCAAAGAACTGAAAGGGCGTTGGAAGTCAGACTTCACATTGCGAGGGACGAACAACATACAGCGGTGGCCGAGCCAAATATTGGGAGGGCAGCCCAACACTGAGGGGCCTCACCTCAGCATTGGGGAGGCATGGATTCCCAAAGGGATACACAAATTCCTACCCTTTATATATATATATATATATATATATATATAATATGAATGGAGCTTTACGTTTTTCACTGGAGGCAGAACTCATGAGCTTTGTTCAGCCTATTTCCCAAACACATTTCTTCGCAGATTTTGTCCACTTTATTCAGGTAATAATTTGGGGCTTGATGTAGTAAAGAAAGGCATTCAGTTGCCGATTTTGCGGTATTATGAGGTCCAAGCTTTTATGATGATTTAACGACCTTCAACATACTAGGGCGCGCTAATTAAATGACGTTTTAGTGCATAGCTTTGATTCTATTGATGGTGCTCAATATTTTTATACGTGCTCATATTCACGTCTCGCCTCACGTATCATAACTTCCGAATATGAGGTTTAATGATTTGTTGTCTTCAAAGACGGATCATTTGCTGGAGGAAAAAGCGCCATTTCGGCACAGCACCTGCCTGTCATAGTGGCTACCGCACGTGCCCACCAATGGTACCGTTTCGAGGCGCTCTAGGAGGCTGCAGGAAAGCGCTTTTATCTGTTGGGCTCCTCCTAGAAGCATCAGCGTCTGTGGCTAAAGGAGATATTTCACTGAATGGTGTGCTGGCAATGCGCCAGAACTGTCGAAGTTTTATTGTCTAACCCTTTTGCTTTAAATCGAACAATGCTGTGCAGACAGGGGGGAATCATGAGGGGAGGTGTGGGGCCATGCCACCTACCCCCTTGGGCCACTCATGAATTTTTGTTGTCCCTTCGTGACACTCAAATGTCATGGTGAGGTGATGCCAAAAACCTTCATTTAGGAACCACATAGCTCTCATTTTAAGGGACACCATTTCCAGCGTCACCTCAAAATGTTCCACACCTTCTTTTCAAAAGGCACCGAATTCCAAAGGTACTACAATATGCGTGACGTGTTCAACCCTGAATTAGTATATTCGGAAAAGGAGCAAAAAACCATCATTGCGGGCACAAAACCTTTTTATTTTTAAGGGACACCTGATGCAAGAGGGCACTGCAAGGTCCGCCAAACCTGCAGTCTAAGAGGCGACAAATTCCACGGGAACAACAATATTACGCTTCCCAGCCCGAACCAAATCCGGATTCGGTTCCCTGGCGAAGGGCGCCACAAAAGCTTAATTTCAGGGAACCATTACCCTTACTTCCAAGGGAAATTGATATATTTTTCACCAGGATGAAATTCCTAATGCACGAAGACCTGAGATAGGGGTCTATAGAACTTGTCCATAGCGGGTGTTTTGGCGCTCTTGGTGCTATAGTGTGACCTTGCATCTGGCCCCCGACCGTTCCAGTTAGCCCAAGTAAGGAATGAAATCAAACAATTAAAACAAGGGAAGAACAATCGCATTGCTTACAAAAAATACGTCAACGCACAATCCTTGACCTACATTGTTTATAATTCCAGAACATGTATGCGCTGTGCAGAAAGCAACTGAACATTTGTACACCGGAACAAGCCACACTGGTTTGCTGGCAGGCACAGAAAATCGAATGGGCTCCCTTAAAACCTTTGAACATGGCTGAAGTTATGCCCTCATAAATGCACATCATGTGTGCGTGCGTGCGTGCGTGCGTGCGTGCGTGCGTGCGTACGTGCGTGCGTGCGTGCGGGCGTGCGTGCGTGCGTGTGTGTGTGTGTGTGTGTGTGTGTGTGTGTGTGTGTGTGTGTGTGTGTGTGCGTGCGTGTGTGTGTGTGTGTGTGTGTGTGTGTGTGTGTGTGTGTGTGTGTGTGTGTGTGTGTGTGTGTGTGTGTGTGTGTGTGTGTGTGTGTGTGTGTGTGTGTGTGTGTGTGTGTGTGTGTGTGTGTGTGTGTGTGTGCACGGGTGTCGATTTGTATTCTTTTGGGTGGGCCACCTCCCCCCCGTGCCCGATTTGAACCCCCAAAGGTGAGTTAACCGTCCCCTACCCTTCTGGAGCCTAAGGATTATGTTAACTTTAAAGGAGGCTTCTTCAACTGCTTCACAGCTAGAAGGAACAAAGAAAATGAAAACTGCGAATGCACGTTCTGGTAAGTGCAGCTGGCTAAGCTAGCCACACTTTTCAATGGAACGTAGCTGTTCCACTTAATATTCACGTCGAAATGAAGGCCATCTTACTTCAAGGGTGCTTCGACGTCTTCGTAACGTAAGCTTTTAATAACTTGGTCAAGTTTTTGCTGCTAATATTTGACATTTTTCACGTTCCGGTAAGACGTCGTGGTAAAATAACCCAACTTGCTGCAGTCTGCAGAACTGGAAACATCACTGAGTAATGCCTGAATGCTGGGACAATAGCACATTGCTAGATCAGAGTCCACAAGGCATTCAAGTGTTTAGTTTGATACACGAAGTATGCAGGGAAAGTAGATGATACTCAGGTGAGCATGGTACGAACGCGGAGTTTTAACTTCCATTAGTTTCCACGAACTCCACCTGACGAGCGGCACCACCTTCTAAGCCGATGGCAGTAATTGTCTAACAATCACCACCAAAACAACACCAGCCATGTCAGCATGATTAACACGAGTGCTCCGTTGTCGCCTGCCCCCCCCCCCCTTCCCCTCCCCCTCGCAGCTACCAGTCGGAGTTTTCCGTGACAGCCTTCATTGGTCGCCAACATCAAGTTACACTCTTTACTTCACGTCCAACAACGTCTGAGCCCATATCACATCGACCCTGCGTTGAATACCGAAACCTGGTCTCGGCAATCGATGCCGAAGTAATTGGTTATGATGTCCGACGATAACATCTTCCGCTGAAATAGAGTGAAGAAACGTATAAGAGCAGGGCTGCTATAGTTTCCTATTCAGCTGAAGAGGAAGAGGGTCTTGAACTTCATAACGTTGAGATCAAAGCTGGCCAGATCCGGGAAAACTGTTGTTTTGGGTATTTAGAGCTACGTTTTCCCTGCTCAGTCCCATCCCCTTCTTATCTCCCGAAGCTACGCCCATTAGTAGGGGCTTGACGACTGTGAAACGCAGCGGATTCGCCACCAGATTACTCAAGCGTCAGGTCTGAGACTGAGGACTCATTTTCCAAGCAGGGGCCAGGTCGAGGCCCGCGATTGACATTGGCCTGAGCCCCTGAGTCAATGGGGGGAGGGGAGCCTGCTGTGTCCTACATGACACAGCAGGTACCAGAGTGCCCTACATGGGCCCTGCATTGGCAGATAGCCCAAAGCCGTCCTAGGATAGTGTTCGAGGGGGCCCGCAGAAGGGACCTAAGGGCCTCTGGGAACCGACGATCAAGTGCCCAACTGGAGTTTGTGCCCATCCGCATTCAGGACTTATCTTGGTGGGAGTGCCAAATTTACTACGCAACCCTGTGGATTTGGACCAAATTCTCGTAAAATGATCCAGTATCTAGTATAAACCTCTTAATCTCGGGGCGAGAGGCTTGTTATATGTTCTTTCATCCCGAGAGACGCAACCAACTTTGGCCATCTCCGGGCTGAATGCACTATCTCAAATATCTTTTTTACAAATAATACTGAACACTAATGGTCTCGAGAAGAAGCTCATAATAACAAAACGACGCTTCTATCATCACATAGAAATGCACGTACACATCAATGATTTAATTGCGATGCAATACACTACGTTGAATGGGTGCCATGCTGTCTCTGGATAAAATGCAGAAACCGTCCCGTTCTTGTATTGCAGTCTCCGTTGAAAAGTGGGGGGGCGGGAGAACTTTAGAGTGGTTGTGTCAGCATAAAATATGAATTTACCGATAAATTTTCGCTCGTGTTCTTTCAATCCGCATCCAATGGGACGCCGCTCATTAAGCATCATTTTCTAAAACTTGGTATTATCGGGATATCCCACTGCACATCCTGCGTATAAGCTAGCACGATCACAAGATATCCCAACGACCAAGTTGCCGTTGCTTCGTGAAAGACACGCTGGAACAGGGGAAGCGATGGACCGTCTTTTTGGCGCTGCACTGCCGGGTTCAACCAAAATGTCTCATGAGCTGCATGGTTCGACATTCCGACATGTTCCCTTTTTGGTGCCCACAATGAGCACGAAGTCACCGGAGATGACACAAAAAGTTTATATAGCTTTAAATATTAAAAAGACCAATTTAATACTGCACTCCTGACTCAATCAGCTAAGACCAAATGACTCTCTAACCTTAAACTGCTTACGGCTTAACGAGGCGGGCTGGGACATTAAACCAACAGACCCTGTCCATGACAGAAAGGCGCCACTTGCAGTTTCCTGCTCGCTCATGTGGGTCTGTGCGCCGTCTGACCGTCCGTTACTCGTCAGTGCCGATGTCCAGTGCGCCGTCTGACCGTCCGTTACACGTCAGTTTCGATGTCCAGTGCGCCGTCTGACCGTCCGTTGTTCGCCGGTTCCGATGTCCAGTGCGCCGTCTGACCGTCCGTCACTCGTCAGTTCCGCTGTCCAGTGCACAGTCTGACCTATCGTCAATCCCGAGATACCGACATCTTGAGAGGTTTATTCCCGGAATATCCCGGGACAGCGACATTGAGCATTTCTTTTATAAAAACGCCGACGATCCAAGGTTTTCCTTGATCATCGTATATGGCGCATGCCTACCATCTTCCCCGCTGTAAATAAAGCAAGTTTGACCATATCAAAGCCCCAGAAAGCAGAAAGTTTAAAGCAATATATGGTAATGGGCTTCCGTTTTCTTCGCCCCAGACAATGTAAAACATGCGAATTACGTTCATCATATATTTCTCGATTGTTTTTTTCGAGTCAGGAAGCAATAGCCCTCTCTACTGTAATCCGGCCAGCAGGATGCCACCGTTCTGGTCGTATAAATAATTTGCTACGGTAGGAGCACTTCAAGAAGCAAAGGACACCAACAGCCTCGTTGTCGCGGCTCGACCGCACTTTAATGACGATACTCACGACAACGGAAAACACGCGTTCCGACAACACTCGTAGAGACTATGCCCGTCCTTCCGGAGACGGGAAAGTTTTCCATACGCTGAAGGAAATGTGCTGGTTCAATACCATTTACGTCAATCACTTTTGGATCTAAATCTATTTCGGTAGCATGCATCCTTTCTCCTATCCTTCCCATCATGCGCAAAACAATGTCCTGTGCTTCATTGCGGGAGGCATTCGGGGCAAATTATTTCCAATCGCTATCTGCGGACAAACTGTTGTGAAGTGATCAAACGACCCTTTCCGCGTGTAACTGTCTCTGACGCGCTGTTCTCAGTGGTCACTGGCTATATAAGACACAAAATTGTCTGTTTTGACTCTTTTTATCTTCTACCATCATTGCGAAAATTTAGCACAATGAGTATCTACACATCCGCAACAAGCACGTCTGTCCTGTTTTGTGGGCGAATGCATACTTCTCAATGAATATCACGGCAGTTGAACTTCCGCAGGCGTTAAGTAGCACCAGCCGAGCTTGCGCGGGCGGCCACCGGCGGCCCATCGCTCGTACCCATGACGACAGAGCGTAGCGCATTGCAGGTCCCTATCCTTACGGGCCGCGAATCTTTACGTGACCTTACGCCAGTCCTTCGGGTCCTTATGCCCTCCGACTGGACTTTTGATTATCGGTCTCGGTGTGCCGTCCGGGCCCGTCTTTGGGGCCTAGCGAGCACTTTTCTTGGTCGGCTCGGGGCCCCTTTCAAGCACAGGACCCTCTGTTAAGAACTGTAGGCCCCTAGGAGATGTAAGGCCCCCGATCAGTGTAATGCACTGGCCCCGGCTTTACAGTTGATAGGGAGGTGAAGCCTCCAGCCCGTACGATACAGAGCCAGCTGTGCGCTTCTGGTGGTGCCTGACCGACATATAGGGCTATATTGATTCAGCGGGTCCCCGATCGACGCAAAGGGCCCTCTGACCGTTATTTGAGGGTTCATTTTCGCAGGCCGGGCCCCCTGAATAAGACTCCCACCAGCCCTTGATATCCTCAGACTCTCCAATCGCGACCTTGGTCGTCGGACTTGGTGGGCCCTCTGGCTCTTCGGGGCTCCTCGAACACTGTCTCTGGCCGGCTCGGGCCCCTTGACAACGCAGGGCTCCTGTTAGGTTCTGTTAGGCCCCAAACAACGCAAATCGCTGGCTCCTGCCTTGCACCTGCTTGGAAAATGGGCCCTTAGTTCCATCTCGCCAAAGGACCGTCTGTGTGTTACTGGTAGTATCTAACCAAGATATAGTCCCTTATTGACTCATTGCGCTCCTGATCAGGACGCAAGGCTCTCTGGCTGGCATTGGAGTGCTCAGCCCTGCGGGCCGGGGCCCCTGAATGGGACCTCCGACCGACCTTTCAGGCCCTTAATGGTAGGTTCTGAGCGGTCCTTTGGGCCACTCGGAGCCTAACGGGAGCACGTGCTCCTGTGCCCCCCCCCCCCTGCCTGCGCTGCTGTTGGTACTGCCTGAACTTCTGTGCCGGCAAATATAAACGTTTTGGCTCTTCTCATACAGTGCGGTCATTTGGCTTTGTACTTTGAAACTCAAAAGAATCACTGCCTTGGGTACCTTGATTTCCATGGGGGTTAAGCAGTGGCCCCTGAACCCCCGGCCCACACAAGCCAGGTTTGCAGGGACCTGGGTGTCTTGGCCTCCTCCCGACCCCCACGGATCTATCATGGCTGCCACCTAGCGAGAAAAAAAGGAGTACTCGAGTGTCATCTTGTTCGCCGGCGCGCTGACGGCGCTGTTCCTCGCCGTTGCCCCTGCTGGGATTTAGAGCGCACCTGCTCCGCCACGTGCGTCCGTCAGGTTCCAGGGGATGGTATGCCGTGTCGCCTACGTGGTACGTGCGCCACCTAGCGCCGGAGCAGCCGGCACGAGCCGCCGCCGCGTCCAGTCGACCCTCCAGACTCCGGTCGGCCGGTGGGGCGACGCTCTCAGTCCCAGCCGCCGCCGATCGGCGCGGGCCCACCGATGGCGGGATGCCGCACATGCGGAGCTGCTCGACGGACATGGTGACTGCAGCGGCCCGAGAACCGTCGCCCGGGTGATGGGAGCAACGCGGACAGGGAGTTTGAGCGATCTGCTCTAAAACCCACAAATAGCAGGGAGCTGTGAGCTAACCAAACGTCAGAAAGTAACCAGAGGAGTATCTCTGATGTGGTATTTACAGACCAGTGCAACATGGGTGGCATGGGGGATATTAGCGCTTACTTAAGCTCGGATCATACTGGAGCGGCCTTGAGCTGGCTGCACACACTGGACGGTCGCTGCTCAGGTTTGTTGTAATGGAACGCGACGCTCGTCGTCACGCCGTTTCGATGGAGCACCAGTGACTGTACTGGCAGTGCTGGTGCCCAGGGGCTGCGGCAGCCGGGATTCAAACCCGGACCCCCACGTGGCAGTCCAAGGCGTTAACCACTCGGCCATTACGCTGTGCAGCTCAATTTGTATAAGTTTGCGAGGTGCTTTCTGATTCATCTTGCCGCTCTATCAATCCCAGGAGTTTTCCATTTAGGCTGTAATGATTCGGAAGGTTTCAGCCTTCCTTATGGATCCCATAGGAGGCAGTGCGTGGGAGTGGTAAATTCAGCGTACATCCTTTTGTCCGTGACATCATGATGACGACGGTCACGCGCCCAAGTGGCAATATTTCAGTAGTTCGGGATTTAACGGGCTGGAACAGCTTCTTTCTGGAACCAAAATGTTGAGCTCGCTTCACCAAAAGGAATTTTTTTTCTTGGGGGGGGCGGTCCCATAGCCCCATGATTTTAAGAAGAAATGCCGCATTAAAGGGTGGGCCTGGCGAAAATCGTTCTGGGTTAAGTGTGTGGATGGCACGGCATAGTCTATTGACATTGGTACATGCTGGGTGTGTGGATAACGCGGTATACTATTGGTATTGGCGCATTTGGTACCATATAATTTTACGTTAAAGCTGCAACCACCCTGCGAAGTTGTGGCCTTAGCCGTAATGGGAGGAGAGCATGTGACAGTGGCATCTCTACTATGACAGCGTTTTGGTCTACGTATTTAAAACGGCAATACACCATGCAGTCGTGGCAAAATTTAGGTTGCTTGAGTTTTGTTTGAGTTGTGAAGGCATTTTCACAATGACAAGTTACCGCGCTGCAGGAAAACTAATGGGCCGTTCCGTTAAAAGGAGTTTTGCAGGGAAAGCTGAAAAACTGAAACTTATGCCTCCGTCCTCAGTTCCAGTTTTCAGTAAAATTTGAGACAGGGCCGTGTAAAATCGTCTTCGTGGTGTTGCGCCTTTCACCATGTGCAGTTAAATTTCTGTGGTCATCCGTTGCTCTCGAGAACGACCCAATTTCGTTGGTGCTCGTACGCTCTTTAGTGTTGCTGGATGGCATGGAAATAGCCCTCATTCAGTCGTTACGGATCATGTCATGTTTTGTACTAGTGGGGTGAGCCTGTTGCTGATAAAGAACCTTGCCAGAGTTTCCGGAATTATGCACAGCCTGTCTCCAGTCTTCAACGCGGTACGTCCATTCTGCATTCTGTGTTCCAACAGTGACCACGGTATCCAGATAAGGTATCAACTATGTGAGCCAGAAAATGGAAAGTTAGCATATATATATATATATATATATATATATATATATATATATATATATATATAGATCACAAATATGACTGTCGAGGCATTTATGTCTGGCGTTCGTGAGCACGATTTCCCGATATAGCGGCCGTCAATTGGCTCTCAATCAATATTTTGCAAGGTGCGATAATGTAACCAAATCACGGCGCGTTGAGGAGCATATGCTTGTGTCATCATATCTCATGCTTGTTTCAATATCTTCAAATGTGGAACATTCCCGTGTAGCCTCCGTGGTCTAGGGGAAAGATGCTGGGCTCTTAATCCAGAGGCACTGGGTACGAGTCCCAGAGTGGGCGCATTGTTTGACCCGACTGACATGGAGAGGTCAGCTGGCAACTGGCCAACGAGGGTCAACCCAGGCCCTTGTTTTGTACTAGTGGGGTGAGCCTGTTGCTGATAAAGAACCTTGCCAGAGTTTCCGGAATTATGCACAGCCTGTCTCCAGTCTTCAACGCGGTACGTCCATTCTGCATTCTGTGTTCCAACAGTGACCACGGTATCCAGATAAGGTATCAACTATGTGAGCCAGAAAATGGAAAGTTAGCATATATATATATATATATATATATATATATATATATATATATATATATACTGCGGCCGTGCCGCAGTATTGTGCGGCACGTAAAAACCTCCGCAGTCCTGTCTGGCAAAAGGGCGGAGGCAAAACTATCCGTTGAACTGGACCGCACGACTTGGGTGGTGGGTTCGGGGTACACGCAACAAGCTATGCTTAGTGGATACTCTGACCCCGAAGTCACCCATGCAATCCATTCGGAATAATTTTTTTAAAAAAAATCCCTTTATCGGGGACGAGGTTGAGCAGCGGTGCGCGGCCGACTCCTGCGGAGCCCGCTGATCACAGAGAGCTGGGCTGATGGGTCGCCGCCGGTCGCCACCTGGCGGCCGCGGCGATCGGCGGCCATTTAAAGTCCATTCGGATAGCTTGCCAGTCATCCAGCGCCACTTAAGCGTAACGGAAAGCTGTCGGTGGGCTACCAAATCAAAGTCGCTCGGGGCTGCCACTGCCAGCTGATATGGCGTCATGTAGTTACATGATTAATCTCCGAGTTGTCACTTCGAAAATGGTTTTCATTCTGGGATGGAATCCGTTTATGGAGTCTTTAACCATACGAGCTGCTTGAAGCCTCTGCTGGTTTCAGCACGGTAAGTGTATGCCAGGTGGATGCCAGTTACTCCAACCAGCTGTGGTCTCAATTCGTGGCGTCGTGTCCACGCACTTGATTTTAAGTTGATTTCTTTGACATCAAACAAAATTACATTAAATGCAGTTTGTGAAATGCCTGCCAATATTGGAACGGGAACTGGAATTATATACATTATAGATACGTATACAGATGAAATTATATACATCTGTATACATACATACATACATACATACATACATATATATATATATATATATATATATATATATATATATATATATATATGTACATATATATTCATATATTACTTTCCGTTTCGTGAGTAGACGTAGTGCAGGAAGCGCGCCATATATTCTGTCAATGCAGGCTTACGATCACACACAAGTCGTGTTATGCTGTATTTCTGCTTTGCGTACGTTGTTGTTACATCAGATGTGCCGTGTGCCCTCAGTCAGAGCACGCAGACTGTCAGTGAAGGCACTTCCGGAGAAGGCCGTCATCGTACATGTTCTTAGAGGCAAATGCTTGAGAAAATACATGCGTTTTTAAGGGTATTGAACCCGCGAAAAGCCCTCTAAAAACCAAGGACAGAGGCCACCATACTACTTCGGTATGGGTTGACAAACGGCAGTTAAGTACCCATATAAAGCAGGATGGGTTTTACCCGAGACCTTTTTATATCCCATGCATCCTTGTGAACATAAATCATAATTTAGCCCCTTCTCCAGTGTCTTTAAATTAGTCCCCGTTTTTTTTCCGAATCACCCAAACGACTTGGCCATGGTCGCTGAACAGCTGATGCATGGCTATTGGGCAGCTGCCCTGCTTCTATTGGAACAAACCGGTGGTGTTTTTGTGCGCCTCAAATTGTCTTGACTGTAGCGAATCGTGCATCAAGTTCCTCGATCATGGCCGCGACCCCTGAACTTTTGGTAATAAAGGATCAGATACTGTTGTCCATTTTCTTTATGCAGAGCTCGTAAATATCCCTGGCTGTCGGGAGTAAATGGCCCCGTCTCCATCAGCACTGGTGAGGCTCTCTCAGGCCACGGCTCGCTTCTCCGTCCTCCCAGTGCCGTCACATGCCGTTTTTCCATGCCACTCAGCACGCGCTCTAAAATGTGTGCAAAGATGAGTTAGGTTAGCAGGCACTCAGGCGGGGGAGTCAATTTGTCCCCTCCTGAGGTTGTTTCCAGAATAATTTCGGACCGGTGCGGCATGGTCACGTCAAACTTCGTTCATCTGCCAGCAATTGAATAACCGATCTTTCTACATTGGAATTAGACGCATCTCGTATGGTCACTGACCTGCAAGCAGGTCAAGTCAGGTTAGGCCACTGATAAGTCATAATCAGAGAACTCAGGCCATTGGCGTCAGTGAAGGCAATTCTTAGGGAATCGTTCAACATGACGTGTCAATGGAATGTGGGCAGTCATACAACTTTTGGATGGTTGCTTAGATGACACATTTGTGATAACAATTAGGTTTCATTCCATTGACCTTGGGCCAAACGTGAAGGTCAGATAAAGGTCAAAATAAAACAATTTTTACCGGACAACTTGCCTTAAGGAGTGTTACAGTCTCATTTTGAGTTTTTGGATCGCAAGGACGTCACAAAATTACCTATTTTGACTTCGTGAAAGTACGGGAAGATCAATGGCCTAAAATAACCCTGACCAACGTGTCGCTTTGAGGAGTGTGGCGCGTAGGGTAGCACTTAACATCTATTATACATTCAGATATCAAAATAATTCCGATGGTTTTGGGGCGTTTATACCTCTGAAATGTCAACTAAGGCCACTGACATGATACGAATACCAGCGACATTTTCTGATATGAGGTATCTAAGTTAAAATGGTTACGTGAGGAGGTCTGCGGACACTGCAGGTCTGAGGGAGGTCTAAGGGCACTCATGTGGGATACTAGTGTTTAATGGTACGGTTGAATATTTTTGCAAGGACCACAGCGGACGGTACGCAATATAACTATTCCACGTCATCAATCATTATTATCCAACATTGTTATTGCAAAAGTGCATCTCGACACTCGGAATTTTTATTAGAATCGTCTTCTTGGGAACACTGCTGACAGGCAGAACAGCTCGAGCCATACGACAATGCTCAAATTACATGCAAGTGCGCCATAGTGAGAAAGGGAGGTGGCGGAATCGTGACAGTACTGTTCTGTGTATTGGCATGTGCCTTGTGCATCATTTGTCTTGCAAATATGTTCTTGTGTAGAAGCGTGCGAAAGGTGAAAGCCATTCAACCATTCTTGTGGGTGCCATGCGGCCTTGAACGCCATCATATTTCGATGATTCTTAGTGTCACCTGTGACGTCGCTCAATTAAGTGAATGACGTCAACTTAATGCGTTTTTATTGAAACCGATCACGGCCAACCATAGTGCTCCGCGCTTATAGGGGGGGGGGGGGGGGGGATAGCAGTATCCATGGTGCTACAAATGTTCCAAAGGAGGAATACTTTTGATACCCAGGCGATCGTGACTGGGGTGCAGAAAGACCCTAGATGCCATTGGGGTTTTGACATTGCGCGGTGTTCATCCAGATTCCAATAAAGCCGTTCAGTGACGTCCGGCGACTCAAAAACCTGGCTTAACAGCAATTCCACAGCAGTCTCGAGATAGGCTGCAATACAGACTACCGCATACCAAACCTGGCGGTCCGGGGGCAAGACTCAAACCGCTATTAACGTATCAGGCGATTCACGTGACAATTGTAAAATGTATCCCTTCCGTTTCACAGCGCATGGCCTTCTGCACACCTGAACACACGTGTGTCCAGGTGTGCGGAAAGCATCTGTGTGGCAGTACGACCTTATGCTGTTGTCTCAGCCGCATCAGTTCTGCCCCGTGTTGTTACGCCCTCGGCTGCCGAGCGCGCTGCCGCGTGCCTGCGGAATATTTTTGCTGCGCGAAGGACCCTCAGCAGAAATACGCGACTGCGCCGCCTAGTCATAGCCAGCGGCAGGCTGACGAACGAGCTGGGTTTTCTCGACGAAATCTGAAAAATTGCGATGGGTCACGTCTCGGGCTATGACAATTTTTACGTTTACCCCTCACTCGGTCTGGGTGACAGCGTGTTGCTTTCAAGATCGATTTGGAAAAACGTGACATTGGTCGCTTTACGCTCGATTGCTGATGTCCCTTCCAGATCAGCAAGTGTTGGGTAGCGTGGGCGGTTCGCAGACGGCGCATGCGCCTATCACCGTCGGGATTTGCGACGCACTCAGCTGCTGAGACCAGATGGTGTCGCTTGCCCTTACCCTGGCAGAAAGGGTAAGGGGCAGGCGATTGGGAAAAACGTGACACTGGTCGCTTTACGATCGATTGCTGACGTCCCTTACAGATCAGCAGATATTTCCATGGGGAAACGAACCCCGTACCTCCGGTTTCTCAGACTTGCAGCTTAACCACTACACCATTAGTACCTTCATACCTTATGTACCCCTAGTAGAATAGACTGCACCACCGGTACTCTAAATAAACACCCGTGCCAACATTTTATTCAAACGAGGTCATTAAGCTCTTCGCCATTTTACCGTTCACTAATTCGACGTGAAAGCTTTTATACATGCTGTCATGTTGCAGTTCGCAATTTAGCCGTTCGCCATTTTAGATGTCATTTTTCCATGCCTTCATTTTGAAGTTTGCCATATAGTCGATTCGGATGTATGACGCGAGGCTTTTTAAAATTTTGTAAATGTGCAGGTCGTTATTTAGCAGCCCACATCAAGGTGCTCGACAAACTGCGGGCCAACTTTTTGCCCGGACACGTCGGCAGAAATAATATTTTCTGCTCAGATCATTATTTGACAGGGCAGAGCTAACGGTGGCCGGCATGCATTTGTAGTGATTGATGGATACAGTGGCCCGAAAAATACTGGCGACCAAAGTCAAAGGTTGCGAATGTATGCATTTGATGACACTGGTAAAGGGCCGTCAGCTGAGAGTACAATACACCGGTGGTATTTTGGTTTCTATTTTACTCGGTTGACGCCCGACTGTCCGACAGTGTACCACCTCAAACTTTGCAAGAGGACCACTGACTGTTATTTCAGGTCACGACCCTACGGGACACGATTATTTACTTGACCTACAGCCAGTCCTCCGGGCCCTTATGCCCCCAACTGGGCCTTTGATCGTCAGTTCTGGTTGGCCGCGCGGTTCCTACTTCGGGCCTCATCGAGCACTTCCCTTGGCCAGCCCGGGGCCCTTGTGAGCACAGGGCCCTCTGTTAGGCGCTGTGGACTCCTGACAGAAACAGGGCCCTGACAAATATAAATCACTGGCCCTGGCTTTGGCGCTGCTTGGAAAGTGAGGCCCCATGCCCATACCAGCACAGAGGCGACTGCGCGGCACTGGTGGTGCCTGACCGACATATAGACCCATATCGACTCAGGGGTCCCCGATCGGCGCTAAGGACTCTCTGAATTTTATTTCAAGGCCAGTCTCCCCGAGCCGGGCCCAGGCCCCCAAAGAAGACTCCGAGCGGCCCCTCGTGCCCTTAGACCCTCCAATCAGGCCCTTGATCGTCGGACCCGGTGGGCTCTCTAAGCTTTTCGGACCTCCACGAGCACTACCTCTGGCCGACTCGAGGCCCCTTGCCAACACAGGACCCCTTTTAGTGGCTGGGGGGCCCTGACAGACGCTGGGCCCCGACTTATGCAAATCGCTGGTTTTGGCTTCGTTCCTGTCAGGGAAATGGGCCCTCAGACCCGCGCCGCCTCGGAGGCGACTTTGCGTTACTGGTGGTGTCTGACAAACATATAGGTCCTTATCGACTCAGGGGGCACCTGATCAGCGCACAGGGCCATCTGACCGGCATTTGAGTGCCCAGCTCTGCGGGCCGGGGCCCCTGAGTGCGACCACCGGCGTGCCTTTCGGGCCAGTCAGGCCCTCAAATCGGGCCGTTAATCGTTTGTTCCAAAGGGCCCGAAGGACCCCTCGAAAACTAAGGGAGAAGGGGCACATGCCCCCCCCCTTGCTTGCGCTACTGCTGCAGTCAACATGTCAACATCTCATATTCGGCGCCGCGGGCTACGCTTCGCCCGTGCGTTAGTAGTCAGCATAATCACACTATTTCCGCCACAGACGTTCAAGAATTTGTATGGTAATACTAGACCACGAAATGTACCAGAAATACTACGGGTCCGGTATGAGATGGAGAGAGCTTCTTCCACCACAAAAGCAAGTAAAAATAGTCAGAATAGGAGAAAAAAAACAGGTTTAATTTTCCATGTGAATGACTACCACAAATTGACACAAAACTGGCTAAAGTAACCCTCAACGTGTTATTTAGTACAAATAAGTCTTTTTAGCACGGTAGAAATAACCACTCAAAATTGGTTGTTTTGGACCAGCAAACGCGCACCGGCAGTGGGTTAGCGTCAGGGTGTAGGTCGCGCTGCTCGTTTGAATTGCGTGATCGTATGTTCAACGGAACAATCACATTCCTGTGAAGTATGCCTATCTATAGGTATCTTTGATACATACCGTCAATGTAAATATAAGTTATAATCGCCATCAAAGAAAAATAATCTTCACTTGCCCGCATCCACAGTGACCGCCCAAAGCTCAGGTAAGCTGTGATATTATTTTCACACAGCGTGGTGCCAAGTGCTGTTCCTGAAGTGTATGCAGTTGAGACTTCAAAGCCTCAGGCGATGTGTACTTCCAAATCCCACACCTTTGTACCAGGGCCGAGATGCAGCACTGTGGCTGCTCAAAACATTTTCAATCACAATATATGGATATATAGTATATATATATATATATATATATATATATATATATATATATATATATATATGTATATATATATATATATATCTACATATGTGATGCTTTATCTACCACCCAAAATTTTATTGTACCCCTTACTGGTCTTTAAATGTGGTCAAGAGAAAACACGGATAGAGAACCCACATGTCTGAATGGTGTGCATTTAAGACTCCTTAATACACTAATAAACAACATCTATAACACCTTATCTGGGCCTGGGGTGATTAGATATGTGTTGAATACCATGCTTTAAGAGCTTTTCTGTTATTCCGGTACATTTTTTGAAGATTTAAAGATGAGTTTATATCTGTTTTTAATAATTTTGTCATAGTTTGTGATGGCTAATCATGATTATCTTTACTATTATGTTTTCATGCCCAGTAGCACTGGATAACTGGCTAGAGACCTAGGTAAATGCTCATTTAGGTTTGAGCATGTAAAATGGGCAACTCCATGCTTATATGATTATGTGGTGAATGTGTTTTAGTTGTGCAAGCAGTGCAAAGGCCATAAGATTTTCAGCTGTATTGCCAACATCAAGGCCAGGCTGCAAAAATGCAAATTGAATCAAATTCTGGATACAGTATTATTGTGACAGCAATTTAAGCTCACAGCTGACAATTTGAAATGAAAAATATGATCGGTCCTTGGATTTTATAGGCAGCAGACAATCTTTTACTCATTTTTAGTGAAAGAAGTAGGAATGTTGGATGTCTATAGGTCTGTACCATATAACATCATCTGTTTTCTGGCTGAGATTGGACAAACTCAATCAGGATCAACAATATCATACTTGCTGTTCAGATAGGACAATAACACACTTATTCCTGATCTTGCAGAAGTTCTATATCTTATGTTGTACACCATTCATTTTAACACACTGAAATCATCTGTAAATCTGTCTCAGGCCACTGTGGCTTCTTATGTTACCATTTTAATTTTAGCCATATGGCTTGTTCACACAATATTGCTAGAAATGATGATTATGCCCAGGTGATTGGCTCATGAGTTAGCTCATGAAATTTTCAATGTCCCAGGTCACAGCTGTAATTGTCTAGAGGAACTTTATGTCCAAATCATTTGGGAAAATCAGATTTACTTTTTGAAGGCATGTATGATAAAGCTTTCCATGGTTAATGAAGTCATGATGTCCTGTCATCTTTGACTCTCAGTCATGTAATTTTATTATGAGTCACTTTTGAGGTGATAATAATAGTAGTACCATGACATTGTTCAGCTAGAGCAGCCAAAACAGCATAAATTGTAACCTATGCATTCTGAAAGCTTTCACCATGTACATGGCTGCATCTTGGCCACATACACGTCCCTGAAACCCGCGGCATGATCAGCAGCAAAAACAATCTGAACGGAATCATGCACAAGGATACAGCATTGTCAGACATTGACTGCGGAATAACCTGACATTCACCGCAACTCCGCCGCCGCCACGTCCTGCATGTGACGAGCACCAGTCCGGGAGCATCCTGAGCGTCTCCTCGTCCTCTGACGGCTCCTCCCAGATCCTCGTTGCCGACCGTGCGCACCGCCGCCGAACGGACACCCACTCTTCCCTCGGCGTTTTCGACGCCGCCCGCACTGAAGCCTGGCCTCCGCCCTCTCTTTGTAGAGATGTCGCAGCACGGCGCCGCGCTGCAGACGTTCAACATCGAGCTGGTGAAGACGGTGGAGGAGCTGAAGCGGCGCCAGCTGGTGCTGGCCGAGGAGACGGCGCGCGAGGAGTGTCAGCGTCAGCAGCTGGAGCAGCAGGCGGCGCAGTTACAGGAGCAGCTGGAACGCGTTACGGCCAGCCTTCGCCACAAACAGGAGCTCAGTAGGGAGTACGCGCGCATCATTAAGGAGGCCGAGAACGCCTACCAGAAGATCCTGGAGAGCTCTCAGGCGCTGCTGTCCGTAGTCAAGCGCGAGACATCGCACCTCAGCGAGGTGGCCAAGGCGGAAAAGAAGGCCGCACGAGGTGTGGACGCCACGGGCGACGGCAAAAACAAACACTAGCAAGCCCCGACCGGACAGAAGTGTGGAGCGTTACCTCACGTGCAATGATTTAATCACATTTTACTTCATGTGCCAGTGATGTGATTTTATACGTAATGTTGCATTGACATTTCGGGTCCAATCTGTCTGCACTTTTATATTGTTTTGGAAACTGTGCTATGCATTCGCCTCATTTTGTAAATAAAATCACTTTTACAATCGTCTTTCGGAAGCAGAAGAGTGTTTACTTGCTTCCGGCAGCTTCCTAGCGCTACCTGCCGGCCGCAAATTTCTGCTGTACGAGGTACAATTTCGGGCGTGCAAACCAGCAGTCCGTGTCTGTGCGGGTTTGGGCCGTTTGGGCCGTTTCCGGCCGGCACGGCTGATCAGCCATCGATCAGCGCGGCCGGCCCGGGCGGGCCCGGCCGGGCGCCGGTCCCGTTACTCTGCCGCTCTTTCCGCGGCGCCGGTGAACGGGGCAAGTCAACGTACCGGCGCGGAGCGGCGCGGAGCGCGGCTGCGGCGCCGTCAGGTTTGAGTTGCGGTTGTGGGGTGAGGTGCGCGCTGGACTCGCCCGGAGCACTGCGAGCTGGGACTTCTCCGCCAGGTGAGCAGGCCGACCGGACAGCGCGCGCTGCGCCAGCTCCGGATGCCGTGCTGTGCCGCTGGGCGGCGGCCGGCGGGTCCGCCGCAGCCCGGCCGGGACACCCCTTCTCCCGCCGCGCCGTCGCTGCCGTCGCGTTGCGGCGCGGTGTGGCGTCGGCCGGTGCAGCGGGCCGCCGCAGCTGGCCGTCCGCCGCGGAACCGGACCGGTGGCCGGTGGAAGCGCGACGGCCGGCAGCGCTCGCAGACGCGGCCGGCGCGCTGCGGCCGCCACCCGACCTCCAGCCGTCGTCGCGCCCCGGGAACGGTGGCGGGACCGCTCGGCGGCGGCGGCGGCCGGTCCCGGGACTCCTCCCACCCGCGCCGCGCGCTAAGCCGTGGTGTATCCCCGCTCGTGTCACCCATGAGGGAACTGGCAACGGCCACCTGTTGACGTGACAGGATGAGCGATGTCCGTACCGGTTTGGTGCGGCCGCGCGGCATCGGCTCGGGCCCGTGACGGGGCGGGGACTGCTGCCGGTCCCGTGACTTCAGCAGATTGTGCCCGTCTCGTGGTTGCGGCCGCTCGAAGGGGGAGGGGCGCGCAGCCTTGACCGGCGGGGCATGCATGCTCCCATCACTCGGAGGGCGCTGAAGACGTGACGACGGTGCCGTAGCGGCTCGTTCTGGCATCGCTGGCACGTTTATACATAACTGTATTGTGTGGCAACCCTTGGAGCGCCGCGGAGAAGTGACCCCGTAGCATGGTTCCGTTCGTTGTGCGAAAAATGGCGTGCGTGTCGATGTAGGTGTTGATTGAATCGCACGATCCTGCAAGGGTCATTGAGTACGGCGGCGTTTCCTCTTGCGTTCCCAATCGCAAGATGTTACGATATATGGTCGTTTCGAGCTGACGTGAGCTGACAGGTCATCGATCGTCAGCCGGCCGGCACGGCTTTGGTCGTCGGTGAGTCGAGCCGTGACGGAGTCCGGCGTGCGGGCTGGCCGGCCGTCACCTGCCGCCGGCGCCGGCGGGGCCGTCGCTCCCGGCCACCCCGCCGTCAGGCCGGCATCTCGGGGCCCGGCCGACGACGCTGGCGACGGCGGCCACAGCTCGGCCCGCTGGCGCCGCTGGCCGCTGGCGCGGTCGCCTCGCCGCGCTGTGGCCGCCAGCGGTCGGCGCCTCGCCTTATACGGATCAGCCGTGCGCGTCTGCACGCGGCGACCTCGGGCCGCGGGCGCAGCCGACCGACGCGTGTACACTGTACAGCCGGCAGGGCTCGCCGGCCGCTCCTCCATTCAGACTGGGCGGGCTTTACTCGCCCGCCGCTGCGTTTGCGTGGTTGGCGCCCCAGTCAGGCGCCGATGGTGTCGCAGTAAACCACGTCACACCCTAACGACTGCGCTCCAAAGCGTACGAACTGGGTGACGTACTTAACCGTGACGTCATGCGCAGCAACGTGGGACGGGCATTTGGCAGTGAAGAACGGATCTCGGGTCTCAGCACTAATGCGTGCAATCCTGCCCCCTCTGGGGCCCACCGTTTCCACCCCGGCCAGCCGAGCGCGGAGATGAGCGATCTCACCGAGCGGCGCCCTCCTGGTGGACGGGGTTCTTCCCCGGCCGGCCGAACGCGGAGGTCTGCAATCTCAACGAGCGGCGCCCTTCTGGTGGACGCAGTGGCGGGGTAGGCCATATCGCGACTCAGCGGCTGTCCGGCGGCTCTGTCCGGCGGCAAGAGCGGCGCTCCGCACCAGCCTGCAGCACGAGTGGCGCTGAGCGGTGCGGGAGCCAGCCCGGCCAATGACGCTCGCGCCGATTCGGCTATTGTTGGCGGACACACTGGCGACCACACTTCCGGCGGCCCTGTGATTCGGATGGATTGCTGGCGTGTGAAAATGTATGGAAAATGATGCTGTGCTTTTGATTAAACCTAATTGGTTCAGCCAGAAGCCGTTGGCAGTTGCTGAGTTAAGAACGCTGCGATTCGTCTTGAACTGGAAGTTAATGAAAGCAATGAGAGCTGTGGTGCAAGCTTGCTGTTACAACTGGAGTGCTATCTGATCTAGAACGTGATAAATATTGTAAAAGCCATGCTTCGTAATCCGAGTCTTGGACAGTTTCCATTGAGAGCGCTGGCTGTTGCTGAGATGGACGACCGCGTGCTGCGCCTGCCTTCACGTCGTATACAATGGTCATCTGCGGAAATTGCAGTATCTGCAGTTTTTATCTCGGAAAACGGGTTTGTGGTTTCATTGCGATTAAGCTTGTCGGCGACCTGGCTTTGCAGGAAGCAAAAATTACTTGATACTGTGTACGGCGGCGGCGGCGTGTGAATGACGCCGCTGGTTTCCTAATTGCCGGAATGTCTAAGCCAATGGTCTGCGTCGCCTGTCGCGGGTCCTGTGACCTGAATTGTCATTTGCTTTCCAAACGCTGCGGGTGCCGTGCTGTATTCCAGTCCGCGCAGTGCGCGGTCAGCTTCCGACCGGCGTGGCTGGAGGGCTGGGCGGCGAGGGGCGTTCTTTCGTCACGGTTTCCGCGCCGCCCAGGCGTCGGCTCCGCGCTCTGCCGCACGCTGCGGCGGCCGGCCGCCGAGCGGCGCTAGCACCGCCCCATGAATGAGCGGCGTCGCCGGCGGGCCGGTGGCAAGTCAGCTCCGCGCGGCCGGCAGGTGTCGGCGGCCGGCCAGCCTGCAGCCGGGGAGGCGGCCGACCGGCGGCCCAGCTGCGCCGGTCCAGAGACGCCGTGTAAACAACGTTTCTCCGGTCATCGGCTGCCTGTTGGGCTGGCTGTGGAAACAAGCGTGTCGCCCATTGGCGGAAGTGCAGATTTAATGCACTTTTGATATTCTCCCCGGCATGAAATTAGGCTACGATAAAGCCGCGTGGAGAGCTGCCAAGAGTGGAATGAAACATGTCCCCATCACACGGAGGCAGTGTCTTATCTTCTGTCCGGCGTGCCAACGGTGAAGACGGCGTCATAGCCAAAGACATAACAAAGCCAGAACGTGAGATAGATACGCCACTCACTTTTTGCTTAAATTCTTCGGCGATTACAGGCTGTACTAAAATCTGTCGATTTAGAACGAGGGGTGTGAACTATGCCGCCTTCTTGTGTGCATGTGTGTGGGGGTGAGGACGTGCTGACGATTGTCCATGTGAAGGCCGCGCCCCAAGACGCCGGCATCACCCGCCCTGTCAGTCGGACAAACCAGCGCCTGTCTAGTTACCCGTCCAGCTCGGCCAGCGCGGGGCGTTGCGACCTTGACCAGTATCCCGCAGCGGTCTCAGTGCGTCGACCCCGATCGTCGGCCCCGGGCCGGCGTCACCGGCCGGGGCCGCGGACCTGCGCTGGAGCGGCCGACAGCGCCGCCTGGCCGTCGCAGGCCCGCCGGCGAGCCTCCGGAGCCGCGCGCCATGCGCCGTCGCTGCTCGCGGCGAAAGCGGTTCAGCCGGGGCCGGCGCCCGTGCCTAGCCGGCGAGGGCGGCACCCGGCGTCGCGGGGCTCGGTCCCGGTCCCAGTCAGTGGGACGCAGGCGCAGTCGGGCCCGCGGCAGCTTCAGACGGACAGTCGGGGAGTTGATGACGATGTGAGCTGGCGGTCAACGGTCGGCGGCGCCGCAGCTCGCCGTCGGCGCCCGGCCGCCTCTGTCGCGCCGGCTCCGAGTCGGCCAGGCTCAGAGAGAGTTGCAGCCGGGCTCGACGGCCGCTGAGAACTGCCCGACGACGGGGCGGCCGGCGGCCTCCTGACCCGAGCGCGTCGCTGCTGCGACGGCGGACACCTCCAGTCCAGCAGCCGTCGGAGCTGGCGCGCCCAGTCTCGGCACAGTGTGAAGACTGTGAGCCCGGCCGTGCTCTGGGAGAAGACCCGTGGCCGGTTCGGCGAGGCTTTACGTAAGCCGAATGACTCCGCGATCCGCATCTGGTTTTGTTTGGTCGGCCGACTGATTCGCCTTGTCGCTGCCGTTACCAGAGCGACGGTCAGATCTGATCCTGCGCCGACGTGTGCCGGGCTTCTCCCCCTCCATGTTCGGCCCGGCGGCTGTCAGGCCTGGCCGGGCCGGCGCCGGCCGCGTCATATATAGATGTATTTGGCCACGCCGCCTCTCTATTAGGCCAGCGGCGGCCACTCGGCGCTGTGTGCGCAGCGCTGACAGAGCGCGGTCAACAGAAGCGGCGCCGAGACGTGCTGGCCGTCGCGCCGGTGCGTCTATCTACGCTGTGCAAGCGGCCAGATTGAGCCGGCCTGTTTGCTGGACCATCGGCTCCGGCCAGCTGATGGATGGCCGCGGCCGGCCATATGGCGGCCCGACGGCCGGCCGCCGGCGCCGACCCAACCGACAGCTGGGGCGGCCCGCACCGCTGGGCCAGCTGGGCACGCGGGCCTCCGCAGCGGCCGAGCGGCGGGACGCACCGGCCGCGGACGGGCTGCGCTGTCTGCTGGCCGGATCAGGCCTGAAATTACCTAACCTGACCTGACCTGACGTGACCCAACATCGAGCGGCGCTGTCCGCCGTCCGGATCGGACCTGATCTGACCTGATACGACATCGAGCGGCGCTGCCGGCTGGCCGGATCAGACCTGACATGACCTGGCCCGACATCGAGAGCTCGGCCGGCCGGCTCAGACCTGACATGACCTGACCCGACATCGAGAGCTCGGCCGGCCGGATCAGACCTGACCTGACATGGCATGACCTGACATGACCCGACACTGAAGCTGTATGCCTGTGCAGTCGATGCGCCCTGAAGCTGTCGGCTGGTCGCACCAGACCTGACCTGACCTGACCTGACCTGATTTGATTGCGAACCGCGCCGTCGACTCACGGCCGGGATGGTCAGCCGTCTGCTGTTGCCTGCTTGGGCTAGGAGGTCGGCATGATGCAACTACGGGCGCAACATGACGCAAAAGCTGTGATGCAAACGAGCCCACACTCTGCTGGCTGTCGCAGTTGGCACGTGGAGTTGTGCTGCGACCGTGCCATGACCAGGCTGGGCCCGCGGCGTCTGGGCACGGTCTGCAGCTGCGAGGGCCGCCGGTACAGCACAGCACAGCACAGCACAGCACAGTACAGCACAGCACAGCACAGCACAGCACAGCACAGCACAGCACAGCACGGCACGGCACGGCACGGCACGGCACGGCACAGCACAGCACAGCACAGCACAGCACAGCACAGCACAGCACAGCCGGCATTTGCAAGACCAAATAGATCCAAGAAGTCCGAGGTGACGCACTGTCCTTATTCAGTCTCTGGATCTTGTCCTTGGGGGAATTATGTTGCCGTAGATTGGATGTTCGAGCCCTGCCTAACAGTCGTGTCGTGGTCCAGCCTCGAGCTGATCGGGGCACAGTCTTGGTGGGCCTGCCGGGTAAGCTGAGGTAGCTTGTACCTCGTTTGTCCGGCCCCGTGCTGTACAATGTGGCGCCGGTCGTGCCTGTCCCGCTCCGCTGCCCCGCACCGACTGTGAGCTGGAGCAGCTGGTGAGGCTGCGAGCCGGACTGCAGCTCTCTGCCTGGGGCTGTCGCCGTCGCTGCCTTCCGGCCGTGACGCGTTTGGCAGTGGCATCTGCCACGCAGCGGTAGACCAGCTGGTCGATGCCGGAAGCCGTAGAGTGCCGGCGGCGGTGGCTGCGCTGGTGTTCGCCACTCGGCGTCTCCCCGGTGATAGCGCCCCGGCTGCAGTCTCCGGACGCGAGCCAGCCTCCATGGCGGGCCTCTCTGGCCGCTGGCCGTGCGGGCCCGCCAGCCTGCCGCTGGCCGGGCGGTTCGTGGGGCTGAAGGGACCGTGCGTGGTGCGACGGACGGGCGGGAAAGCGGATAGTTGTGGTGACTGCATCCATACCAGCGTTCCTTTTTTACACGAGGCTCCGCTCTTGTGGCGACATCTGTGCGGCGTCCGCGGTCTTTTGTCTAAGCCGGCCTGGGGCGGTGTGATGAGGCGATGTGGGGCAGCACTGCGTACTGGAGCACCAGCGAAACCGCGCGGTTTCTACTAACATCACGCTGAAATCGGTGATCTAGGACGCCCACAAGAGAGCTGTGTAGTAGGGCACGTGATAGATGTGCAGGTAGCTGCATGATAGATGTGCAGGTGGCCACATAGGGGATGGGCTGGTGGTCATGTTAGATGCGTAGGTGGCCACATAGTGGATGTGCAGGTGGCCACATGGTAGATGCGCAGGTGACCACATGGTAGATGCGCAGGTGGCCACCTGGTAGATGCGCAGGTGGCCACATGGTAGATGTGCAGGTGGCCACATGGTAGATGCGTAGGTGGCCACATGGTAGATGTGCGGGTGGCCACATGATAGATGTGCAGGTGGCTGTGTCTCCTCGCCACCGCTGCCAATTACTGCCAACGTCTCTCGCTCAGCTGCAGCTGGTCTAGCTGCTGCACCGTGGTAGCTGACACGTCTGTGGCGCTGCTGCGGATGGGCGCCTGCGGTCCACTGCAGGGCGGGTCTCACCACCGCATGTACGGGCCTCTGCAGTGGAGTCCGACTGACGCTGTGCGTCCGACGGCAGCTGGCTTCTCTGTGGCTTCGCTGAAACAAGGCGCGTTGTCGCGCCCTGTGGCCTGTTTTGCTGAATGATGTAGCAGGCTAGGCTAGATGTGTGCGCCATGGAGTGACATGCCGCAATGTCTTATTTCCTGGACTCTTGAGTTATCTGTGGGCGGGAGTGCCTCGAGTGGGGGTTGCATGCTGATCCTCCGTGTCTGCTGCTCCTCGATTTCACCGAACGCATGTAAGAGGTCGGAGGGGGCAGCCTGCCAGCAGGTGCAGTCTCTCACGGCGTCTAGGTGTAGCCCGCCGCGGCACTTTGAGGTAGCCTGTCACGGCGTCGCATGCATTATCCAGACGGCTGGTGGTGCTGTAACCACGGGCTACGCTCACCGTCAGCCGCCTCCGGTGTCGGCCAGATGCGACCACAAAGTAATGATACGGCCTTGTGGCTCGCCACGCTTCTGACGCATCTGTCGCCGCGCTCCGTTGTGGCGTCCTGAGCCGCCTGGGTCATTTACGGAGCACGGTCTCGCACTGACCCGCCCAGCTGGCAGCGGTGCGTCGCCGCCCGTCGGTGCCGTGTGCCCGGGACTGCCAGCAGCTCCGGGTGCCGGGCTGACGAAGCTGCTGGTCTGATGGCCAGAGCCAGCAGCGGTGTGTCGCCGCACGTCGGTGCCGTGTGCCCGGGACTGCCAGCAGCTCCGGGTGCTGGAGCTGCTGGTCCGATGACTGGAGCCGGCAACGGTGTGTCGCCACCCGTCGGTGCCCGGTGCCCGGGTCTGCCAGCAGCTCCGGGTGACGGGCTGACGGAGCTGCTGGTCCGATGACTGGAGCCGGCAGCGGTGTGTCGCCACCCGTCGGTGCTCGGTGCCCGGGACTACCAGCAGCTCCGGGTGACGGGCTGACGGAGCTGCTGGTTCGGTGACCGGAGGCGGCAGCGGTGTGTCGCCGCCCGTCGGTGCCGGGTGCCCGGGACTGCCAGCAGCTCCGGGTGCCGGACTGACGGAGCTGCTCGTCCGGTGACCGGAGGCGGCAGCGTGGCAGCAGGCCCAGTTGGCTTGGTGTAGGTGGACGCTGGTCAGGCGCGGTGTGCTGGGCGTGCTGGGCGTTTGGGGTTGCTGGCCGCCCGACCGCGCGTCGGCGGTCCCGCCGACGCCGGTCGGCTGGCTCCCGGCCCCGCCGGAGCCGGCTGGCGGAATCCCGGCCCCGCCGCGTCCCGGCTCCTGTGCACCGCTGCTCGCCGCTGACGCTCGGCTCGGGCCGGCCTCTGCTCTGGAATCTGCTCTCGAGGGGCGCGCGGCGATGGCGGCCACTCGCCGAGGAGGTGGGCGTCATGGACGTCGGCCGGCCACCGCGCCCAGATGGCCCCCACCCCACCCTCCAACGATGACTCGACGTTTGGCCAGCAGTGCCCCGGCTGCATGGCTGTCGCACGCCGTTTATTTGGGCTGGTCCCGCTGATGGGATCGTTTCCCACGTCCAATGGCCTCCTATCTTGTCCCAACGGATGAGTACTTGGCCGGTTGTAGATTACACGGTCACGTTACCATCAACTACCCAGTGTGTACGTCCTTTTTTGCTGTCACGAATCTGTCGAGCCTCTTCTTTCCGTCGTCTGTATTGGTATTGGTTATCTGCGTGGTTGGTCGACGCGCCACTTACCCATGAGTAACGCGCGCCTGGGTTGTGGGGGGAAGGGGTCCATTTACCTGTTTCCCGACAGCCGTTGGTGGCTTGATTCGCAGCCGTCCGCGATGTGGAATGCGGCCCGTTTCCGGCGTATTTGCCGCTGGGTGGGTGAATGCCACGCGGCGCATGCGATCTGCGGCGACCGTGGCGCGGAGGTCGGCAAAATTTGGGCGGTAAAGGGAGTCACCAGCGCACAGCTCCTGTTGATAGCGTGTTTCTTCCCAAAATCTTGTCGTAATCCATGCTGTATTTATAAATTATGACAGATTTAGCTAGCTCAAATTAGTGCTGTTTTCTGTAGGCTGCTTATTTTTAAAATGCTTGTTTAAGATCCGCTAAGTCACATAGATTCGTCATGTGGCTGAAGGCGATCGCAAAAAGCAAAAGTAAAAGGTCAGCTGGCCCAAGGACCTGACCAAAGGCGAATGTAAACAAAACGTCGACCGCCAAGGTCAAGCGACGTAGGTATGACATCGCCCAAATTGTTCCGCGTTAGATGATAATTGTGTCGCGTCATCAGATTATTAGACTCGGCTCTTATAAGAATATTTTATAATTTGCAGTAGACTAGTTATGCTGAACGTGACTATCTGAAAAACGGCGTCTGGCCAAGGTCTTCACATGCGGCCTGCGTTGTAGCCTCGGCTCGGCTTCACCCAGCGTTTCTATTACCTTGCTCTCGCCCATGTCAGTAACCATCCATGGCACGTACCCGCCGCCGGCAGTGGTTGCAAAACGTTATGGGCCTGGTGGCCTGGGACGGCTGAGGGCCGGGGCATGATCCCGACGCCGCTAACGGTCACCACCAGGTTACGATTTGCATCGCTTTCGCTGAGCCGTCAGGCTCACGTGACGCCAGATGGCTGGCGGGCCTTGCACCGATGCTGCACATCGACGCGCCTATGATTTACGTCACTTTCCCTGACGTCGTGGGCGCGTGACGTGTGCCGGCCATGCGACTGTGGGGCGGCGCGGTCTCGCCGGTCGGGGGCCGGATGGGGCGGGCGGCCGCCTGTGCGCGGCTGGTCGGCGACTGCCGGCGGCGTCGGTCGTTGTTTCCGGGCAAACTGCCAGCATTGGTAATCAGACGTCCGCACCGCTCGCCGCCATAGGGCACCGGCGGCTGACTGGTCAACCGGCCGACTGGCCGACCGGCACCGCATCGGAGGCGGAGTACGCTCAGTTTGCCCGCCGACCGGACGGTGATGCTGTGGTGCAGGGAGGGTCCGCCGGACCGGCCCCGCCGACCGGACGGTGATACTGTGGTGCAGGGAGGGTCCGCCGGATCGGCCCCGCCGACCGGACGGTGATACTGTGGCGCAAGGAGGGTCCACCGGACCGCCCCCCCCCCCCCCCCGGCCGGACGGTGATACTGTGGTGCAGGGAGGGTCCACCCCGGACCGGCCCCGCCGACCGGACGGATATGCTCAGCTGTCAGCTGGCAAAAACAGCAGTTGACGTGATTTGCTGCCGTTTGCTGACTGCAAGCTCCCGGCGTATGGAAGCATGTCCCAGCCACCCGTAGCCTGTTTTGTAAACAAATGGTAGGAGCGCGGGAGCATTTCATGCATTTTCTGGTGCTTGCACGGCAACTTTTTGATGTCATGGTACGCGCAGTGCTTTATAGTATATGTAAAGGTACTGTGGTACCATATGATTATAATAAGCTGTTAATCGCTGTTTAGGACAGTTGTTAATTGCATAACTCCATGGCGGGTGTGGCCAGCTGTGACTGGCAGACTGTCGACGCAGAGCTTTAGCTGGTCGCAGTCGCCGCCTGGCAGCAGCCGTCAGCAAGCCACCGTTTAGGTGGCCCTTGCTCTGATCTTTCATCAGCCAGCCGCGAGCTGGCGCTGACGGCGGACTATGATCAGCCGAGCCCAGCTGTCGCTCGCTCGGCTGACTGGCGGCTGTCCAGCTCCGTCGACGACCAGCTGCGGGCGGCCGCCGGGACGGCGCTCCGGACCGGCGGCCGGCGCGTCCGCCGGTGGCCGGCCTGTCGGCTCCAGCGCCGGCCGCCGGTCGCGCCGCTGGAAGTGGGTCGGTCGGCCAGACGCCGGTGCCGGCCGGTCGAGGCGCCGCCTCACATAAACACGGCGCCGCAGATGAGCTCATCCAGTCGCGTGGCCGGCCCGTTTTTGCCGGGCAAGTGGTGGGTGGTCATCAGCGCCCGGGTGCCGGTGCCAAGGCCCTGATCTGATCAGCAGCGCGCTAACGCTCTGATCGGCGGCGGCAGGGAGCGATGACGCTCTGATCGGCGGCGGTAGGGAGCGGTGACGCTCTGATCGGCGGCGGCAGGGAGCGGTGTCGCTCTGATCGGCGGCGGCAGGGAGCGGTAGCGCTCTGATCGGTGGCAACAGGGACCGGTGACGCTCTGATCAGCAGCGGCAGGGAGCGGTGACCCTCCGATCAGCAGCGGCAGGGAACGGTGACGCTGTGATCGGCGTCGGCGGGAAACAGTGACAGTGGTTTCGTGGCTGGGGCGGGGCCCGCAGTCGGATGAACAGGCCCAGACCCCGCTCCGGCAGCAGCGGCCGCGAGACAGCAGCACCGGACGCATGGCGGCGGCCGACTTCTGACCAGGTCGGGCGCTGACCTCCGGTCGCTTCGCATCGTCAAACCGCGGCATGGGCTGCCGGCTGACTAGCTCCTGTAACGGGTCCCGGTTCGCCTCGTGCGGCGGTGGCTGAAGGCGGGCGTTCGGCGGCATCGTAATGACTCTTGAATTGACGTCAGCGCGGTTCGCGACCGGCAGCCCGAGCCCATCGTTACCGTCGGCTCATCGACGGCGCACGACCGGGGCTCCGCGCTCGGCAGCAGAGTCTCGACGCGCCTGCCTGGTGCCGGTCGCGAGGCCCGCATCGTGTGCCGTCCAATGTCCGCGGACCGTCGAGCCCGGCTGTCGCCGCCGCAGGACTTGCTCATAAACACGCCAGCCTGTTTGTTTTTTATCCGAGCTGCGGCACTTCTGCTGGGGCGGCACGTGCGCCTCGGTTTGTGACGTGGCCGGCCGGCATGGTGCACGGTCCGGCGGCCGGGCGCGCCACGCCATTGGACCTGGTCCGCGCCGCCCGGCTGGTAATGATCTCGACGTCAGCGGCCTCCCCGGCCAGGGGCCTGAACGGAGCGGGCTGGTGTGTAAGCAGTTGTTTCCTGTTGCTGTAGACGTATGCCATGTGAATGGGGCGGATCCGCGCACCACGCGATTGGGGTGGATCTGCGCAGGGAACGGAGACGAAGCCCAACCGGACCCGACCTCGCCGGCGGCCGATTGAAGGCCAGCCGGGCGCTCCCGGCCGTCAGCCCGACGTCGGACTGCGGTTAGACCCCGGCCCCGGCTGCGGTTGGACCCCGGCCCCGGCTGCGGTTAGACCCCGGCCCCGGCTGCGGTTAGACCCCGGCCCCGGCTGCGGTTAGACCCCGGCCCCGGCTGCGGTTAGACCCTGGCCCCGGCTGTAGTTAGACCCTGGCCCCGGCCGCGGTTGGACCCCGGCCCCGCCCGCCGGGACGTCCCACAGCGGCGGCGGCAGCGCCCCTCGTTACCTCGCTGGTCGTATGCTAATGCGACGAGTTATGAGCTCGTGACGAACCCCAGGCGGACCAGGCCGGCGCGGGGCACGTCACCGACCACGGTCACCTCCTCCGTGTCTCTGCCCGGCGACTCGCAGCTGGTGGTGCTCCATTCAACCCATGTGCACAGCGGTGAACGCAGCAGCGACCGATCCTAGGTACTAGGCAGGCAGCCTCGCCCTCCACAGCGGGTCCTGTTCAGCTGCGCTGCCTTAGCGCGGGTTCCCAAACGCCCTCAGTTGGAGCGTCAGAATGGCACTGGACTCGCGCCTCCACCGCTGACCGGCCGTGCTAGAGGAGGGGATCCAGGCACTCGGAACGGCCTCTCTAACGGCCGGACGGACGCTGCACAGCGTGCCGCGAATATGACATGTGGTCGAGGCAAGGAAAACTTTGCTCCCCAAATTTTCGAAGGTTTGTAGAGATTTCGATGTGTGTACCACTAACAGGTACCCTTCCAGGGGGACGGCCTCGCAAAACGCTTAGGGGATCGGGCTAAACGGTTGAACATCGGCTTAACCTCCCCCCAAACTATGCCGACAAGTAGGTATCTCCTAGCATTGGGCCCATTTTTTCTCCCGAAGTTGGGCTGGAATTCTTTTTGGGGAAGGGGAGGCCATTTTGGGAAGGGGCTTTGGCCCCCTCCAATTGAATAGGACATTCAAACCCCCGTATCCTTCGTTTTCAGTGCGATATTTAAGCAGAAAGTGTTTTTTTTGTACTGTTGACGTATACGCTACAAGCTATAGCTAGTGAGTACCCTAAGCCCAGAAAACCCTTCAGGATAACTTTTAATTGAGAGAGCCTTCGTGAAGTCCTACACCGCGTCACCGACGGTCCTGCCGGACACTCCGGCCCTGGTGGGGACAGCGCGACTGCCGAACCCGGCCGGCGCGCGGCCTCGCAGTTGAGGCCCGGCCTCGGCCTGCCCGTCCTGCAGGACCGGTCCTCCTCGCGCCCGCCGTCTGCAAGGTCGCCGCAGCCGACACCGCTGCGCACTTTACCTGGTGAGCTCGCCTGGTTTGCCTAATGCCCATGCGGTGACTAAGCCTCGCAGCAGTTTTATCGGTCTCGTTTCGCCGCCTTCGCCCGGCCGCGGCGGTGCCAGTCACCGTCCGCTGCGCTGTCTGGTTTCGGTTCGTCAAAACCGTCCCCTGATTCCTCGTCTGTCGAAACCGCCATCCGTGCAGGTTTCTGTGCGGTGTTCCCCCCGGAGAGCCAGCCTTGTTCCGCCGGTCGAGTCGTCGCCGTTTCCCGGTCAGCGCGGCTATAGCTCGGCTGGCTGCAGCGCTGCGAGCGGCAGCCGGCTGGCCGGCTGCCGCTCGCCGCTCGCAGTCTGGCCTTGTCAGGAATGTCTGCGGGGCCGGCCGGCCGGCGGCGGCCCGCTCGCCGACAGCAGCGCTGCCGGTGCCGGTCTGACCGTGATCGCGCGACGGCCGGGCGCTCGCTGCCCACTATGGGCGACAGGTGCGGCGCCGCGCGGCTGGCCGGTGTGAAGCGGCTGGCCGGTGTGGGTCCGGCTGACCGATGTGAGGCGGCTGACCGGCGTGAGGCGGCTGGCTGGTGTGAGGCGGCCGGCCGGTGTGAGGCGGCTGGCCGGTGTGAGGCAGCTGGTCGGCGTGAGGCGACTGACCGGTGTGAGGGGGCTGACCGATGTGAGGCGGCTGGCCGGTGTGAGGCGGCTGACCGATGTGAGGCGGCTGGTCGGCGTGAGGCGGCTGGCTGGTGTGAGGCGGCTGGCCGGTGTGAGGCGGCTGGCCGGTGTGAGGCGGCTGGTCGGCGTGAGGCGACTGGCCGGTGTGAGGGAGCTGACCGGCGTGAGGCGGCTGACCGATGTGAGGCGGCTGACCGGTGTAAGGCGACTGACCGATGTGAGGCGACTCAGGACCATGGGCAGCATTGGTCGGGCAGCGGCCGGTTGACTGCACCGGCCAAAATGCGTGCAGCTGCGACGGACGAAATCCGCCTGCCAGGGGAACTCCGTCGCGTGCGAGGGGATCATCTCGCAACTATCGACATAGCTTTGCCGGCGCGCTTCGCATGACCGTTGGAGGTGAAACCGGTGAGGCCTGGATCTGCTGCCCCGTTGTCGTGCGTGTGTTGTCCTTTCTGATGCCCGGTCAGTGCACCCGGCACACACCACCATTCAGGCGACACTCGGGAGTGTGCGAGGTGTGGACTGGCGTGCGCGCGTCCGCCCGCTCGTCAGGCCGGCAGGGCCGTCTGGGAGGCGCGGCTCCGGCGCGGATCCCGGCGCGCCAGCCTGCCGCGCCTGCCGAGCGGCGCGACTCTCGTATCCGGCACTGGCAAAGACCCCTGCCACCCAACGGCCGCCTGCACTCGAGCCCCTCGGCTGAGGGGCGGCGCCAGGGTAGCCTTAAGGGAGGGGCCCGGATCTCGCCGAGTACGCATCGCGGGGTACTGAGCTTTCTGTCGGGAGCCATCTATGGAGAAACACGAAACATCCGGACCTCAGGAGAGGAGCCCGGATCCCCATGTTCCTCCCTTGGCTGCGCCCCCTCCTGGGGTTTACTACGGCACCTGACTGACGGCTTCGTCCGGTAGTCTCATGGTGCACGCCATTTGCAACGTCCATAAGGTGGGCAGCTGCCGTGGTCTGAGCACTGTTGGCACGCGCCGCCTGCGTGAGCGGCTCCACCATGTGGCAGGCTTAGCGCCGTTTACAATGTCTGATACGGAGGCGAACAGGTTGGAATGTCTTCGTCGTCGCTCGGCGTCTGCCCAGCCGAACAAGCGTACTCGTTCAGCACCATCCGCCGCCCCGGGAAGGCCCGTCCGGTCAGTGCCCCTCCCATCCCCTCCCCAGCCGAGCGGCCATCCGTGCCCCGCCCTGAACAGCCGTTGGCTGATAGCGCCCGGCGCAACTGGCGCGCGCGCGGGAACCAGGGCGTGGACGCGTCACGTGGCGGCGCGGGCCCGGCCGGCGGCGCCTCGCGCGCAAATACCGCGCCGCGCGCGGACGTGAGCGCCGCCGATTCTGCACCCTGCAAACTCGTGCAGCGTGCACAGCTGCGTGCCTGCATGGCTGCACGAAGCCGTGTGGCGTACCACGTGCGCTGAGCCGCCGGCCGGTGTACGAGCGGCGGCACGGCGCTGGAGGCGGCCGCCGGGGACGGGGGCCATCTGATGGCAGTGCATTGTACGCACATCGTCTATCCAATTGGCATGCTCACCGTGTCCTCGTCCGCGTTAATGTGTCCATCTGTTGCTGGTGCCGTACGCTAGCATTCCCTCACCAATCCGTCTCTCCGAGCGACGTCGGTGGCGTCGCTGGTGCGTTGGTGCGTTGGTGGCGTCGCTGACATTGTGGTGACGCCACTGGTCTCGGCGACCGGGAGCAGGCCGCAGGGGAGAAATGAGTGGGTTTCGTAGTCAGCTGAGTGATGGGCCGTGCGCCCCACTGGCGGTTTGAGACACCGTCTCTCTGAAGCCCGCCGATGGCTCGCCACGTCACCGGAGCCAGCCGATGGTCCGCCACGTCACCGGAGCCAGCCGATGGTATGCCACGTCACTGAAGCCTCCGGTGGCCTCACCTGCGGTCTCAACTGGTGGTCCGTGCCTGCGCGTGTTGGCGCCGCCGCGCAGGCCCCGCCCGCGCCGCAGTGCGGGGCGCGCCAAATAACACGGCGACACGCAGAGCTAGTTTCGCTGGGCTGAGACACGCGCTGGGTCTCCCCAGCGGTGGAAAGTTACGTCAGGGTTCATTCGCCGCCGCTGCCGACAGCGGCATGCTCCGGCGATAACGATGCGCGTGCCGGCCTCATCGGAAGAGGGAGACGTTGTTGTGGTTAAGGTGTGCCGCTCCGCTTGTTTGCCGGTCGGTGACGCGCGCTACTGCCCGACGATGCCCACCGCGGCGGTCGTCCAGTGTTCATCGGATTGGTTTGCGGTGATGGCTTGCTGGGCGTGCTCGCCGCAGTCATCTCTGGACACGGCGCGGCGGCCCGGCCGCCGGCGCCGACCGCGACTGGAGCGGCCGGCAGGTCTTGAGCGCGCGGGGTTCACGCCCCTTGCCTGTGATCCACTCGACGTCCGTGTCCCACAGCACACGGGACCCACGGACGCCACGCGGAAATAATTGACTTCACGTGCGCCCTGCGAGCGTTCTTGAAAAGACCGCGTGTCTGGTAGACGTGCAGCCCCAGCGTCACAGGCCCGCCGTCGGATACGGAGCTCGTTTCCCGCGGTGCCCGCCCTTCGTGGCAGGCGACGCCACATAGCCACAGCGGCTGCCTGCGCCATCAGCCCATAACGACGACGTCGTCGGGTGCGGCGACCACGGCCGGCCGCCATTGGGGGCACAGCTGGCACGGCTGACGGGCCTCCTGCCGGCTGCTTGACGTCCGGGCCCCGATCGGGGTTGACTCATCGGGAGCGTCTCACCACGCGGCGCTCTGGAGTGTTTCATTTGTCGGGCCGTTCGCCGGGAGGGCTGATGACCTAACACACTGATTCACGACGCCTTGGCAGCAGCACACGTCAGCTCTCTGTTAGCGGCCGTATTGATCCGTGCCGCGGCGTAGCGTCGGCTGGCTCGGTGTCAGCGCGTGGACCCATGTCAGTCTGCTCAGACGAGAACCATGGCTCGATGCTGGGTGCTCCTCAGCTGTGGGGTTTCTGCTGACTCGGGTTAGGTCTGGCGCCGAACGTCTAGTCACTGCTCGCCTCTGGCCGCGTCCTCGTCATGCTGTGATGTCATGGCTGGGAGGTCACGACCTTCGGCACGTGCTCACCGCCAGCTCAGCGACGCCCACCCGAGACGGGCCGCGAGCGCTAGTCGGGAGAGCGCGGTGTCCTTTATCAGCGGCGCGGCGGGTCGGCTATGTGGCCCTGCACTGATAGCGAAGGCGCCTGCTCAGCTGATCATCTGCCGATCGCTCACCCCCGGCGACGCGACGGCTCACGTGGCCTCCCGACGACGTGGAGCACACATGGCCTCCCGGCGACGTGGGGCACACATGGCCTCTCGGTGACGTGGAGCACACATGGCCTCCCGGCGACGTGGGCACACGTGGCCTCCCGGCGACGTGGGGCACACGTGGCCTCCCGGCGACGTGGGGCACACATGGCCTCCCAGCGACGTGGGGCACACATGGCCTCCCGGCGACGTGGGCACACGTGGCTCCCCGGCGACGTGGGGCACACTTGGCCCTTCGGCGACGTGGCGGCAGCACACGTGGCCTTTGGCAACGCGGCGCCACGAGCAGCGGGCTCTCCGTAGCCGCCAGCCGCCGGCTGCCGGGCCGCGGAGGCTGTCCAGCTCCCGCCGTGCGCACCGGCGTGCCGGGTGCGTGGGTACAGCAGAGTAGGGAAACAGCAGAGTACAGAAAAGCATTGGGTGCCTGTTGTCTGCCGTGCGCTGTCGGCAGCTGTTGCAGCCTCGATGTCAGCGCTGTCGTGCGGACAGCATCGGTGGGCCGGCCGGCGGCTGGGTGACTCGCGACGTTCGGTCGTGAGCCACCCGTCTCCCAGGCAACGGCGCGGCCGGGCGGGCCGGTGCACGGGGCGCCGCTCGCGCCGCTTCCCACCCGGCGTCCGCGCCGGCCGCCGACAATGGGAACGCCCGGGGGTCGGTGTCGCCGGCCGACAATACCTGTCTGGCCGGTGCGTGGGACCGGCGGGACCGGCTCCGGCGGTCAGGCGTCACGGTAGCCGCCCCGACCCGGCCCGGCCCGGCCCGGCCGCCCGCCGGCTCACCCGGCCCGGCCGCGACCCCGCGCTGCACGCCAGTGGCGCTGCGCTGGACTCTGCGTTGGGCTCAGTGTTACCTTAAGTTTAACGTCGTCACCTACCCAACTACCGAAATTGCTTTTTGTTGATCGGTCTGTGTTCTGTTCGTATTGAGCATCATTGGTTTATTTAGTTATATGTTGGGGAAGGTCAAATAGCTTAAGTTGTCTTGATATGTTTGGAGGGGAGGAGCGACAGACGGGGCAGATGTTTGTTTTTTTCAGGCCTCGCCAGTGTCATCTTTGAATGAAGCCCCAAATTTGAGGCCTTTGCGCCGTTTTCGAACCTGTTTTGACACACCTATTCAAGTTTCCTTCTCGTGTGTTTTCGGCGCTCCTACGATAAGGGTTACCTGCCAGTCGTTTCCGCTCCGGTTTCTGGTTCCAGTTAAGAACCCCCCCCCCTCTCACCCCGTTTCTCAGGCCTCCTCTAGCTCCTGCCTCCCTGTCCGCGTCTGTCCACTGCCTGCTGGGCGTCTGCCTCTGACGATCGCGCGGCGGCGGTAGCCCCGGCTAACGTCGCCTCCTGTGTCGCAGGTGACGCGGAATGTGAGCCCGTGAGGGCGAGCGAGAGCGAGAGCGACAGAGTGCGCCAGAGACCGCCCGCGGCCGACGCCAGGCCGCCGCCATGAATCAAGACGCCAACAGTAACGACCATGTCAACCAGAAGGAGGATGTCAAAAACTTCGAGACAGGCCGCATCAAGGCGCTGCAGGAGGAGCGGCTGCACATCCAGAAGAAGACCTTCACCAAGTGGATCAACTCGTTCCTTATCAAGGTATGTTCACAAACGCCGAGCCGTGGCTGACAGACCCCTGCTAACCTGGATGGGTAAGGCTTCCCATAGTGCAGGGATTATGCGCGCGTCGGAAACTTGATGTACGGGGCTCGATTCCCGGCGATGCCCACCCTTCCAACCATGGTGAGAGACAGGCGGCACCATATAGGCTCAGCAGCGGAGTGCATGTTTAAGTCCCAGTGACGACCACCCGGTGGGTACTTCCGTTCCAAGTTCCGCGGCTGCCTACCCCATAACGTTGCCGGCTTTTACCGTGAGATGGGACGTGGGGAAAACTGTAATGCAGTATACAGTTTGGCTCGGCTGCATGGCTCAGGCCCGTTCCGTGCCCATCGGTGTCGCCGCCGCCCTGGTAAGGGGGGAGGGGGGGGGGGGGGCTCATGAGCAGCAGCCGACCTCGTGTGGGCGCAAGCTGACGCCCCTCGTACCGACATCAGAGGGGCGGCAGCCGGCTAGGCTGATGGACGCTGGACAGCGGTGGTACCGCCGCCCTTCGGCGTTGCCGGGGTCACCGCATGTGACCTGTTGCCAAGACAGCGGTGGTACCGCCGCCCCTCGGCGCAGCCGGGGTCACCGCCTGTGACCTGTTGCCGGGGATGCTGCCCCCCCCCCGCAGTGCTCTGCCGGCGCGTCCCTCTGGGCGGCGGCGTGCTCCCTCACTGTGCGGAGCTGCGGATGCGCCCCTCACGCCCCGCTGTCGGTCGCTCAGGGCAGCGTAGGGTAACGCCCAGACCGCTCGGTGGTTGGGAGCGAACACATCGTCGGCCGGCGGCTGACTGTGTCGCTCCCGGGTCCCGGGTCTTCTGCTGTCCGCTGTCCGGCGGGCGCCCGCTGTCACGGCGCCGGGGTGCATGTCCCGGCTATGACTTTGCTCCGTGTGAACGTCACGATTCGTCAGATCGTGGAATACCGTTCACGGATCTGCTGGGTTTATGGAGGTCTTCGCTTATGCTGTGTTGTATAGAGTGGCCTGCCTTGCTGCACTGTTTGCAGAAGTTTTACATGGCGGTGTGCCCTCACGAAGTGCTCATGGTCTTCGCGTGTTTTTTAATGCGCCGTTCGAAAAGACAATGTAGTTATCCTCGACTCCACAGCATACCCCCACTGTGAAACTTCTGTGAAGTCTGGAGGGCGGCCAAACAATGGGTGACAATGTGACGCAGTTGCAACCGCATCACACGTCGCAACATACCGATGCAGAAGCAGGGAGCATTGCAAAACAGGCACCGCGCGACACCCATGGGACATGGCCCGCGGCCTGTCGCTGGGCGCTAACGAGCGTGTGTGGCTGTCGGCCGGCCGGTGGACGCCCGCTGGCGGAGCGAGCGCCGGCGGTCTGGGAGCGTACGTCGTCCGAGCGCCGTCCGCCCCGTCCCGGCCTGGCGGCGGCGCTAGCGCTGTTGGCGTCGGTAGTGGGTGCTGCTAGGTAATTCGCATTGGCTCGGAGCCTTTCGTGTGCAGAGTTTGGCGGAGGGCGGTCATGTAGAGCAAAGCGTTCGTATCGTAACGTGCCGCACAGGGTCCCGAATTCTCCCGTGTGCCGCACCGCACAGCTTCACTCATGAAGCCGCCATAAAGGAGGCACTGTTGGGTACGTCTCGTGCGGTAGGCTTGTCTGCCGTGAGTGCTCTCGGCGGCTGCTGTATGCTAACCGACCTTTGCTCTCGTGGTTCACACCGGCCCAACCCGAGCCGTGGCCGACTTTTAGTAGACCACCGCTATGGCGCACAGAAGCGCGCCTAGCGGAGCGACGCCGAAGCGCACTCAGCGTGGGGCCTGCTGCACAGACAAGCCACTCGTGTGATCCTTTTGAGAAGAACAGCAACATTGCGTTTGCTATTGCCGGTATTATTTGCTGATGTCATTGCCTGTCGGTCGGCCGATGCGGCCAGCAGCTCCCGTGCGTCCGCGGTGATGGCACCAGGACGGCTTCCGTCCGCCGGTGCCGCTGGGGCGTCCGCGATAGAGGGCGAGCTGGCGTGGATAGTGCCAGGGTATGGTCCTGGACCGGCACAGGCCGCCTGCCACCCGCCGGTACCACTGGGGCGTCCGCGAGAGGGGGCGAGCCGTCGTGTGGATAGTGTCAGGGTGCGGTCCTGGATCCGCACCCACCCAGGCCCACACTCTGACCCCCGGCACGCTCAGGGTACGGAGAGGTCCGCGGGACAAATGACTGCGATCAAACACACGGCGACTGGCGTGCATGGCGAGGCTTGGGGAGGCGCTCTTTTGAGACGCAGCGTGCGTACACGGTGCGTGTACCATCGTGGCGCGGATCATGCGTGTCGCAGATATATCACCGTTGACTTGGGCGGTTGGTGGATCGTCCGCGTTAGAGTCAGCTTATGTTTGTCCGGATTGTCAGGCATTTGGGCGGTGTCCTCGGGCCGCCACTACTTCACGCCTCATACTTACGTGTGGGAATCACTGAGGTATTCACCTCCCGCGGGACCCTCGATTGTTGGGCCTTTTCTTCCGCCTTGAGATTGAACCAGGCGTCCTAACTATCCGCCACCCCTGAGCAAGCGACGAGGAGTGCTCCCTTCCAGAAGTGCCGCTGCGTTAAATGGCGTACTTAACGATCGCGCAGTCCCTGGAGTGAAATCGGAAGAAACTGTGCGGCCTGATGATCCTACCGAAAAAATCCAGGTGATGAAAAGCAGATAACGCTTTGCTCCCTTCATTGCCTGGCTGGATGTCCGAACGGTGCGGAAGTCCGCTGTTTTGGCGGCTCACTGGAAGGCCACCGCCGGGCTGCAGCGGGCCGCCATGTTGGAGCCCTGTTGCGCAGGCAGCCCAGGACTGTGCTGGAACGTGATCCTGGCTGCTTCAGTTTCCGCTGCGCCTCTAAAGCGCTGAACAAAGGCAGCTCTGGGGTCGCGCTCTGCTTGCTGCATACGGCGCGGCAGCTGGAATAAAACCCGCACGCTTTGGTGTGAATGGCGCGGTTTACGGCGGTACAGCATGCGCAAAGGCTGGGATGCCACCGAATGTGAAGCGCTATGAATCCAGTGCACACAGTTTTCTATGGCAGGCTCCGTAACATGCGTTTGTATATTCCGTGACTTCTGGCTGCCCTTCAGCCCGGCTCGAGCGACCCACGAGCACCCCAACACGTGCGCCGTCTCCGCCCGTCTGGCATCGAACGCGGCGGCGCGGGATGTCCGCGGCTTATCAGGTGCTCTGGAGCGGGTTGCGCCCTGATTCCGTCCTGATAGCAGCTGGCTGCCTGGTTGGACCGCCGGCAGCCGTCGCGCCCGCGTCTGAAGTGGACCGGTTAATCCGCGCCAGATTGGCCTCAGCCTGTCCCGGCGCGCGGACGGACGCACCCGGGCCAGACCGACGGCACGGGACGAGGCGGCAGTTCGCGGACCCGCTCGGAGGCAGGCACGCGTGACGCGCCGCACGGTGCGCCGCCATCCGTCGCCGCCGCCGCCGCTACCATCCGCTGCCGCATGCCGCTGCCCGGCCCTGGTGGGGCCGCGTCGGTGGCTGTCGGGCTTATGACGGGCGGCTGGAGGCCGTGCCGGCGTGCGTTCTGAGCGGGCGCGGCCCGCTGGGGTCCACAGGGGCGCGGCGCGGCCTCCCTCACCCGTCGGACTGACAAGCGTCCTGACGCGGCGGTGTCGCGTGCCGACATGCGGTGTCGTCATCCCTGTGTATCGAGACATCGCGCCAGAGCGATACTGCTCGGCCGACACCTTCCGTGCCCCCCCCCCCCCCCCCTCACGTGCCAGCGGCGCTGATTGCGATAATCGGTGCGCCATGGCCGGAGCGCTATCAGAAGCCCCGGGGCGACGTCCACGTGTGGCCGTCCCGCAACAGCGGCTAGGGCCGCCGCTGATATCGCCGCCTGTGCTGCAGCGATGCGCGCCGGCGCCGGCGGCCGCGGAGGCCGTCGCTGATTGGGGTTTGCCGCGCCGCTGACCTGCCCGGAACCGACAGTGCCAGGGGAGGGTGGCCGGCCCCCGCTGGCCGGGCGCCGCGCGAGTCCGCACCTCGCGTCCCGGCAACATCCGCGCTCCGTCCGTCCTGTAGTGACACAGGGGATAGGAGCGTCCCAGTAAGCAGGCGGCGGAAACCATCTCTGACCCGACACGATTTAGCATGCTGAGTGGTCAAGCCTTCAACGCGGCACAACGCAGTTGCGGCGCGTGTGTGGGTGGGTCGCGCATTTACGCGCTTACTGGGTAAGCGCGGGTAAACACGTGTGTGTGAGTATGGCCGGTGTAGGACTGGCCCGCGCCAGCACGCTGGGCCCGGCTGGTGTGCGACGCAGGGCAGCGGTCGGTCGGCCGGCCGCCGCCCCCTTCCTTCCCCATAGCTGGGATGCCGGCAGACGGAGCGCGCGCCACTGGATGGCCGGCGGCCCACGTGACGTGGAGCGGGTGCCGGTGTACGGTCGTTCACCGGCGCCGCGGCCGCCGGCCGCCAAAACACGGCGGAGCGCGGCGCCGCCGGAGCCCGGCCGGCCACGCCTCCGACCGCCGGCCGGCCGGCGGCGACCGCGCTCCTGCGCTGACCTTGGGTCGGGCCGCAGCGCTCCCGGAGATGAGGCGATCGACGGCCAGACGGTCGGCGCCGGCCATACGGTGGAGAGGCGCGGTCAGCGGGCCGGGCCAGCGGGCACGGCTCTCGGCGGGCGGCGGCGCTGCTCCGACACAGCAGGCTCGCTCGGCCCACGGCGGAGCCGATGTTTGGGATTGTGGGACACGCCTGGCTCAGCTGTGCCGCCTAGGGGCCCTGCGACACATTGGCCACGACCAGCGGCTGGGCTGGCGTGTCGTCCGGCCGCCAGCCAGTCTAACTCAGACTCGGACAGACCCCGGGAAGATCAGACTGAGACAGGATCAGACTGAGATCCCGGGAGGATGCCGCAGACCAGTGCCGGGAGGGCGGCGCTGAGGCGGCCGGTAATGGGCCGCAGTAGCCGGCCCGACGAGCTCGGCGAGGCGGCGGCCCCACACAGGTCATCGCCATCTGCTGGCGCCGGCGGCCGTGGCGCGGAGCGGCGGCATCAGATGAGCGCCAGTCGAAGAGCCTCCTCGTCGTATCTCTGACGTCGGGCTGTCGGCGATCCATCTCATCCGGCCACATCGCATCTATTCCGGCTTTGCACACGTCTGATGTGAGGACCGGCTGGGTTTGATAGCGCCCGGCTGGGTTTGGAGAAGACCTGATAAGATATGACCGCCGGATGTGTGCCAACTGCGATGCATCGATCAAACGCCGCGTGGCAGAAGAGAAGGCTGGGCGCGGCGCCTGACCTCTTCACTGATACGAATTAGCGGGGCAAACACGTATGCAGTGATTGCCACCGCTCCCCGGAACGGGGGGGGGGGGGGAAGGGGTTCGATGACACACTCCCGGAGAGGTCGGTGACTGTTGACCCAGGGAGCGGGGTGTGACGACATGAGTCACACGCCCCGCCCCGACCCGCCCCGGCCCGCTTCAGTTGGCCTCGCGGGAGGGCTCCGAGACCGCAGATGGTGCACCGCCGCTCCCAGGGTGGCTGCCGTCTCACGTCTGCGATCTGGGGCTGGACGAACCGCCGAACCATCGGCCTTCAGCGGACCGGCAGACCTGACAATCGGCCCCCAGCAGAGCTGCAGGCCCGACAAGCGGCCCCCAGCAGACCGGCAGACCTGACAACCGGCCCCCGGCAGACCGGCAGACCTGACAACCGGCCCCCGGCAGACCCGCAGACCTGACAACCGGCCCCCAGCAGACCGACAGACCTGACGACCGGCCCCCGGCAGACCCGCAGACCTGACAACTGGCCCCCAGCAGACCGGCAGACCTGACAACCGGCCCCCGGAAGCAGTCAGGTTTTACAATAAATCCTCAGGGAATCGTTGGCAGGAGCAGCCTA